>NC_087208.1:82808390-82893390 GCF_015104395.2 Macrobrachium nipponense
GTGCTTTTGACAGCACGTAGCCAATCTATAAGTCATATCACATTTCCGTGATTCATATACATATATCGAGCTACAATGTCCTTTAATATCTAATTCGCTCTACCTCGGAATTAATATATTTTCATATATGCTTAACCGAAGGGGAATTTTTTCTCGATAATAGACTTGCCTGGACCAGGGCGCGAACCTGTGGATCCTTTCAAACCCAGGAACGTCAGTGAAGCTTTACCTACTACACCACCGCGAGAGGCTAAAAGTTCATATCACCTCTCAACCCTCATATACTTTCGCGCGCAGGTAATTAGTTGGTTTGGAGACAACATCAACCCACCTCGACTCCGGTAGTGTTTGTAGTGCTTTTGACAGCACGTAGCCAATCTATAAGTCATATCACATTTCCGTGATTCTATACATATATCGAGCTACAATGCCTAAACCTTTAATATCTAATTCGCTCTACCTCGGAATTAATATATTTTCATATATGCTTAACCGAAGGGAATTTTTTCTCGATAATAGACTTGCCTGGACCAGGCGCGAACCCGTGGATCCTTTTCAAACCCAGGAACGTCAGTGAAGCTTTACCTACTACACCACCGCGAGAGGCTAAAAGTTCATAATCACCTCTCACCCTCATTTATACCTTTCCGCGCGCAGGGTTAATTGAGTTGGTTTTGGGAGACAACTCAACCCCCACCTCGACTCCGGTAAGTGGTTTTGTAGTGCTTTTGACAGGCACGTAGCCAATCTATAAGTCATATCAACATTGCCGTGATTCATATACATATATCGAGCTACAATCCCTTTTGAATATTCCTTTAATTCGCTCTACCTCGGATTAATAATATTTTCATATACTTAACCGAAGGGGAATTTTTCTCGATAATAGACTTCCGGACAGGGCGCGAAACCCGTGGATCCTTTCAAAAGGAACTCAGTGAAAGCTTTACCTACTACCCCACCGCGAGAGGCTACAAAGTTCATATCACCTCTCCCCTCATATACCTTTCCGCGCGCAGGTAATTAGTTTGGTTTGGAGACCAACATCAACCCACCTCGACTCCGGTAAGTGTTTTGTAGTGCTTTTGGACAGCACGTAGCCATCTATAAGTCCATATTCACCTTTCCGTGATTTCGTATACTAGTATCAGCTACAATGTCTTTAATATCTAATTCGCTCTACCCTCGGAATTAATTATTTTATTTTCATCTTTTAAACCCGAAGGGGTAATTTTTTTCTCGATAATAACTTGCCTGGACCAGGGCGCGAACCTGTGGATCCTTTCAAACCCAGGAACGTCAGTGAAGCTTTACCTACTACACCACCGCGAGAGGCTAAAAGTTCATATCACCTCTCACCCTCATATACCTTTCGCACGCAGGTAATTAGTTGGTTTGGAGACAACATCAACCCACCTCGACTCCGGTAGTGTTTGTAGTGCTTTTGACAGCACGTAGCCAATCTATAAGTCATATCACATTTCCGTGATTCATATACATATGTAGAGCTACAATGTCCTTTAATATCTAATTCACTCTACCTCGAAATTAATATATTTTCATATATGCTTAACCGAAGGGGAATTTTTTCTCGATAATAGACTTGCCTGGACCAGGGCGCGAACGTGGATCCTTTCAAACCCAGGAACGTCAGTGAAGCTTTACTACTACACCACCGCGAGAGGCTAAAAGTTCATATCACCTCTCACCCTCATATACCTTTCGCGCGCAGGTAATTAGTTGGTTTGGAGACAACATCAACCCACCTCGACTCCGGTAGTGTTTGTAGTGCTTTTGACAGCACGTAGCCAATCTATAAGTCATATCACATTTCGTGATTCATATACATATATCGAGCTACAATGTCCTTTAATATCTAATTCGCTCTACCTCAGATTAAGTATATTTTCATATATGCTTAACCACCGAAGGGGAATTTTTTCTCGATCCAATAGACTTTTGCCTGGAACCAGGGCGCGAACCCGTGGATCCTTTCAAACCCAGGAACGTCAGTGAAGCTTTACCTACTACACACCGCGAGAGGCTAAAAGTTCATATCACCTCTCACCCTCATATACCTTTCCGCGCGCAGGTAATTAGTTGGTTTGGAGACAAACATCAAACCCACCTCGACTTCCGGTAGTGTGTAGTGCTTTTGACAGCACGTAGCCAATCTATAAGTCATATCACATTTCCGTGATTCATATACTATATCGAGCTACAATGTCCTTTAATATCTAATTCGCTCTACCTCGGAATTAATATATTTTCATATATGCTTAACCGAAGGGGGGAATTTTTTCTCGATAATAGACTTGCCTGGACCAGGGCGCGAACCGGTATATGAGGGTGAGAGTGATATGAACTTTTAGCCTCTTGCGGTGGTGTAGTAGGTAAAGCTTCACTGACGTTTCCTGGGTTTTTGTTTGAAGGATCCACGGGTTCGCGCCTGGTCCAGGCAAGTCTATTATCGAGAAAAAATTCCCCATTCGGGTTAAGCAAAAGATATTAAAATATATTAATTCCGAGGAGGTAGAGCGAATTAGATATTAAAGGACATTGGAGTCGATATATGTATATTGAAGTCACGGGAAATGTGATATGACTTATAGATTGCTACGTGCTGTTCAAAAGCACTACAAACCACTACCGGAGTCGAGGTGGGGTTGATGTTTTGTCTCCAAACCAAACCTAATTACCTGCTCGCGAAAGGTATATGAGGGTTGAGAGGTGATATGAACTTTTAGCCTCTCGCGGTGGTGTAGTAGGTTTTAAAGCTTCACTGACGTTCCTGGGTTTGAAAGGATCCACGGGTTCGCGCCCTGGTCCAGGCAAGTCTATTATCGAGAAAAAATTCCCCTTCGGTTAAGCATATATGAAAATATAATTCATTCCGAGGTAGCAGCGAAGTAGATATTAAAGGGACATTGTAAAAGGCTCGATATATGTATATGACTCACGGAAAGTTGGATTGACTTATAGATTGGCTAGTGCTGGCAAAAGCACTGTACAAACACGACGGAGTCGAGGTGGGTGGGTGATGTTGTCTCCAAACAACTAAATACCTGGCGCGACAAGGTATATGAGGGTGAGAGGTGATAGAACTTTTAGGCCTCTCGAGGTGGTGTAGTGGTAAAGCTTCACTGACGTTCCTGTTTGAAAGGCTCAGTGTTGCGCCCTGGTCCAGGCCAAGTTCTTATCGAGAAAAAAGTCCCCTTCGGTTAAGCATATATGAAAATATATTATTCCGAGGTAGAGCGAATTAGATAGGTAAAGGACATTGTAGATCGATATAGTATATGAATCACGGAAATGTGATATGACTTATAGATTGGCTACGTGCTGTCAAAAGCACTACAAACACTACCGGGAGTCGAGGTGGGTTGATGTTGTCTCCAAACCAACTAATTACCAAGCGCGCGAAAGGTTATGTAGGGTGAGAGGTGATATGAACTTTTAGCCTCTCGCGGTGGTGTAGTAGGTAAAGCTTCACTGACGTTCCTGGGTTTGAAAGGATCCACGGGTTCGCGCCCTGGTCCAGGCAAGTCTATTATCGAGAAAAAATTCCCCTTCGGTTAAGCATATATGAAAAAATATATTAATTCCGAGGTGAGCGAATTAGATATTAAAGGACATTGTAGCTCGATATATGTATATGAATCACGGAAATGTGATATGACTTATAGATTGGCTACGTGCTGTCAAAAGCACTACAAACACTACCGGAGTCGAGGTGGGTTGCTGTTGTCTCCAAACCAACTAATTACCTGCGCGCAAAAGGTATATGAGGGTGAGAGGTGATATGAACTTTTAGACCTCTCGCGGTGGTTGTAGTAGGTAAAGCTTCACTGACGTTCCTGGGTTTGAAAGGATCCACGGGTTCGCACCCTGGTCCAGGCAAGTCTATTATCGAGAAAAAAATTCCCCTTCGGTTAAAGCATATATGAAAATATAATAATTCCGAGGTAGAGCGAATTAAGATATTAAAGGACATTGTAGCTCGATATATGTATATGAATCATGGAAATGTGATGTGACTTATAGATTGGCTACGTGCGTCAAAAGCACTACAAACACACTACCGGAGTCGAGGTGGGTTTGATGTTGTCTCCAAACCAACTAATTACCTGCGCGCGAAAGGTATATGAGGGTGAGAGGTGATATGAACTTTTAGCCTCTCGCGGTGGTGTAGTAGGTAAAGCTTCACTGACGTTCCTGGGTTTGAAAGGATCCACGGTTCGCGCCCTGGTCCAGGCAAGTCTATTATCCGAGAAAAAATTCCCTTCGGTAAGCATATATGAAAAATATATTAATTTCCGAGGTAGAGCGAATTAGATATTAAAGGACATTGTAGCTCGATATATGTATATTGAATCACGGAAATGTGATATGACTTATAGATTGGCTACATGCTGTCAAAAGCCCACTACAAACCCATGACCGGAGTCTAGGTGGGTTGATGTTTGTCTACCAAAAACCAACTAATTACCTCGCCTGCGAAAGGTATATGAGGGTGAGAGGTTTTTTGATATGAACTTTTGTTAGCCTCTTCGCATGGTGGTGTAGTAGTAAAGCTTCACTGACGTTCCTGGGTTTTGAAAGGATCCACGGGTTCGCGCCCTGGTCCAGGCAAGTCTATTATCGAGAAAAAATTCCCTTCGGTTCAAGCATATATGAAATATAATTAATTCCGAGGTAGAGCGAATTAGATATTATAGGACATTGTAGCTCGATATATGTATATGAATCACGGAAATGTGATATGACTTATATATATATATATATAATATATATATATATATATATATATATATATATATATATATATATATATGTGTGTGTGTGTGTGTGTGTGTGTGTGTGTGTGAATTTATATCACTCACCGTGATTCATATACATACATCGAGCTACAAATGTCCCTTAATATCTAATTCGCTCTACCTCGGGATTGATATAATATTATATCATAAATGTTAACCGAACTGGAATTCCGTCCTTTCATGGGTTCGAACCAGCACCCACCGGGCAGAGGAGAAATCAGCTAAAAAATATCCCTTCTGTTAACATATATGAAAGTATATTCATTCCGAGGTTGAGCGAATTAGATATTAAAGGACATCTGTAGCTCGATGTATGTATATGAATCACAGTGATGTGATAAAAATTCATAATATGGCTACGTGCGGCAAACGTTCGACTTCATTAGCAAGGCAGAGGGGGTTGGATATCCGTTCTAATTATAAGTTCGACAGTGATTTGTAAGGTCGGATTCGGTATCAATTCATACCTCACTCATTGGCCCAGTTGATAGAATCACTGAAGTCTTGATATCTCTTCTGTCCGCTAGACTCTGGTTCGAACCCAAGAGAGGACGAAATTATTATCAACTGAAAAATTCCCCTTCGATTAACATATATGAATATATATTAATTCCGAGGTAGAACGACATTTGTAGCTCGATGTATATATATATATATATATATATTATATATATATATTATATATATTTGGTGTTTCGAAATTATACTATTTTTCATTTTACATTTTTTGTATTTTCAGACTGAGTGACGGAGGAAATCAGATGGATTGACCGAATCCGAGCTATAACCTTCAGAGAGGCCAGGGATGGATAGTTAAATACATTAAAAGAGATGAATCCTTTGTTAAAAGAAACTAGAACAAAAATCCATATGACTGTCATTGCAAAAACAGTGAGAGTCTTGGAAGACCTGAAGTCCTTTCTCAGGAGTCAAAAGATATCATAGCCGAGGCAGTGGGTAGACCAAGAATGTCTTTACGTAAATTGGCACTTGAACTAGAAACAAAAAGGGGAAGGAAGAGAAGTTATAGTGCTGTATATCGTGAGTTGAAAAAATCTGGTACAAAGCCATTAGATGTTATCAGCAAGCCGAACATTACTCAGCAACAGAGAGAAGACCTTGCATGGCTTTGTGGTTCATTTCTTAAAGATTGGGATGAAGCTGACTTTCTCTATGAAGGAGAATTCCTTGTTCATTATACTTTATTCAGCTGATGTCTCAGGACCGTCTCTGTCCCATTTTCAAAGCTTTAAAATTGAAAAATAAAAGTTAAAACATACTTGGGTTTAAAAAAAGCTTCATAAAATAACAAAAGCATAAAAGCAAAGCATGATAGAAAGGAACAGCTGTTTCCAAGCAGCAACGGAAGGCGAGGACTGAGTGACACTTAGGGCAACTGATGGTCATTTGAAGCCTTCCTTATTATTGTTAAATCTTTGTCATGTATGTTACATTTATATTTTTAGGCATGATCTCTTATGCGCCATAATTCGAGTTTTGCAAGTTTTACACCGTTCGGTAACTTACTCCACGATGAGGGTCTAATCTCACCTTCAGCAACCTCCAAGTGGAGTCCACGCACTTCCACAAGTCATATCTGGGGCAATTAAACATGTCATTGACTCAATCGGCATTGGGTTACTGGGTATTAATTCAAGTTCACCGGAAAGTACGTACTTGTTTACTGTTTGTCGTAAGTCCTGGTAAAAACGTTTATCGTAAATTAGTAGGGCATTTGCATAAAGTGATAGTTTATGAACTTTTGGTATTTCAGATTTTGGGTGAAAAATGTTGCTTAAAAATTTATGAGGATCTTTGTAACAAAAAAAAGGAGGGGAGGGGGTTGACGGGGCGTGTGGGTCTAGATATAAAACAACAAAATATTGGTGGGGGTACAAAATTTCTCGATGGAAGCTATTCCAATCAGACGTTTAGCTAAAAGCCCTGTGGAGGAGGGCAGATAGAGAGTTTAACTTAAAATTAAAGAAACAATGACAATAAAAATTAGAACCAAGGCTAATAAAAAGATTTTTGAAACTAATATGTCTAAAAAGGGCAGTTTATTTTCTCTTCCATACTCAATAGTGAATTTTATGTTTGGGTGCATTTTATTGGCATATTCAAGAATTCATCATCCCGATCTTTACTCTTAAACAGCAGGAAGGCGTCTTCAACATATCTGATGTAACAACGGAGGTGGCAAGCCAAAGGACACTCGTCTAACATGCGGTCCTCCAGGGAGCACTTAAAAATATTTGCGAAGGTAGGACTTAATGGAGATCCCACGGCCATACCATCACTTTGAATATATGCTTTGCCATTAAAAAACAAAAAGTTTGCGCCCAGCAAAGCCAACTGAAGAAGGGTTTTAAAACCCGTGATGTCAAAATTAATAAAAAATAGTATCTGGATTAGTAAAAATTCGTTCTAAAATCATTTCAGTTGTTTCCTCCACAGGGACATTAGTAAAAAGAGATTCAGCATCTAATGTAGCCATAAAAAGATCG
Organism: Macrobrachium nipponense; assembly: GCF_015104395.2. Classification (NCBI taxonomy): domain Eukaryota; kingdom Metazoa; phylum Arthropoda; class Malacostraca; order Decapoda; family Palaemonidae; genus Macrobrachium; species Macrobrachium nipponense. The sequence goes on from NC_087208.1 coordinate 82,815,718, forward strand.
AAGTCTTGAGGTAAAATCTTTTTTTTTTTTTTTTACATTTTCAGTTTTTTTTATTCCATATCTAATCGTTGCTAAAAGTGTTCGAAGGGGGACTAGAGATTTAGCTAACTTATCATGAGGAGAGCCATTTGAGGTACGTATATATAGGTCTCACTGGGATATATACCTTCTTTGTGAACTGTAGGTAACCCATACATCGCCCCTTCAGTATCAACACTTATCCTATTTCGGTCTTTTAGATATTTTAGACATTCATTTATTCGATCCTTGACTTTAAAAACGCTGGAATGTTGAGGCTCTCCTATTTTTTGAAATTCCTTTTTGCCTCCTAAAACAGTCTCCATTTTTTGGACATACTGCTGTTTACTTAAGATTACCGTACCCTTTCCTCTGCCCGGTCTAGTTATTACCAGTTCATCACGTTTACCCAGTTCCTTAAGCGAGTTTCAGTCTTTTTTTGGAAAGAATGGTGTCCATCTAGTTGTTGGACCATTACAGGTTTTCGTTAGTTAACCCTTGTATTTGGGTACGGAGGTCCGCCACGTCGGTGTCGAGGCGACGATAAGTAACCTGGAAAATAAAGAAACTGTTAATTATAAAGGTAAAAACATATGTATGTGTGTGTGTGTGTGTATACCTGATTGTAGCTTTTATCTCTTGAAGAACGTGACAGTGTCTTCGAAATCTTTTGCTAAGTAATCTTTCTTTAAATCTGGCATCTAAAACATCCCGTCTTATTGAAGCTTAATACAAGTAATATCTATAACATATCTATATATATATATATATATATATATATATATATATATATATATAAAGCTAAAACAATGATCATAAAAGAGAAAGGATTGGTCATTTGAACTTTAGTCACAACATTGTAATAATGAAAACTTGGCGCACACTGGCACAGTCACACAAACATATACGAGTATACTATGAAATCACAAAAGTAAGCACGTGATTTTGTTTACCAGCAAAAGCTGTAGGGAAAAGTTTAAAAAAAGAAAAGACAGAGTGCCAAGTACTTTCGTGTATTTAACACATCTTCAGGGCACAAAGTGCCGAAGATGTGTTAAATACACGAAAGTATTGGGCACTCTGTCTTTTCTTTTTTTAACATTTTCCCTGTGGATTTTGCTGATATACGAGTACACACACACACACATGCATATATATATATATATATATATATATATATATATATATGTATATATATATATATATGTATTTATGTATGTGTGTGTGTGCGCGTGCGTATGTATATTTATGTATATGCTCGTATATGTCTTGACTTAACTTCAAATGGCCAATCCTATCTCTTTTATGACAATTATTTTAGATTTTCCTTATCTTTTGCACTCATTGTGCTGGTGCTCATTTATTGAAATGAAAGTTATCTGAAGTGTTCCATTCACTCTACCTGAACTCTTAGGCAATGGAAGATCTAAAGGCGTTGTGTGGCAACACATGCTAAATAGAGATGAATTGTGTAGAAATTGTCAATTAGCATATGTGCGACTAATAAATCATTATTTTAAGGTTATGACGTTTCTGCTGTTACTATGAAACCTTCTTACGCTGGGTGATTGTTACCAATCCATTCTTAAAGAATGGTTGAAGCAGGAGCTGAGAAGTTGCCTTGTGGTTTACGTACTCATTTTTCACACTAATGATATCATTATAATTTACTCCACTATAATAATTTATATTTTACTCTCTCTCTCTCTCTCTCTCTCTCTCTCTCTCTCTCTCTCTCTCTCTCTCTCCAGTCTCATAATCAAGGTCCCAGACCACCAACAACATCGTAATTGCGTCGGTAATCTCATCATATACGATCGCATATCAAGAGTAATGGTCTCGGATCACGCTACCAAAGACCCGCACCAGTGAGATTAGGGACAGTTTTGTGAGGGCTAAGTTTGTACCAGTCAGAGTCTGTACGTTCATATGAAAGACTGCAGGCTCTTTCTCGCTTCAATGCAATAGAAATACATTTTATAAATCTAGGATTCGAAGGAATGCACAACGGATTAACTAGATCTTACTTTGAGGCCTTATGGAGTCTAGTTTATAGTTTATTTCTGAGATTATATTTCAAGGGAAAAATATAAGGAAAACTCTAAGGATCAAATTTTATAGGGGCATATTTACAGACTAATTACTCTACGTATTCAAAGCGCCAGTAAGGGCGCCAAGGACATTCAGAGTCCGACTTATTACTGGAAACAGCTGCCTGTAGCACAGGAAAACACGTTTTCGGGTTTCAACACGTGCAGAGGACTTGGAGTGCGAATCTAAGGGTCCAGAAAATAAGGTAAGGTGAGGTCGGCTGTCTGAAACATGGTACTGCTCTACAAATACACGTGAGACATACAATAGATTGAACATGTGCACTAATGCCGCCAAATATTCAAACTTGCTTTAATATAAACCCTACGTTCTTAGAATTCCCTCAAGGGGGAACGAAATGACTGAATCATTTCACAGAACTTTATTGTATTAAATGGGAGGGTGTGAAACACAAATTTTCTTAGTATGTACTGCTAGTCTTGGGAGTTCACTCAAGCAATGAGCACTATTAAATCACAGACAAGGGAACCACAGTGCATAAATTAGGTTAGCTTTATAGAACAAGGGCTCAGCCATGGGGAGATGACAAGGGTTCACTCAGAACAATCGCACAAGTACAGACAGAGAAATTAAAGTAATAAATACAGAAAGAGACAAAAGGTGACTGACAACTAAACCCGTACTTTACCGTCTTGACTTCTGGTTCCGCTTCATATTAGGCGCCAAGAATGAGGGGAATCCACTTCAATGTCGGAAGGTATGGTCATGACTGAGCAGCACTTGAACACACGCGACAGGGAACAAGAGGGGGAGGCCCAACTTGCATTTGGGAGGGAGGTCTGACCCGGAATGAGAGAGATTTTCTCTCCTTGACCCCTTTTATTAGCTTCGTCTTGCCCTCCGGTGGTTTCTGATTAAATTTCGGATTTTGGAGGCCGACGGATCGTTTTCTGTAAAGATTGGGTAGAGGGCAGAAAGAAAACGAAAAAGGAGTATGTGGATCGGAGACTCCAAGAGACAGAGAGAAAGGCACAATGCCTTGTGCCTGTTTCTTTATCGCGATTTACCTTACTGAATAACAAAATGGGGTAAATTTATAATATACATTATAAACAGAATTAGATTTATATTGAATAAGATTATTGTAACTTTGCACTTTACTTTTCCTACGTAGGCGATTGAATTCAAATCCAGTATGTGAAATAAGTCCCTTCTACCACATATTGACTATTTGGAACACAAGTTTAGTGGTATGATGCTAGAAATTCCAGGGAATAATATGTTCGTGTGAAACCACCATTTATTTAGGATTTGCATACTTTTGATAGATCTATAGATAGACAAATAGATAGTTATACACCCACACATTTGTTATGTGTTTCTGAGTAAGTAAATATTTCTTTTCCTTTTTCTTTTATTCTTAACCTTTTATCCACTACCAAGTGTTTTGCTTTCGATAATAACTCAATCATTTACCCACAAGTCCGAATACATGGAGTCAGGGGCTCAATTAATTCCTGACATTGTGTCAATCATGAGTTGACATTCGAATATAGGATTATAATTTGCCATTCCTGCCTGACTGGCAGAGTAGGAACAGATGAAGCTATTTGAGAGGATTTTAGATTTCCTTTCGTGATGAAATTTCCCGTATATTTTCAGACACAACTGAAGCCTTCACTGAAACATTCGCATTTTTAAAAGTTCTGACGTCATTCGAGACGTTGAAATAGGTCATGCCTTTTTTCTGATCTTTGAATTTAGGAAAATGATCTGAGAATTACTGGAAATTCTAAAACATAGTCGAATAAAAAAAAAATGGCTCTGCTTTCATAAATCCTTTGGTAAGTATGACAGGTTAACCTATTTTCTGCGTAATGATGAGGTGTTTGAGTTTTTTTATCCGTGAATTTATAAATAATTGAAATATATTTGCATTTTGTCTCGGTTTTCTCGAAGTCAAAGAGAATCGTTTTTTTTTTTTTTTTTTTTTTTTACAGATATTTAATTTCAGGACAATTTTCAAACAGTTTTAAATGACGTAAAACATAAGTGAAGCATCCCAGTTATTCAATTGGTTTTCAAAATCCACAAGGTTACTGACGGCCATTAATGAGAGTCTACGCTCACGAACTGAAATGTCATTCCTCTGAAAACCCTTCGACTTCCACCATTTGGCAACGAACTGTCCAGATGTCGAGACAAGAAAAAATCTATATAAAGCGAAAAAAAAACGTGAGCCAGAATTGTTACGTTTAGCTCCGCTGAACTTTTACTCCCCTTCAGTTCATTAAATTGTTGAACAATTTTCCCCTTTGCGTCCTCCGCACTCGACTACCTCCACCTGTCGGAGGAAAATGTAGGATATTTGGCCGAGGAAATTGTTGCACCGCCTGACTCTACGGGAACTCCACGTAACTTTTGGTTGTCTGCGCTCAGCTTTCCAGAGTTTGCTCATTATAAGCTACTAATTTGTACTCCTTTTTTTTTTTTTTTTTTTTTTTAAACTCGTTTGCTTTTTACTTCTTTCGATTCTTAAACTCGTTTGCTTTTATGTGATGTGTATTGGTATTTCATGTGCAGATTATTGAAAATGAAATGTGTTTAATCATAAACCTTTTGCTATCATTTCTTTCTTTTTGGCCCATAATTAGATTAGCAATATTTTTGGTATTTTCCAGTTGTAATGGTATATTTTTTCATGATTATCTATCTATCTATTTATCTGTCTATATGTATATATATATGTGTGTGTGTGTGTGTGTGTTTAAGTTACACCTTTCTTTTTCGTGCCATTTAGGGTCATGTAGGACAAAGAATGAACACACAGGTGTAAGTCTTCAGGATGCAGTCGAATGGTCTCTCAAGATGACGACTCGAATTCTACAAAGTTCATAATATTTCCACACAAACTCACACACTCACACACACACATACACACGAACACGCGCACACGCGCACACGCACAAGCACCCACAGAGAAGAGATGTGGTCCTTGTTTGAGCGAGAAATAAGAGTGCCATAAAAGGAGCTTCAGGAGCGGTGCCCGAACCCATCCCGCGAAAAGAGGTGAGCTTCCCGACACACGTAATGTAGAGAGCTTAATTGAGGGCAGTTGTAAATGTGTTCCCTCATCAGAGATGTGGGCAGGATTACTCCTCTCTGAATAAAATTTTGCTTATTTTCTGATGAGTCACTGGAAAGGGCATAACAACGATCTTTTCTAGACCGGCTCAAGGAAAACAAAATCAGTTAAAAGGGAGGAAAACGGGCTGGCTTTTATCTCTAAAGATTTGGGGGTTTTCAAGTCGAGTCTAAGAAAAATGAAGAGCAGAATTTGTCCCCTTTTCACGATTAAGTTGTTCAGAAACTTCCAACTAAACGTACTGCCTGGTGTGAGCTGTAAGAGCTTAAAGACATCGGTAATAACATCCTCCAACTAGTAATTTCAAAACTCTCTCTCTCTCTCTCTCTCTCTCTCTCTCTCTCTCTCTCTCTCTCTCTCTCTCTCTCTCTCTCTCTCTCTCTCTCTCTCTCTCTCAGTAATGGAAAACGAGCAAAACTCCAATCAGTAAATGGGAAAATCTCAAGCCCTCTCACTTTGTGATGGGGGAAGATGAAACGCGAATTGTTGCATCTGATTCAACCAAGCAACCAATATTTGCACCAGACACTCTGACACTAAGGATAAGATAGATAAATAAATAGATAAAGATATGATTTAATATGAACATACGACAAGCAGACTGACTGACAGAGCATCACAGCCAAAGATGTGATATTTGCTAAGAGAAAGTGAACCAGAAATGTCTAGGGAAGAGAAAAAGCGCATTGCATTTTATTGGAAAGAGCTAGGAGAGACAGAAAGGAGAGGAGAGATATAAACCACAGCAAGATCCTCCCTCTCTCTCTCTCTCTCTCTCTCTCTCTCTCTCTCTCTCTCTCACATGATCTCGGAAACCGGTCCTCGTCGAATAGAGGGTTCAATGAGCTGTTAAAATGGAGGCAGAAAGAAATCTCGTTTTCTTTGCATACCCTCATAGAAAACGAACCCAAGATCTTCATGCATAACAAGTGAGACCCATAATGACATTTTACACGGTTGGGTGAGAAAAGAGAGAGAGAGAGAGAGAGAGAGAGAGAGAGAGAGGCGTCATTAGGAGGGTCTAGGGGACACTTGTTCCCTCAGGACACTGATGGTCCCCCTCCCAAGACTTGGTTTGCTATAATAATGATAATAACAACAGTAAAGTTCACTCCAAGGTGAACCTTATAAGGCTTCAAAATGCTCCAAAATGCGCGCAAATTTCCAAAAATTACTCGGCGGGGCTCACAGTGAACCATCTACTCCCAGCTGATAGTGCTCGCCACCCCACCCATACCCTAAGTTTTAGTCTAAACCATTCCCCACCCCCAGCCACCCCCCCCCCCCCACCCCCTCCCCCGCCCCCAACAAAGGAAAATTCGGAAAGGACGCCACTGGAAGAGACAGACAGACAGCCGGAATTGATTTGGAAGGTTACTATATATATTTATAATATACAATTTTTGAATGTTGTCTACGTTATCCTCTATGGCTGCTCCTGAAGAACTGGGTTCTGTTGTTTGCTTTTTCCGCAGATAATAATAATAATAATAATAATAATAATAATAATAATAATAAAATAATAATAATAGTAAAAGGAGGCCCTCTTTCAAACAAGTGTTATTGAAAGGTATTGGTGCATCAGCTGCATTTAATTAAATAGAGCTGATGTAGCAATGTCTTTCCACAATAATAAAAAAATTTATTAATAATAATAATAATAATAATAATAATAATAATAATAATAATAATAATAATAATAATAATAATAATAGCCGATTTCGTACTTGCTTTTTGCTTTCCTATTTTTCGTTTTTACGTTTTATTTTTTTTACCTTCTTTTTGTCTCGACAATGTCGGTTATAATGAGTAACAAAAACAATGTATATTCAATATAAGCTCAACTCTCTCTCTCTCTCTCTCTCGGCTCTCTCCTCCTCATCCTCTCTCTCTCTCCTCTCTTCCTCTCTCCCTTTTATGAAAATGAGGTAAGCTTTCTCTCTCTTCTTTAAAGGGTTGGCGGCGTGTCGTATCGAAAGAATCTTTTTACGTTTCCTTTGGAAGTTCGCTCATTTATTTTTGTCCTAACGATTTTCACTTATGGTGAGGCTTTCTTCATATTACATCACTTTTGAATCACAGTTATTTATATGTATATATATATATATATATATATATATATATATATATATATATATATATACATGCATATATTAATATATATATATATATATATATATATATATATATATATATATATGTTTGTGTAAGTGTACCAGCAATAGGAGAGTTCTGTGGAAATCGGAGACGAATAACATATATTAAAACCAGGGCTTGAATGAAGAGCATCTTTATTAATTGCGACTAGTGTCGAAGATTTACTTTCCTCCGTTATCGGGCAATCTGTAATGGAATATTTGTTCCATTTAAAATCAATGATGTAATAATGGAATATAAATTACGTTAAAATCAATGAAGTAATAAAGCAAAATATAATAAAATTACACAATTACAAGATATAATAACCTAAACCCGCAGCAAAATCTTAAAATATAGAGAAATACTCAATGTTTGTTGTCAAAGCGAGCAGAAAAAATAAAAAACAGAGCAATTCAACAGACCTCTCATTATTACAAATAGAGGGTTTATCTCTTTCGGCATATAGATACTCAACCATTTCGAGCTCCATTTCGTTGTTCTGCAAGGAAGGACTGAAAAGGAATCTAGATTTATAGGATGGTCATATTCCTCAGAGTGTTGACGAATAGCACTAAATGTTGGTTTGCTTAATGGCCTATTCGTCCTAACAGATCTCCCGAGATGTTCCCAGATGCGAACCCTTAAACTGCCGCTTTGAATTTCCAATGTACATTGCACTACAGCAATGACACTCATACACAATAGATAGCTGCAGCTCAGTTGGTATCACATCTATATATACATATACAAACATATATATATATGTGTGTGTGTGTGTGTGTGTGTGTGCGTGTGTATAGATCTCGTCCAGTACAACCATATGATTCACCATAACCAAAGCAGATATTGCGAAGCCGCACCCACTTCCACCGAAAGTCAAATATCCATAGGGACCCATTGCCGGCATCCACAGCCTAGTGAGTTCCGTTGTGAGAAGGAGCAGCACCGTTTCCGTGCAGAAGGTGATCTACAAATTCCGATATTGGGCAGAGTTTCTCGACTGCTACGTCGGACGCTACTTCTTTGCGAAGACGTTTGGGGGCCCATTTCAATCAGCATGCCACCTTCTTGGTCCATGCTGATCCCGTCCCCATAGAGTGCAAATAACAGAGGCCAACGAAATTCTTATATCCTTGGCCTACCCTCCCGAAGAGACAGCAGGATGCCCACATCGACACTCTCAGAAACCGAGCGAAAGGGCTGCTCGCCTGGAGAGAAACGGTCTTGAATATGACAGCGCCAACTGACGATATATCCCAAGACAGCAGCAGCAAGAACCCGGTACTACTACGCCCACGCCTTTGGCCCTTGCCCCCACATCACTCCCTGTGGAGAGCTACGAGGATTACAAAGGATGCAAACTTACGCACGGGCCACCGACCCGAAAATGAGACACGTCTGACAAAAGTAATCTCCTTTTCTCGTGATGTCACCATCGTCGTTATTTTACGAATAATGGTGTTGTGATGATGCTCACATATTGTAACAAAGCAGGTACCTTTCTCCCTGTACATCTCACAGGCTGCTCGTGCTGGCACAAGGCCATCTTAACCTAAAACAACAACAACCCATAAATTTAGTCTTGAAAATATCTCCACTGTCGGAGGTAGATAGATAGGTAGATGGATAGATAGATAGAGAAAGAGAGATCAATTAACACATTTGTTGTACCACTTATTATTCGATTAGGCAAAGATAAGCAACATTGCGTAGGGCTGGCCAGTATTTGGACTGTAAACAGAAAGGCTTGATCCTTTTATTTCCAAAGTAATAGTTAGGAAAAATAAGGTCTTGAACGACTGGTAACTTTGAATCATGTACTGGCGTTAAATCGCCATCCCGAGAGGATTCGATGAGAATGAAAGTGTCTCCAGCATTCTGTTCCCGAATTGGAACTCATGTGTTTCTTTTGTTTTAGGTGATGGGTTTTATCCTGAACTTCTTCCTAGTCTTTCTCGCAGTTTTTCTCATTAGTTTTCTCTACAAACAATTCATTAACAATTTACTCCATAGTTTTTTTTTTCCTTTGTTCTTCAGTCAGAATTTTCCTTTCGACTTTTGGGGCTTCCAAAAATTTTCCTGAATTTCGCCTTGAGTGTTTCGTCCTCCAGATTTCTTCCCGAGCTTTGCGCCTAAGATTTTGCTTCGATCTTTTCACCCAAGATTTATCCCTGAGGTAATTATAACTTTAGGTTCTCTCAAGTGACTTCCACACCTCAGTATAATGCCATCATCAAACTATATTTGCGTCATAGTAAACTAAGTTGTAGACGTAACCACAGCAGGCTCTCTTTGGTTACGGAGCACGTAACCTGATCCAATGAAAGACAAAGGAATACAAAAACCTTCGATATTTATTCTGTCACTCTGAGTAAACTTGACCTTCCTCAATTGTCCTTGGAGAGCTAGTACTTGAGAAGACTCGAGGGGCCTTTATTTCGGATATTTTTGGAAGAAGAAGAAGAAGAGAAGAAGAAGAAGAGAAGAAGAAGAAGAAGAAGAAAAGAAGAAGAGAAGAAGAAGAAGAAGAAAAAAAAAAACTATAGTCCTGTCTATCAAAAATTCTGGGGAAAAGAAAATCAATAGAAAGAAGAGAGATAGAGAACCTCTCAAGATCTTTTCTGCATTACTGCATTAAGAGTTTTTTCCCAAATGTTAAGTTTCCGTTTGTGAGTTCCAATTGGTCTCGCACAGAAGAAACTGAGCGGAGTAATCATCGTACGGAAACACTGGGCACTCAATAAAGAATTGGCAGTCACAAAGCAAGAGTCAGCTGATCTGATTAGCTTACCGTATCATCCTCCTCCTGAAAGAGGAATTTCCAGAATTCTTTGGTATATTATCTTCTATGGAAGGAGGGAGGCCCTTATGTCGATAGGGCTGAACTTTATTAATTAAGCCAGAGACCAAAGGGGAGCGAACAAATGCACCTTGATCACAAGACCAGCTGTTAGAGATCAAACTGGACGTATTCCAATTAGGCTTACAAAAATCGTACGGAAGCCTTTTGTGATTAAATGCTCGTATTCCAAGCAAAACTTAATAAGGATGACAAGCAGTATCATAATCTATTTTATGATGTCAAAAGCTCCATCACCGTTTGAAACGTCAGTGGAACGTTAGCTGAAACGACTGTTTTGCATAAAACATAATCCGTATCATCTTTCATGGCCTGAAAAGTTTGATTGATTAAACTACCGAGTTGCTCTTAATTATGGAGAAACACTTCATCAATGAAATTATAAGTCGAAAACGTTCTGTCATTTCTGAAAAGCTTCTGATAATTCCAAGCTCTCTTCAGTGCCATCCTTCTTACCTCCTTGAGGGAACGAGGAAAAGAAATGTTGCAATGTCATCTTACTAAGAAATCAACTCGCATTCCATTAGAATTTCTTCCCTTTTTCCAAAAACGTGTTTATAATATCAGAAATAATTGTTTACTGGACAAGTGAAAAACTCCAACCGAGACACTAGAAATCCATCGGGGAATATCGGCAAAAAGACTGATCACTCACAATTAACCCCTCAACTGCCACGTACATCGACAGAACCCCATAATGCCTATACAGTTAACCTCCATCAAATATAATGTTTGACTCTCATTTCTATGTATCTCAAGATAAATTCTAACCCCTCTCTACAACAACATGTCATCCAGAAAAACCTTATGCAAAAACACAGGTCATCATCTAGAATTCCGGAAGGAAGTAAAAACCTCTGAGTATCCAACTCTAAAAGAAAATATCAACAATTGGTCTCATCTGAGACACTACAACATTTATCGGCACCAAACAACCTCTTTATTCAACACATCCTCAAACAGCGACATTGCTCTGTCTAGTTAGCCTCGTAAATCCCAAAGTCACCATTTACCTCAAATTAGCCCCAATTCCTCATTAATCCTCACTGGGGAATCCTCAATAAATCCTCACTGATACCACATAACCACATTAATCCTCATAAATCCTCAAGAAATCCTCACTGATACCACATAACCACATTAGTCCTCGTAAATCCTCATGAAATCGTCATTGAAACCACATAACGTCATCAATCCTCAAAAAATCCTCATTTTTATCACACGGTACCCAAAATTGTCCACCTCCATTATATAACCACCAATATGAAATACACCGCCACAGGCTGAATCCTGAGCCATTTAAACACCTCCAGGTATACCTCAAAGGAAACCATTTGTGATACCTCCAAATATATATATCACCAAAGAAACCACTTCGGTGGCAATAATCCTCAGTAAACCACAATCCACGAATTGTCAACCATAGACCGCCATATTATCCTTGGTGAACATAACCTCATAGAATACATCACCTCGCCAGGATACCGTAAAACCACAATGGGACAGCACCACCCCCAAGAGCCATAATGCCAAAAAGAACCACAATCAATACCCCATTGGCTCATAAAACCACAGATCACCACCAAAATCATAACCACCAGAAATCACCACCAAAGGTCATCACCATCACCCCCAAAAGTTGTCACCAATAACCATCACCACCAGAAATCACCACCAAAAATCATCACCAAAAATCATCTCGCCCTGAAGTCATCACCAAAAATTCCATATAATATTTCTCAACTCCACGGTATTTTCCCACATATTTCACCCAAATTATTCCATTATTACAACAATTACCCAGGGGTTTTACGCCAAATCGCTACATGTTAAATAAGACTGATTAATCACATTTCATCATCCATTTGCATCATCTAGAGAAAAAATAATGCAATTGCGCAATGTCACCTTTTTATCATCTTCCCCCTCTTCTTGATCCTTGATATGTGTCAATCTTGACCGACCTGTATTTTCATCTTCAATAACTCTAAAAGGACCCTCAAACTTTGGACCTAATTTATAACTTAATTCATTTTTCACATTAATTTTCAGGAATACAATATCTCCAATATCAACTTTAACATCCAATGATTTCCCATTGCTTTTTTCCACCATTTCTCTGTTCTTAGCCTCGAGATTACGGCTGAGACGAGCATGTCTCTCCTTTGCCATGAAAATTAATGCCTCGATTGTATCCTCTCCATGAGGTATAGGCAACAAATCAAATGTGCCTCATGCCTGGCAACCAAATAATGATTCGAATGGAGACATTTTAATGGATCATTGACCATAGTATGAATGTTATGCCTAACTGTATCTATTTATCTATCCTAGTTCCTATCATTTTCTCCTATAGTCTTCCTGAGAGCTTCGAACATTTTCCTGTTTGCTTGTTCACATAACCCGTTAGCTTCAGGTCTGTATGGAATTATTGTTACCTTCTGTTCCCCAAAACTTCTGCCAGACACTCGAAGGTCCTGTTTACAAATTCTCTACCATTATCTGTCAACAAAACTTCGGGCAAGCCGTATCTACAGATGACCCCATTAAAAAATGCTACAGCCACCTCCTTGGTCGTTTTGTGTCTAATTGGAAAATTTTCCACTGTCCTCATTAGTTCATCTGTTGCTAAGAATAAATACTTGTGGGTATACCCTGATTCACAAAAATTCCCCAATATATCCATGTGTATCCTCTGAAAAGGTCTACTTGGTATCAGATATGACCCTAATTTGCAAGAAGTTACCCTTGCGGGTTTGCAAGCGTTGCAAACTGTACACTTTTTCATAAAATTTTCCACGTCTGTCCACATATTTTTCCAAATATACTTATTACACATCCCATTACACGTCTTTTCTACTCCCAAATGTGGACGACTAAACTTGCAATGTACTATATCTAAACCACTGGAATTAGGACTTTCGGAATCATGATCTGTGTCGTATCCCCATTACTTTCACTCGTCCTTAGTTTATATTTATTTTTCCTGACCAACAGATTTCCCTCTAATTCTAAACCTGAAAAAGGTAACTTATAACCTTCCCTGACTAATTCACTTCTGAGGAACACTTTTGCGTCAGACAATATTTCATCCTCATCTTGCCTATGCTCTATGACACTGATATCCCATTGTATAGAATCACTAGTAACTACCCCAACTTGGAATCCTTCCATATCATAAAAACTTCTACTAAGGGCATATCCAAAGGAAATTTTATTTTGTAGAGATATTATTAAAAGAAACATTATAGAATCTAGTATAATAAAATATAAGTCAAGTAGTGTTTTTAATTAATTTAACCCTGGATAGGTTAGCTGGGTCGAGCACGACCCGAGGGGTGTTTCAAAAAACATGTTTTTTCCCATAAATCATCGTCTATCTCGAATCTGGGTGTGATCGACCTGCAAGAGGATAGCAGAACACACACTACAAACATGTCGAAACCTGCGTTTGCCTTGCCTTTGTCCTTTCCCCTTTTCTGAGTAATAGTTTGTTTTGAGCATGTGTGAGATACAAAGGCAAAGTTATCAAGTAGTGATTTCCTGTCTAACACTGTTGACTCTGAGATAGTTTTATATTGTTGGGAACTGTAGGTAGATGGTGTGTGTACAATATGCTTGCCATTGGTTGTGGCTGAGATGCGTCATATTCCTATTTTGTCCAATTTCCTTTGAATACCAATTTCTCAGTGGTTTTTTTTTTCTTTCTTTTTTTTTGTTTTTTTTCATTTTTCATCAACAATGGCCAGCAGGCAGTATTCTTTCGGCATGGATGTCATCAACTTACTTCTAATGGAATTATAAAGTCATGTTGATTATAATTTAGAGTTTGCTGACAACTCTCTATGGCAAGAAGCCAAGTTTGTGGGAGAAGGGTGGGAGGCGAGAGTGATGACCTTGAAATGATTACACACAAGAGAGAGAAGGGTTGGGAAGTAGTGGTCTCTGCCTTTTGTGGTGACAGATTACATGAGCTTATGTCAAATAATCATGACACAGCGTAGAGAGAGAGATTCAGACAGACAGACACAGACAGACAGACAGACAGAGAGAATAATATTTCTGATATAACTGTAAATTACATCTTAGTGCAGATGTTTTTACATAATTCCGATTTAGGATAATATGAGTTCATTCTATAAAAAAAAGAAAATAGCCGTTTCCTATTTCATTTTAGGTCCAAAAAATTCGTTAAATTTTGACAATTTTTTTGGTTTTCAAAAAACATACCTTTTTTTTTCTTTTCTGATTTTGACCTCCATGGGTCTGACACCTTTTCTGACAGTCACATATTGTAAATAGTAATTTCAGGAAGGATTACCTCAATTTTTGCGTGTATACAGCGTATTTTGTATTTTTTGTAAATATTTTCATAAATTATTGTTTGTGAGAGAGGGAGAGAGAGAGAATAACATTTATGATATAACAGTAAATTACATCTTAGGGCAGATCTTTTTACATAATTCCGTTCTAGGATAATATGAGTTTGTTCTATAAAAAAAAAATTAGCCACTTCCTATTTCATTTAGATACCCCAAAAAATTTGTGCAAATTGGTGGCTTTTGGGGGGGGGGTGGCCAAAAAACTCAACCCTTTTTTTCAATTTTTACTTTTTGACCTCTATGGGTTCGACACATTTTCTGCCCATCACATATTGTAAATAATAGTTTTAGGAAGGATTCCCTCAATTTTTGTGTGTATATAGCATATTTTGTATTTTTTTTAAATATTTTCGTAAATTATTTTTTTGTATATACTTATTTTTTTTAATATATTTGTAATAAATATTTAATTTGTAGATGGGTATGATTTATCTTCTCAGTAGTGTTCGGCAATGGTGAAATTGATTTTAGAAATTAAAATGTACAGCATACCTACAGTTTTTGAATTTTCACAAATTTTTGTGGGCGCTCGGGTCGAGCTCAACCCCACAAACCTTTAAAGGGTCACCAAAATAGTGAACCTATCCAGGGTTTTCTTATTAGCAACGGACAATATAACTAGATAACTGGCTTACGAAATGTATTGTTGACAACTTCGTAACTATGTAATTGACTGCTTGGCAGTTCCAGTTCCATTAGTAGTTGTCCTTTAAGTGTAATTCTATGCTGTGGACCATTTGCTTCTTGACTAGGCTGTTTGATTGTTCTGTATTTTACTTTCTTTTTTTGTTTTGTTTTTATGTTTACCTTTGATATTTCGAAGCTGTTTTTCTTTCTTTCATATATTGTACCCTGATAAGGTGTATCAAGAATGCACGAAAGCACTAGGTACTGCTGCTTTTCATTTTTCCTACTGCCTCTTGATATACAATCTTCACATGTTACTTGTGAGCGTATATATATATATATATATATATATATATATATATATATATATATATATATATACATATATATATATATATCTGATCTATATCTATATATCTATATATATATATATATATATATATATATATATATATATATATATATATAGATATAGATATATATAGATATAGATATAGATATATATATATATATCTATATATATATATATATATATATATATATATATATATATATATATATACTTTTAGGCATAGTTTTTCTCTAATACAATTTTCGTTAAAAGCAATTGCTTTAGTGGCATCAATAAGTTTCTTGCAGGTATCTTCATACCGACGAAGTTTTTTCCGATTCTCGTTCGTCAATTTCTGGTGAAATATACGCAGACTTCCTTCTTCCATTTATTGAATTTTGTCACGACAGCTGTTTCGCCTTATGGCATTATCAGCGAATACTGACTTACAATCTGACCTTTCGGCCTATTTATCTCATCGTGTGGGAGGTATGACCTCGAGGTATGGGTACTGGTTAGTCTAGGGATTAACAGCTTAAGGGCGTTGTTTTAGTTACAAAGAATATAAGGACATATGTACTGCGACAATAAGAGTGAAAGTTTAAACAGTGGTTAAAAAATAAATATTCAAAATACAATGCCATGTGCTAGAGTTTCCTTAAATGTATGTTTAAAATTTAATATGTTACATGTTGGTTTTAGATAAAAATTACAAAATTACATACAGGAATGAAAATGAATATAGAAATCTAAATACGGGAGTACAAATATATGTATATATTTTATAGCATGCATAAAGGTACAAGAGATAATTTCTGTTTATACATAAATGTGTATGATTTGAATTTGAGTGTGTGTGTGTATGTCCAAAATGGTCTACGTTGGTTAACGGTTGCTGATTCGTGTTGGGCGGGGTCTCAGCGACCTGAGTAAGGATGTTACTTGACTTTCGCTGACGCTGGGTCTTCTCATGCCTTCCAAGGGGCGCGATGTTCTCGGTGGATTGGGGCGCGCTGTCTGGTCCCTGTTGGCTTGGGTATTCCTTCTCCTGCTGGAGGGGAGTATATGGTCCGATTCTTGTTGGACGTTCAAGGTCGGCTTCTGAATAGCGATGCTCCCTGCTTCCGTTATTCGTTATGTACACGATGGTAAATAATCAAGTTGATTATTTACCATCGTGTACATTATGGGTCTGCATACAAGGAGGATTGCTGCACACTACGCGGGATAATAAACAGAGGCGTAACCCCAAAAGCCCCTTACCATAAAATAAGCCTCAGGATATATAGTAAGCCCAACCTTGTAGCAGCCTTAATAATGAAGAACAGCACCGCTACGGGGGGACCGAAGGAGATGTGCACGAATATAGTTTACAAATTTACTTGTCCAGAGGAGGTGTGTAAACCTCACAGCCAAAGCTACATCGGGTCACACTACAACGACCCTTCGGAGACGTCTGCTGGCTCATAGAATCAAGGGGCCATCCATCAACATTACATAGATGTTCACGACAGGAAGCCATCTCTACAAGAGCTCATAGAAGGCACCCAGGTCGACACAGAGAAGACAACTACGGTCGCCTCTTAATAACGGAAGCAGTGAGCATCGCTATTCAGAAGCCGACCTTGAACGTCCAACAAGAATCGGACCATATACTCCCCTCCAGCAGGAGAAGGAATACCCAAGCCAACAGGGACCAGACAGCGCGCCCCAATCCACCGAGAACATCGCGCCCATTGGAAGGCATGAGAAGACCCAGCGTCAGCGAAAGTCAAGTAACATCCTTACTCAGGTCGCTGAGACCCCGCCCAACACGAATCAGCAACCGTTAACCAACGTAGACCATTTTGGACATACACACACACACACACACACACACACTCAAATTTAAATCATACACATTTATGTATAAACAGAAATTATCTCTTGTACCTTTATGCATGCTATAAAATATATACTATATTTGTACTCCCGTATTTAGATTTCTATATTCATTTTCATTCCTGTATGTAATTTTGTAATTTTTATCTAAAACCAACATGTAACATATTAAATTTTTAAACATACATTTAAGGAAACTCCCCTAGCCCACATGGCATTGTATTTTGAATATTTATTTACCACTGTTTAAAACTTTCACTCTTTTATTGTCGCAGTACATATGTCCTTATATTCTTTGTAACTAAAACAACGCCCTTAAGCTGTTATACCCCTAGACTAACCAGTACCCATACCTCGAGGTCATACCTCCCACACGATGAGATAAATAGGCCGAAAGGTCAGATTGTAAGTCAGTAGTCGCTTGATAATGCCATAAGGCGAACAGCTGTCGTGACAAAATTCAATAAATGGAAGAAGGAAGTCTGCGTATATTTCACCAGAAATTGACGAACGAGAATCGGAAAAAACTTCGTCGGTATGAAGATACCTGCAAGAAACTTATTGATGCCACTAAAGCAATTGCTTTTAACGAAATAATAAAATATATATATATATAATATATATATATATATATAATATATATAGAGGATATATACATATTATATATATGATACCGATATATATAGTAATATATATATGTATATACATATATATATGGTCATAGTATAATAAATATTTCTTATATATATATTAGAATATATATAGAAGATTATATTATATATATATCCTATATATAGAATATATATAGATAAAATATAGATATATAGATATAGATATAGATATATATATATATATTATAGAGATATATATCTATATTATTATATATCTATCTATATATATATATATAATTAATATATTTATAATCGATATATATAATATATATATATATATAATAATATATATAGGATATATAATTATATATATAATTATATATAACTTATATATTATATATATATATATAATATATATAATATATATAGATATATAAAATATATATATATATTATATATTATATATGCCACGGAGGAAAATCATTTATTAAGCAGCATATGTATTCAGTTAGAACAGCCCAGACTTTAAAATTTGCACTATTTATCCATCTGAACGAAAAATCTCATTGTATAAATTGGGGCGAGAGCTCTGTAATTGCTAGGTCTAATGATTATGTTTCAAGAAATTTACTGGAATCAGCAATTATACAAATCACTAATAAAAACAACCTAAATCTTAGTCTGGGATTGTACCATTTGTACCCATATATTTGTAAAATGTTTATGAAGGACCTTAAAATAAATGAATTAACTACTAATTAGTCCCACATGTTTATAGTTATTATCTCTCTCTCTCTCTCTCTCTCTCTCTCTCTCTCTCTCTCTCTCTCTCTCATGCTCGCTATATTTATATCCTATTTTCGTTTCTCACTCATTGTTGGAACATTTTCATAAATTTCATGTTACTAATACAAAATGTATTGTTTTTCGAATAAATTGCCTTGATAAGGTAACGTGCCTAAATCCTTTATCTAATTTCCGGGATTTTACAAAGACGTATATGCCTCCTTGTTTTTCAAAATGTATTGTTTTCGGACTAAATCATCTGTTGACCACGTGTGGGTGGCTGCTTTAAAATCTCTAATCTTGCCCACGGGCGTTTTTTCGTTTCTTTAGAGTGAATTTGTAATGAATAATTACATAATAAAAGTAATGTGAGCACATTACTTAAAAAGAGAACATACCACGTAACCAGGTCAGGGGTTATACAGGAAAGTCTGCCAAAAACCACAATCCAATCCCGTGGGAAACCTACTTCAGTTCTCATGAGATGACGTGTCTTAGCCTAGATGAGTTATCTAGGCTAAGATACATGTATACAAACAATTGTTCGTATACATGTATCTTTTGTTAGGTTTGCTCGCCTATGAATTTGTATACCATTTTGTAACACTCACTTCCTCTTCTCCTATCGTCTCGCACAGACATTCAAGCCTTCTCTGCAAAGCTATTTCAAGATGTAAATTTTTAGAATATAAGTCTATTTTGCTACCTCTGTGTTCCCACGACTTACTCTCCAACCAACTTGAGAAATATGAATATAGAGCTCAGAGAATATCTTCCTAGTTCAATCGAGAGAGAAAGAGAGAGAGAGAGAGAGAGAGAGAACGTCATAACACACCGCTATCCGCTACGCGGATCAAAGAGTTCCCACTGTAGTCTGGTGTAAACCGGCTACTACTACAAATTGAACCTTATGCTAATCCTGCAGTGTCAGTTTGGATACTAAGCCTACTTGTACTATGGTTTTGCATAAAAAATCACAGTAGATGCACGTGACTTCATCAAATAAGCGAATGCCACAGGAAAATGATAGGCAGAAATCCAAGCGCTTTCATCTTTACTAAGACATTGACAACGTCTTAGTAAAGACGAAAGCGCTTGGATTTCTGCCTATCATTTTCCTGTGATATTCGCATATATATATATATATATATATATATATATATATATATATATATCTATATATATATATATAGTCGTTCAGTGGAGAAATTATATAAGAATCTTCAGAGGGTGTCCATGATACCAGTTGTAAAATGATGAAGTTTATTATGAAACGTTTCGCACATAAAACATCTGTGCATCATCAGTCTGCAAAGAGCAATAAGACAATTAACTAACATATAAAGCCATAAAAACACAAACAGAACTCACATGAATTAAAATAGTCTTAAAATAACCAAAAAAAAAAAAAAGTACAAAGTAAAAACAGTAAAAAGAGAGAGAACACCCAAAACACTAACCGTCCATGAGGAGAGAAGATGGAATGACCTGTCGTCAAAAGCAGGTGACGACGTTAACTATGCCAGGTGTAGAGTGGCTGAAGAAGTATTACCATTCAACGAAGGAACAAGTTTCTTAATATATAATGACTCGAGGGTAGTTAAGTGATCAGGATGCTTGACATGATCTATTATTGTGAACTGTTCTTTCTGAAGCTCAATTTTGCAATTAAAAGCATGGTTCCTGATATTAGAAAATTCAGGTTGCTTTATTCTTTGTCCTGTTCGGAAACTAAAACCTAAATGACTGCACATCGAAACCCTCAGCAACCTTCGAGTTGATCCAACGTAAGAACCTGGACATCCAGGGCATGTAAATTTATATATGACGTTGGATCTCATGAGGGCTGAAGGCGATCTTTGAAATTAAATAAGGAACCTATGGTACAAGGATTGTTTGATATTAATTTGACCTTGAGACACGGAATTTCTTGTTCAATGATTTGTTTTAAACTGGATATGAATTTCAGATCAGGAATATGAGGAATAGTAGCATAAAATAACCTTTTTGGAACATCAAAATTAGGAGATAAACACCATCCACACATTGGTAAATAGGGCCCTAAAGTATTCATCTTCTTGGAAAATTTTTCATGACGAGATTTCATTTTTGCTGAGTTTTTTTAAGTCCAATTCTTTTCCACAAGACGTAGTTTTGAAAATTGTCAAACAGATACTTTCGAAGTTTTTTCAGCCTTTATCTCCTAATTTTGATGTTCCAAAAAGGTTATTTTATGCTACTATTCCTCATATTCCTGATCTGAAATTCATATCCAGTTTAAAACAAATCATTGAACAAGAAATTCCGTGTCTCAAGGTCAAATTAATATCAAACAATCCTTGTACCATAGGTTCCTTTTTTAATTTCAAAGATCGCCTTCAGCCCTTCATGAGATCCAACGTCATATATAAATTTACATGCCCTGGATGTCCAGGTTCTTACGTTGGATCAACTCGAAGGTTGCTGAGGTGGGGTTCGATATTGCAGTCATTTAGGTTTTAGTTTCCGAACAGGACAAAGAATAAAGCAACCTGAATTTTCTAATATCAGGAACCATGCTTTTAATTGCAAAATTGAGCTTCAGAAAGAACAGTTCACAATAATAGATCATGTCAAGCATCCTGATCACTTAACTACCCTCGAGTCATTATATATTAAGAAACCTGTTCCTTCGTTGAATGGTAATACTTCTTCAGCCACTCTACACCTGGCATAGTTAACGTCGTCACCTGCTTTTGACGACAGGTCATTCCATCTTCTCTCCTCATGGACGGTTAGTGTTTTGGGTGTTCTCTCTCTTTTTACTGTTTTTACTTTGTACTTTTTTTTTTTTTTTTTGGTTAATTTTAAGACTATGTTAATTCATGTGAGTTCTGTTTGTGTTTTTATGGCTTTATATGTTAGTTAATTGTCTTATTGCTCTTTGCAGACTGATGATGCACAGATGTTTTATGTGCGAAACGTTTCATAATAAACTTCATCATTTTACAACTGGTATCATGGACACCCTCTGAAGATTCTTATATATATATATATATATATATATATATATATATATATATATATATATATATATATAAGCAAACCAATCTCTCTTTCTCTCTCTCTCCATTTCATTCTAACTTCACCCATCTCCCGGCAGTTTATGTGCAGTCCGTGACTTTCTTCTTCTGCCGCTTTGTTGGAGAGATTCGATGACGCTTTTATGACTCTGCTGTCTCGCAGTCATCTAGGAATCTCTGTCCCTCTCTCTAAAGCAATCTATTTCCAGCATTCTGGTCTTTTGCTACTGGTATTATTTTCACTATTGTTCAAAGTGTGCAATTTTTCATGTTCAACAAGCCTAAAAGACCAATAACAATCTGAGCGAGCTTCCAACGAGAAGGAAACTCCATGATGTGAAAGAAAGATGAGACGCAACAGAGAGACCATAACAAATGAAGATAAATGAACAAACGTCACTTGGTCAGAGAAACTAAGATAATGGCTCGCACCTTTTTCGAGAAGTAACAGATGCTCTCATCAAATATGCCGGCATCTCCATCAATAACAAGGAAGCCAGGAAGACTGTTTTCCAGTCGCGCACCGGAGAGGAGGAGGTGCAGCTCAAGGGCACCTCATCGGAAGGTAGATGATGACGCCCTTCGAAGCGAATAGCACTCACTGCTTGTTCGGGGCATGCGTTAAAGGTAATAACAGAAATTGTTGCTCTATTTCAGATAAAAGGGGTTTCTCTCGCCGAATCCTTCCTTGGCACCGATGAGGAGGATTCATGAGAGGTTAAGGATGCATAGGTCTTGATACAATCACCCACAAAACTGTAGCAATGTACCTTGCATGGGTTATAGGTCTAAATAACATAATTGGCAATTCAGAACCGGTACTGTTATCATTTCATGTTCCAAAACTTTGACGTATATATATATATATAGTATATATATAATATATATATATATATATATATATATATATATATATATATATAATATATATATATATATATATGTCAAGGTTTTGGAACATGAAATGATAACAGTACCGGTTTCGAATTGCCAATTATATATATATATATATATATATATATATATATATATATATATATATATATAAGTCATATCGCAGTACAGTGATTCATAGGTAAAAGCTTCCACTGACGTCCTGGATTTGAATGGCTTTTTGGGTTCGCGCCTGGGACCAGGCAAATCTATTATTGGATAAAAAAAAAAAAAATTCCCCTTCGGTTAAGCATATATGAAAATATATAATTCCGAGGTAGAGCGAATTAGATATTAAAGGACATTGTAGCTCGATGTATGTATATGAATCACGGTAATGCGATATGACTTATACAATGGCTACGTGCTGTCATAAGTACTACAACGTTACCGGGGTCGAGGTGGGTTGATGTTGTCTCCAAACCAACGAATTACCTGAGCGCGAAAGGATTTGAGGGTGAGAGACGACATAAACTTATAACCTCTTGAGGTGGTGGGGTAGGTAAAAGCTTCCACTGACGTCCTGGATTTGAATGGCTTCTTGGTTTCGCGCCTGGGACCAGGCAAATCTATTATCGTGTAAAAAAGAAAAGAAAAATTCCCCTTTGGTTAAGCATATATGAATATATTAATTCCGAGGTAGAGCAAATTAGATATTAAAGGACATGTAGCTCGATGTACATATATATATATATATATATATATATATATATATATATATATATATATATATATATATATATATATATATATATATATTTATATATAATCTATTTATATATACATATAAATTATCAGAACACAATTTTTAACACTAAATTAGCTTTAGTATAAACTAAAGATTGTAACTATAAGCAATGGAAAAGGCTAAATATAATATAGTGTTTGTGAAAGTGGCTATAATAGATGAACTGCTCGTAGATGAGTTGATGGTCATACTGCATAACAAGCAACAAATCCCTTTCATCTAATCGCTTGGCGGGAACGGAGGAGTCAGGCATTGTATTATACTGAGAGGC
Source organism: Macrobrachium nipponense (assembly GCF_015104395.2). NCBI lineage: Eukaryota > Metazoa > Arthropoda > Malacostraca > Decapoda > Palaemonidae > Macrobrachium > Macrobrachium nipponense. Next base: position 82,839,564 of record NC_087208.1, read on the forward strand.
CTCTGCCTAAACTCAGACCGCAAGGTATAAACATATATCTGATTTCAGAGAGCGCAGATGTGCTCTTCTGCCTTGTATATACGTAGGCCTACCTGGCGGTAATGCTGATGTATTGAGGAGAGCCTGAGTTTAAAGATGAAATTGCGCTCTCTCTCTCTCTCTCTCTCTCTCTCTCTCTCTCTCTCTCTCTCTCTCTCTCTCTGCACAGAAAATCCAAATATTGCCAATGATAAATAAATCCTTCTGAGTTACAACAAATATACTGTGGCTATAATACTAAAATCCATGTACCAGTAAGAAATACAGGTGACTGAGTAAGACCTCCCAGAGGAGGCGAGCCGTGGAAAATGACCTAACCTGACTTTGGGATTTAAAGATTCAGCTGAAACTGAACTCTTATTAGGATTACCCAAATATGGCAATCTGCATTTATCTGATATAAGATTTATTCTTTTTTAATAAGAACATGTATATTATATAACTATCTTTTGAAAAGTATGAAACTATCATCAATTTGCCAAAAGGCTCGATTGCAAAAAATTCTTTTAATGGCGATTCTTATAAGCATTTTATAACTGACAATCTAAATAACAGAAAACAGTATGCCGGGATATGTTTCCCACCGCTGCCGCCAAATAATCTGGTACATTTACCCAGGTAAAGATCTACACAGAAGGGAAAAAAAGGAATATTCTTAGATACTTCCCAGATCAACCGTTGCCACTGGGGTAAGAACAACACCCTTCTCTCTCTCTCTCTCTCTCTCTCCTCTCTCACTGAGCTAAACTAACGTACGAACAATAGCAAACACATTATTAAAAAAAAAACTATGATTGATCCACAAGTCAAACCGGATGAATGAGGTTAAATGAAATGAATGGAATAACCATTAACCAAATGGTAAAATCAACCCCTGGTAAAGGAGGCATTCCGCCTTAATCCTTTCTAATCAAATCTCCATATCATAAAAGTCAAATAACCCAAAACCCTAATTCATAATTACTAACTGTCAAATTCTCTGTATTTTGTGACCTGTCACCGATACATCTAGACACAAAAGAAATAGAAAAAACACTTTCAAAATAAGCACAGAAAAATAATGGTTATGGGATTTCCCCTGTTACACACATAATGGCACAGGAAAAATAAAAAATGGAAATAGAAATATTCAATGTAAAATAAAAATCTAGTGCAGGTTACACACACAAGGAAAAAATGGTAAAATTCCATTTGGGCTTTAGGAAAACATAGTTCTTTTCTCACCTTAATGGCAACCCAGAACGACCTGCTCACAGCAGGTCTTTTTTTGGAACTAAGTTGTATAGTATAATAAATAATCCTGTACTCAAAAAGTAAGAGCTACCTTTCACTAGCTCCATCCCATCGGAACCAACTTACGCACAAACCCTCTGTTCGAGACGCGTCCACCAATGACTTCGTTGAGGGGAAATTCCATGACCTATCTATTGTCAGTGAGATCACACCACCGAGGTATGTTTCTTTCGTCTCCGTGAGACCCAAAGCTGATCGTTAGCTTCGTAAGGACTGACAACTGGCTTTGTGACCCTGAAATAGCTTTTTCTCGATCACAAAACCTTCGAATGGAAAAATATCTAACACAAAAAAATGAAACGGTCTATGATTTTCATAAGTAAACACCCTGTTCTTACTATTAGTGTCTAATATACACGTTCCAGTTACGATTTTTTCTTCATCTTTTTTTCTTTAATTGACAAAAGTCATTATGTCGTTAATGGACTTTATTAAAGACGACTGATCTGGTCAGAGGTCACAAAACTCCTTTCTCGTCTGAATTTTGCTTACTTGTTATTTCCTTATATAGTAATACTTCAATCATCCGGGTTAATGGAGCCAACGGCCTCTTGGATAATGACAAAATCAATAAAAGGGCGAGTAAAACAAATCTAGGAACGTTCAAGGGTAACTCTGTACCCTTCCTCAATATTCTTGTAAGCAACCATCACGCTTTAGACTGAAAACAGTATTTGTAATAGGCAGTATATTGTAACACAATATACTGCCTATTTGTAACACAACATATTGCATAAATACTCTTTGAAGAAAAATGCAACCCCTTCTTTTTTCTTTCTCCCCAACTCTCTCTCTCTCTCTCTCGTAAATGTCACAATTCAGTAGGTAGTAGCCGACCTGTGCTTACCCACAGCCTACCTGGCTTTATGAACATTAATGCATTTTTATGCAGCAACTTTCTTATCAGTTGTTACCATATTATATTACCATACACGAGATACAAAATGAGTGTGCATTATTAACATAGGCTAGGTGTTACACCCACAGTGTCCATTTGCATAAGTCAAATAGGCTATTACAGCTACATTTATGATGAAACTGATATCTGCCATACACATTTACATACTGTTTACATTCTTAGAATCAGCTGACTGAGCCTACAAGCGAAAGAGCATTACTGGAATTATTATGTAATAATGGGCATACAAAAGTAAACTGACATCATTTATGTTAAAGTCAAATCCCCCAAAATCGCAAAATAGCTGTGTCCCAATTTTTGTTTGTTACAACATTCTCGATGTTGTTCATGACAGTTATTTGGTAACTGGTTGTTAAGTACAACAATCACCAAAATTGAAATTCACAGCATACCCTGATACTGTAAGATCTGAAAATTAAAATTCCTGCACGAACATAGGCCAGGATAGTATGATCTACAGAAAATTAAATTCATTCATCATATAAAGACTACTTTTATTTTTTACTTTCATTTATATAACAAGATGATGAGATTACCGAGGAAAAGAGATTATCTTATGTTATCTTGGCTATCAAAACCGCAACTCGCACAATAAAAGATGTTTATATATAGTATGATGAAAACAAGTTTAGGCGACGAAATCTGAAGGGTCGCATGATACAAGCGATCGAATAACAAACGAGTACTATATACAGCATAATTAAATTATTCAAGTCTTTTTGCCTTATCATGAAAACTGTGTTTGTGCAAAACACCCTAAGTTTACTTGGGTGAAACCCAAAACAGCTAGTCCAAAAATAGCTAGTTCCAAAATAGCTAGTCCAAAAGAGCTAATTCCAAAATAGCTAGCATACCAAAATAGCTAGCTACTGTACCAAAATAGCTTGTCCAAAACAGCTAGTTCCAAAATAGCTTGTTCCAAACAGTTACTTCTGACGGTATCTAAGATATTTAAAATATTCCTTTTAGTTTGACAACAGACATTAAGTGATTTGGATTTCCTTATAAGTGATCTTGCTTATTCATCTGATGGATTTTGCTTATTTTAAATGAACAGCCCATCAACATGAAAGTGATAAAATCGCAAAGAGGATGTGATCAAATATGTCACGAGGGAATACAACCAATAACGAAACGCAAAATTGGAGATGCGTCATCAAAGGCTGTACAGGAGCTGCTGTGGTGGGATCACAAGCTTAAAAAAACAAGTGGAAAATTCCCCCCCCCCCCCCCCCCCACCCACTAAACCTAATCAATCCAGCTGCCAAACTAACCCTCTGTAACACTTTCCTCTTTACACTACAGCATACACACAGGACAATTGACCTATACCTACACAAAAACAATAAAAAACACAAAAGACACGTACTTACCAACCACTCCAGATACTCCGGGCTATCCTGTGCTGTCCGCTGGTCAAGGTCACTGAGACAACAACAACCACAACACAACAACAACCACAACACAACAACATCCAAGGACCACAACCCCACAACTCAACAACACAACACCCAAGGACCACAACTCAACAACACAACAACAAACTAGGAACACAACCCCAACTTAACAACACAGCAAACAACAAAAAAAGACCACTGCACAACCAACCACCAACTCAAAAACCAACAACATAAAAAAGGCAACACACACACACCCACTAACAACACCAAGAAATCACAACAACAACAAAGACAACAGCACAGGCACAACAGCTCTAAGCAAACAACACTAACTTAACAACAAACAAAAACACACAACTCACAACTCAGCTGACTATTAAGGCCTTCAACCAACTGCTACCGACACTACTGACTGTCACAGGCTCTAGCCCAAGACTGACCAAAAACTCACTCAAAACACAGAACTCTGATCTCCAACAGCACCAGCAGACAACCCAGAACTCACCGACAGCCAATCCAGTCGTTAACAATCCATACAGCAATTACACCCTCTCTCTCTCTCTCTCTCTCTCTCTCTCACTCTCTCTCAAACACAGACGTTGTCAAATGGAACTCCATAACTCCTCCATACTGCTACAACTGCGGTTAATTATACTGATAATAGTGATGTAGTTTTAGGCCAAAAGCATTCACATGCACCAGATGTGCCACAGGAAAAAGCTAAGATTGCCTTAAGTATGCTAAGAGAACAAGCTTCTGGTTCAACTGCACCACCACGTAGAAGCATTGCTAACATTATGCAAAATATTGATTGTGAAACTTCATCTTGCATGTCGAAAAGAAAAGCATTTACGAAATGCATTCAACGGAAAAGGCAAAAAATGAAGGGCTACTTTCCCGAACCGAATTCACTTTTAGAGATCAATAATTACCTGAAGATTTAAAAAAATTGCTATGGGGAGTGCTACAGAAAACTTTTTAGTTCATGACGAAAGTGATTCCCATTAAATACTAATATTCGCAAACATAACTATGCTAGACATACTTGCAACTGCTGCATACTGGTTCCACAATTATTTTATCAACTATACACGATCCATGCTATTAAAAGTGAATATCTATTTGCATGTGTCTACATTTTGCTGACAAATAAAACAAAGGAAACTTATAAAAAAGCCTTTAGTATCTTGAAACAAAAGCGCCCAGATTTACAGCCAAGCACAAATGTGGAGATTCAAGGATGTTTCTTCCATCTTTCACAGACAATTTGGATGAAAATTCAAAGTACTGGTTATTCCTACCCCCAGATGAAATAACACAAGCATTTGAAGAATTGCTGGATACACAAGATCTTCAAATGGAGCAAGAAATGGGAAGAATTATACTGTTATTTTGAAGATACATACATTGGAAGGCCCCAAAGAACAGGAGGAAGAAGAAAGCCGCCTTTATTTTCACCAATGATTTGGGAAGTTGAACAAAGGTCAACAGATGGTTTACCAAGAACCACAAACAAACTTGAAGGATGGATGGCAATACAGACTATATGATGCCCCGCACCTTTCCTTATGGAGGTTTTTAAGTCATTCAGCAGGAAGAGACTATCCAAAGAACCAAGTTGACTGCTTATTTATCAGGCAAAAGGGAGACTACAAGTAATAAAGCCAAAGTAATTAATGGAAGGATTCAGACGTCAAAACAAACACTCAAAAACAAAGAAATTTCAACATTTGAATTCTTACGTGGCATTAGTTATATTATCAAATACTGATTAAATATATTTGTAATTTTCTAACTAATCCCTAACTGTATAAGTTTTGATATTGGTGTTACCACATAAGAATTCCTTTTTAATGTTTTATGAATTTTGAATAAAGTATATCAGATTTTTTACTTTTTTAAACCTAGCTTTTTTGTGCACTAGCTATTTTGGAAATGGCTGTCTTGGACAACCTATTTTGGTACAGTAGTTATTTTGGAACACTTCCTACTTTGGAATGCTAGCTATTTTGGAATGAGCTCTTTAGGACTAGCTATTTTGGAACTAGCTATTTTGGGACTAGCTATTTTGGAACTAGCTGCTTTGTGACTAGCTATTTTGGGACTAACTATTTTGGGACTAGCTGTTTAGTCGCGTAATCGTTTACCCCTTTAGTACATGCATTTCTCAATGTGGATCTGTCCAGTAATTCAGTAAACAACACTGGAGTAATTTACTCCCAGGAAAGTTCCTGTGAAACTCACTACAGGACAGAAAATCACTGTTGATGAGTGCAACAACGTTAAGTGATTATGAGAAAAGAGAAGATGGATGCTTCTTTAGCAATGGAATGCGATGGTAGTATATCTTACTGTAGGAGCATCTGTAGCAAACGTCTTGCTGATGTGGTTATTTTTCTGACTGTAACACAACTACAGTATTCTATGGCCATGGGAAAAAGTGTGTATTAGAAAGCATCGTGTCCTGAGTTATCTGCAGTGGGCCCATTGTCATTGCATCACATTTACCCTGCCATGACAAACAAGACCTGTGTGAATTAAGAGCGGTAAAATGGAGACAAAAGAGAAGAAAGTCTAGCGGCCTCAAACTTCCACCAGATAACATCTCATGATTTTAAAGTTCAATGAGAGAACTTCCAAGCCTGTGCCGCTCAATTTTGAGTATACCGCTTGCTAAGTGGTCGATCAGTTTAGATGGAAAATACTTATTTGATATTACAATATATCATTTTCTATATTACCGGCAGCCATTAGGAGGTGTATATCCTACTGGCTATGTATATATATATATATATATATATATATATATATATATATATATATATATATATATATATATATATATATATATATATATCACATATATGAAATGGTCTCCCGTTATAACAGCTAATATTTTCGGTAAGGAGATTGGCTGATATTTTACACTTAATGGAGTTGCTAATAAAATCCAAATGGATGATATAGTTGTTTAGTTTTATAATGTGCTCAGAGTCAGTAATTAGCTGTCGTATTTGCTATAGGATATGCAAGATTTAATTAACGTAACAGTGATTGATACCACTGAAATGACGCCACCTTTGAAGTGTTGTCAGATATCGCCTATTGAACGGATTGTATGTTACATGATTTAGAAAACTATTCTTTCTTTATGAGTAAATGTTCATGGTCATATGACTTGATAATTGCTTTGTGTCATTATTGTTATTATTGTTAAATTTATATTATTCTTGCTGTTGTTTTGTTGTTGACATCGTTACTCCCTAAAAGAGGTAACGGAGAAGTAGCAGCAGGTTTGCCCATCTTTAGAAAGAGAAGTGAAATACAGTGATGCAATTCAGATAGGGATCGAGGGCGACTGTATGAGGATCATTCATAGGGTTTCTCTCTTTTTTCTTTATATTTCTTTATCTCTTCCTTCGTTTTCGCCTTAAATTTGTAGCTCTCTCTCTCTCTCTCTCTCTCTCTCTCTCTCTCTCTCTCTCTCTCTCTCTCTTCTCTCATAATCAGCAATGCAAGCTGCCGACAGACCCCTAATTGCGTTTGTAATCGCTTCACATACGATCGGATATCAGGAGGTAATGGGTTTAGATCGCCTGACCAAATCGTCTCTGAGCGCCGTATTTGAGAGATTAGGTCACAAGGAGGGAGGGGCGCACACGCGAGAGAGATTACGGGAACTTGCCGGAGTGTTAGAACAAAAGATGAAGTTGAGTGAAGAAAAGAAAAAACAAAATTATATAATCCAGCGGCGGGCAAACTCCGTGCGGACCGCGGAAGCCTGCAGCGAATTAAAAAAAGATATATCAATAAAATTTTATGAGTGAACATATGTAATTTACAGTTTATGAAATATAGATTTATATGCATGAGTTATTCATTATTTTTGGTTCCACTTACATCTGTGAGCAGAGTTTCTCCTGCAAGTCCAAGAACATGCAGGTCCATATCGTCAGTCAAACTTAAATGCAGTGATGAGAGTTTTTACCAGCAACGGAAGCCATTCATTATTTCTTCATAAACTTGCATATAAAATACAAATTGAACATTGGAAATGGAAACCAAAAGAAAAGGCACTTAAGAAAATAATATAACCTTTATTCATTATTCGTTTAACACTACCCTATTACCGCCTTCATTCATGTTTATCAAAAATTACTTTAGTTTTTTTATTATTTGCTTTGCAATGGTTGCTTCCCTTTTGAGTTTATTATCTTAATTCTAAAATAAATTCTGCATCTAAAAAGATAACTAATAATATCCTCCGGAACATCAACATTTTGGTCCTTGAAAAAATTGAGAAACTGAATAATGGCAGGACTCCAGACTCTCCTTGGAAAGTTTCTAATAACTAACTCTTCTACATATTGTAGATCTTTAAGAAATTGTACAGAAGGTCTATATAATGTCTTCCTCTTTACATATCAGATCCAGTCTTCACTTGTTCCATCTATATCAGCTGTACCTAAAGATGGAAACTTCTTCCTACTCTTGTGTGCTATGTATCCTATTAAATAATCAAAGATTTATTTCGTATCACATATTTTGGTCTACCTTCCAATAAACTTCAGATGACATCTTACCCATTCTCAGTCTCGTCGGTTACAGGCAGGAGACATTTCATGAGATATGCAGAAATACACAGTTCGGAATCCAAATCATTCAATTTCTTTTTACCGTTCTGGAATTCCTGTGTTGCAAATAAAGAATATATATATATCTATTATATATATATATATATATATATATATATATATATATATATATATATAAAATAAAAAGAGCCTACAAAAATGCCAAAATATAAAGAGTAAACACTATATGACAGAGACCAACTGTCTCTCTCTTCAGGCAAGTAGTGAACGAGAAAAGTGACAGAAAAAGTGGTATTTATACCAAGAGGTCACAGATCAGCCATTAAGTCCCCTCAGTTGACAATTTTTCTCTTTAATCTTCTTAATTTCTGGTTGAAGGAAGATTTTATCATAATATCTGAGTCCCACGATCCTTTTGAAAGATTCATTGTGTTTCTTTGTTTAATCAGAGCTAATTCTAACATCTGGCTTTTGAACTGACAATCGCTGCAATAAACTATTCATGACAAATTCTAGTTTATTCTGTGATTATATTTTTTTATATGGTTAAAAATAGCTGAGCCTTTGTATAAATACAGCTTTTTCTGTAACTGTTGTCATTCATTACCTGCCTGAAGAGAAAGTTTGGTCTCTGAAATATAATATTTACTTTCTACATTTTAGCATTTTAACAGAATATATTTCACAGTCACACACACACACACACACTTTTTGTGAGCTCACATAGTTTTATAGTGTTGTTAGTAATGAAAAGAAATCCCTAAAAATGTACTTAGCTTGCCTTACTTTCGTGGATTTGAAACCATAAGATCAATATTTAAATTGTTTAATGTTAATGTAGTGTTCTCTTATAACAATACCATTAAAGATATGCTAATTAAGAATAGTCCTGCAACAAATAACATCATTTACAAAATTCATTGTAAGGATTTCCCATCTTTTTACGTTGGTCAGTCAAGTAAAAATTTATGTGTACGTATTAAGCAGCATATGTATTCAGTTAGAACAGCCCAGACTTCAAATGCATTGTTTATCCATCTGAGTGAAAAATCTCATTGTATTAATTTGGGCAATGCCTCTGTAATTGCTAGATCTAATGATTATGTTTCAAGAAATTTACTGGAATCGGCAATTATACAAATCACTAATAAAAACAACCTAAATCTTAGTCTGGGATTGTACCATTTGGACCCATATATTTGTAAAATGTTTATGAAGGACCTTAAAATAAATGAACTACTAAATAATTAGTCCCACATGTATATAGTTATTATTTCTCTCTCTCTCTCTCTCTCTCTCTCTCTCTCTCTCTCTCTCTCTCTCTCTCTCTCTCTTGCTCGATATATTTATATCCTTTTTCCATCTTTTCAATTATTCTTTTGGGAACATTTTTGTAAATTTCATGGTAATAAGTTGAATATGCCTCCTTGTTTTTTCAAAATGTTTTGTTTCCTGGATGAATCATCTGTTGACCACATGTTTTGCTCCTCCAAGGAGTGGCTGCCTAAAAATCGCTAATCTTGCCCTCAGGCGTTTCCTCATTTCTGTAGAGTGAAATCGACCTTATTGCTAATCTTGTAATGTCAGTTTGGATATTAAGCCTACTTTTACTATGTTTTTCCTCTGTATGTTCAGTTATGCCTTAGTAAAGGGTTGTGCTAGACCGAAAGTTCTCGGCTATCTCGCTTTTCAATTTTCATTCGTGGCAAAAACCTTTATTTATATATAGCATCACGTTTTATATACTTCGTGGTCAAGTTATTCATATATATATATATATATATATATATATATATATATATATATATATATATATATATATATTATATATATATATATATATATCTATATATATATGATATATTATATAATATATATAAATGAAAAATTTTTGCTCTTTGCAGTTATTCTAGGCTCTATTCAAACAAGCAGCTGCTGCTTTCTTGTCCGAGTGTTGCCAAGTTCCCGCCCGTCTGCTACCCAGAACCTGCCTGGCATTGTCACTCACACCGTGACGGATGTAGTAATCTCACCATCCAGACGAAAACACTAGAAGGCAGGAGGAACAAGGAAACTTCCTCAACAAGATAGTTCCTAGAAAATAATTATCGAACATAACATTACATATACGTGTATTTGTATATATATATATATATATATATATATATATATATATATATGTGTGTGTGTGTGTGTGTGTGTGTGTGTGATTCATATATACGCATTAAGCTACAGATTTCCTTTAATATCCAATTCGCTCTACCTCAGAATTAGTATATTTTCATATATGTTAACTGAAGTAGAATTTTTAGTTGATAATAATTTCGTCGGCTCCCGGGCGCGAACCTAGTACCCAAGAAATCAGGACGTACAGTGAACCGCCTATAACCACACAGCTACCACAATAGGATATAACAACGAATACCTGAGCGCGACAGGGATTTGTGAGAGGCTGCGTTAACTTATTTCCTCCCGTGGAAACTGCGTGGTCAAAGGCGCTTCACTGTACGTCCTAATTTCTTGTTTCCTAGGTTCGTGCCCGGGAGGCGACGAAATTATTATCAACTAATAATTCCGCTTCAGTTAACATAGTATATGAAAATATATTAAGCTTGAGGTAGAGTGAATTAGATATTAATGCACATCTGTAGCACAATGCATATATATGAATCACGGTGGTGTGATCAGACTCATAAATTAGCTACGTGCAACAAAAAGCACTAGACAGTTCACAAGGTCGAGGAGGATTGGTGCCAACTCCAAAACAAGGAATACCTGAGCGCGACAGGGATTTGTAGGTGAGATGCGGCGTTCACTTATATCCTCTCGTGGTAGCTGTGTGGTTAAAGGTGCTTCACTGTATGTCCTGATTTCTTGGTTCCTAGGTTTGCGCCCGGGAGCCGACAAAATTTTCATCGTCTAAAAATTCCCTTTCAATTAACATATATGAAAATATATTAATTCTGACGTCGAGCGAATTAGATATTAATGGACATTTGTAGCTCAATGCATATATATATATATATATATATATATATATATATATATATATATATATATATATTTATATATATATTGTGACAAGCATCCTCCTGACCCTTGTTTTTAAATTTTTTCTCCTTAAAAGCATAAAAGATGTGGAAGAATTTATTTTGGAAAAATTGCTTGAGTTAAAATTGAAAAGGTAAATTAGAGAAAAGCTTTGAGATGTTTGGACTCATTTCCTGTGCCTTTACACCTTAACGATTTCCCGAGAATGGAAAACAAGAGCAGCCATTGCCCACCTGTGTCCTTTAAATGTCCTGTCATTCCTTATTTATTGCTTGTCAAAAATCCCCATCACTAATGTCTTCCTGGACCCCACCATCACTGCCCCCGAATGCGATTGAGACGCAAACCTTAAGTATATAGTTGCTTGCCTTCTCGAGAAAGATGGAAGCCCTTTTGGGACTGTACCCCCTTTAAACTATTGACCAAATCCTCAGTCAAGAAGGATCAGCCTCCTAAAACTCTTTAAGTTTCACACCCACGCACATGAGGTCTCCATGACCCGATCTTGCACCTGCATCCCTGTTTTTGTGGTGCCCAAGTTTTAACCATAAAACAAAACAGAGAGAGGATATAAGAGAATTTCTGAACAGATACAGTGAGGTGGTCCAAGACATGTACGGCTGTACATCAGTCTTAGAACATCATATAAACCTCAAAAATAATACCCTGCCAATCCCCCAGTGATTTTAAAAGATTAATCTGCAAAAGACTGAGAGCATCAAACGACAAGTCGAGTTACAAAACCTGAGAACTTCCCTCTCCTGAGAATAGATATGTGCCTGGCCAGCCTAGGTAGAGCCCCTTTTCTAAGCAAAAACGTCCTGGAGACAGGTTATTGGCAGGTCCCACTCTCAGTGGAGTTGCACCCACTGACTGCTTTTACAACTCAAGATGGCTTCTACCAATATCACGTATTACTGCATTTTGGTTTGAAAAATGCACCTGGCTGTTCTGGAATAGAAACCTGTGGTGTATAAGACGACATAGGCATCTATGCCTTAACATGAGAGTAACATCAACAGATCGGGGAAAGTTCTTCTAGCTCTCAGAAAAGCGAATTTGGTACTAATTTTGAAGAAATGTCAGTTAGGAGCTGCACAAATCACATACCTAGGTCATATTGTAGGAAACGGTAAAATAATGCCCAAAGATGTGAACATCCGCACCATTCTAGATATGCCATATCCGGAAACGAAGAAACAAGCACAGAGATTCATCAGAATAGTGCAGTATTTTAGAAGATTTATTCCAAAATTTCTCAAGCTGCAGCAACCATCACCAACCTTTTTAAAGGAAATAAAAACTTCAAATGTACATTAGAATGTAGAGAAATATGGTATTTTAAAAACTGTTTGAACCAATAAAACAGTACTAAGGACACAAGATTATGACAAACCATTTTATATATCCATAAATGCCAGCAATGTCAGGATAGGATCAGTAATGTTCCAGACTACTGATGGAATTAAACATCCCCTGGCAGACTACTCCAAGAAACTTAACCCAACAGAAACGCGATATATCACCAGAGAGAAAGAATTATTAGGAATAGTGTTAGCAATGAAACATTATGAAGCCTATCGTGCAGATCACAAGTTCCCCCTTGCAATCTTAACAGGTCACAACCCATTGAGATATCTGACATGAATTCAGGAAATTTAATATATTCAAGGAAGTGAAAATAAGATAGTTGATGTGCTTTCACACCAGTAAGTTTCGGATGGTTATATTCGTATCTCCCGAGTATTTAGACTCACAATCCAGAGGTTAAGTCTAAATATCTCCCTTCAGTAACTACTTGTACCTTATAAAAACTCGCATATTTAAATAATCCTCTTTGTTAATACCTCTTTGTATCACAGACTAAATTACCTTTACTTTTCCACATTGTGCGAGTAATAACATAAAGTGAGATGGTATATCCAAGAAATACTAGGTGAAAGCATTAACCACAGTCAATGAGACATTTGGAAAGGATTTGTATGTTAAAATTGAGTTACATAAAGTAAAAGATACAGGCGAGTCTGCATTAATGTTAAAGTTAAATTCACAGTTGAATTTAGTTTGATTGAATTTTGCACTTTATATCTGAACTGTCAATTATGAATTTTTCAGCAGGCATGATTTAGAATTAAGAATTCATGTTTGTTATTCGTAAAAAGTTTATAGCCGTTCACATCCATTTTGGTCATGTAACATCTTACCCAATTAGTGTCATGTGACAAGCGTCCTTCTGACCCTTGTTTTTAACTTTTTTCTTCTTAAAAACATGGAGGAATTTATTTTGGAAAAATTGCTTGTCCTTTATGCCTTAGCACTATCCAAGAATGGGAAATTCAAGCAGCCATTAGCCACCTGCACAAACGTTCTTTTAACATCCTGTCATTTATTTATTGCTTGTCAAAAACCCTGCCACAAACGTCTCCCAAGACCCCACCATCGTTGCTCCCAAATCTGATTTAGACACTGGCTGTAAGCCGATAATTGCTTGCCTTCTCGAGAAAGCTGGAAGACCTTTTGGGACTGCACCCCCTTAAAACTATTGTTCAAATTCTCAGTCAATTTCACAAAAGTCACTAACAAAGACCAGCCTCCTAAAACTCGTTAAGTTTCACACTCACGCATATGTGGCCTCCATGACCCAATCGCGCACCTGCATCTCTGTGTTTGTGGTGCCCCATAATTGCATCTCTGCACACGAACTCAAGGCTCTGAAATCAAATTAGCACCTCTTTGTATTCTCCCATCCATACCCTTCTCTGCCGGCTTCCCTACGACCTTTTCAGGTACCAACCAAGATTATCAGCAAGACCAAAGGAGCAGGAGCTGTCACACCTATTTTGACATTATGTCAAAACACAACTTCCACCAACGTCTGAACTGAATATACATAATGGTCACTGTGCCCCCCTCAAATCACAATCTGCTCTAGCCTTCTACCCAGTTCTATGCCGTGCTGTCTTGGCGAAGATATTACTGGCTACTTTAACCTCCCATTTTACCATCTGGGACACGGGACTCTGCTCGATGTCATATCCTGACCCACACCTTTGAAGTTGTCATCTTGAAGTTACCTGAGACCTGTCCGAAGTGGAATCAGGAAGCGCCCCTCTTATTTTATTCCTTGGCGAGGAACTGCAAGTGACGAAGTCCTTCCACTGACATTTCTAGCTCAACTCTACACAAGACTCATTCATGGACTCAGGTAATGTGAATTGGAAGTTGGTTGTCGGCCCTTACCTACTGGTTCTTGCACTCATTCCTTATCCCACCTGTTCTCTCATGCCCATGACCCTATTATCCTTTTTCCTTCAGAGACCCCAGTGATTTTGACATTGCATTTGTGACATTTTTTGGTCATGGACACAGTACTGCAGCAGGTTGAAGCCCTTCAGGAGAGGGTGGCGACAACCAATCTAAGCGAGGACCCGTATTTTGCGTATTGGCAGGCTGCCTTGTACGAGATTGCAAAGGAATGTGTGAGGGTGCATCCCGACTATAGGGTGTCACTCAAGGCTGAGATCCTCTTCACTGTGAAGAGGTTTCAAAGAGCCACCCACGAAGGCCTGGGCAGCCCACCTATAAAATGTACCTCAACACCATCTCTGAAGGTTTGTGGGACACCCAAAAGCTGCCCAGCCTGTTCCGACGACGTCCTATGTACCTGTTTCGGCCCCTATCGATAGCATGACCCAGACCTACCAATTAACGCCACAGCAGATGGCGATATTGCAAGGCCATATGCCCGGGGGTACTCCCATGGTCGCCTCTACGTCCAAGGACATCTCTAACCTATCCTTATCCCTGTTCACTACTAGATTTATGAATGATATCATTTGTTAGTATAAGTATATGGAACGTAGTATGTTTAGGTATAAATGTTTATATAGCTTGAATGTATGTTTTTGTGTTTATAGTTTTGTAGTGTTTTATGTTAAAGTTTTCAAATAAGTAAACAGATGCAAAATAAGGTTATTTTATATCTGGCTGTCCTTCTTCTATTGTCTCAATAGAAAGTACATGCAAAAAAACAAGTAAAGTTAATATAAAAATTGGTTTTATTCAATGAAATCTAAATTTCAGCAGTAATATGAAATAAGCTTTATAATGACACAAATATGACATATGAAATGAAAATGCTATTCAATATAATAGCCATTATTCAATGAACTCTTAAAACTTTTCAGGAAAATTAGATACACTTTATAACACAAATAAGACCTATAAAAAGGAAACACTGTCTCAATGCAATATATTAAAAATATATCAAACGATACATCAAAGTATACACCGTGAAAAATCAAGTCATGTTGGATACAAGGTTGTTATATATCTGGCTCGTTCCTAGTGCTAATGCCTAAGTACTGATGATAAAGAAATCACTTTTCAAATAACAACTGTGTTTATTCAATTAAATCTTAAAACTTGTCATTAAAATTAAATACACTATATAACAAAAATAAGACATATGAAGTGGAAACACTATCTCAATACGAAGTACAGAATTGTCAGTACAAAAACCGAAATATATTAAATATATCAAACCAAACTTGAAAGTATATACTGTGAAAAATCAAGTCAACTCGGATGGAAGGTTGTTTTATATCTGGCTCTTATCTAGTGCAAATGTCTAAGTATTGATGTTAAAGAAATCACTGTTAAAATACAATTGCTTTTATTCTATGAAAACTAATAATCATAACATAAGTAACACACATGAGATAAATATACAAACTAAGTACAAATATAGATATTGCAGGCAATACTCATAAATTTTGTCCTCCTGCTAGTTAACGGAGCCTTCAGGAAATGGAAAATAGTCCCTCAGGATGTTGTGTTGCTCCCTAGCATTCCCGCCTGCAGTGTTGCCAGTCTAGGTTGGAGGGCTGCCTCCCAGGGGCGGGTCACGTCTCCAGATACCAGGTATGACTTCTTGTGTGTCGGGGGTCTCCTGATCTTTTTCCTGTCTTTGTGGATTTCTTACGATCATATTGTGTAGACTGTAGTACATTTGAGTCCAGCACTACTGTCCCTACACAGACAGGTTTGAGGCATATTGATGAGTGAAATATTCGGAATCTGTTCGCCAGAATCCCGAATGCGTTCCTTCTTGGTCAGTCTTCTTTGGGAGTAGGGCTTTATGAGGTAGTTCCGAAAGGGGGAGACATCATCACCAACTAGGAAATAGTCTACAGGACATCTACTTCTTTCAATGGTAGGACCTCAGGTCGGGGAAGGTTTGCTTCCTTTTTCGTCAGCAAATCAAAGAGATGGGTATGTGAAAATACACCACCGTCCAGCTCTGACCCAGTGGGACCAACGTCCACATACAAGAACTTGTATGAAGAGTCAACAATTCCAGTAGCACCATGGAGTAATACTTTTTGAAATTGTAGCAATATGGGCCACCTTGATGTGTTTCCCATCAATAGCTCCAATGACATGGGGAAGGTTTCACAGTTCCTCAAACTAGCGGAAAACCTCCTGCCAAGTATCGGGTGTTTGTGGCACCTGCAGTTCCTCATCTCCATAGACAGTAACAATGGCCTTACAAGTCTCTGGTATAAGGCAAGATATAGTGTTGTGAGCCACCCGGAACGCATATTGCAGAGTCATGCATATTGCAGTCTTGCATGAGTCACCCATGATGAGGAAATAGCAACATGTAGGCCTGGCTCAAGGGGATGTCTCCAAAATGTGTGTTTTTAGGGCAAGATATGGTGTTGTGAACTACTCAGAAAGTGTATTGCAGTCATGCGTAGTGCAGATTCATGTGTTTTGAAAAGTCTTCTATGAGTCACCTGTGACGAGGAAATAGCAATACGTAGGCCTGGCTCAAGGAGATGTCTCCAAAATGTGTCTTTTTCTGAATCAGGGGTGTGACACATTCAACTATTTGGTTGAAAAGTTCCTTGCCGATGCGAGTGAAATACCTGTACAGGTCTGGAGTCTTGGTTGCTAACTCCTCCATCAGGTTTTGAAAGTGACCTTGCTCCATTCTTCTTTGCAGGTAAGGCCATGCCCAAACACTCTTGGGCCTCCTCTTCTTCTAGGTTTTCCTTACAAGTTGAAACTTCATAACTTCCACAAGTATCTTGCCGTGCACATAATCCACGATGGCCTGCATGAATGGGCTATTAAGCCTTTTTACTAGCGTTATGAGTGCAAGGATTTCCTCAAAGTTCTCCATGGTAAGCACGGGTGGGGTACTTCTTGCTGCTGCTAGATCACAAAGGGAACCTCAATGACATGTGTCCGGCACGCCCTTCGAGTACCCATCGCCCACCCAACACAGTACGTGGGGATATCGTGAGGGTCACGTGAGGGTCATGTGAGGTCATAACGCAGGATGTTACTCGTGAAGCTTACGTACGTCTGTGTTATGTGCTTTACCATGCACTACTTCTGAGGGTACCACTGCTTGTTGGGCCAGTTAAGGTTGGCATAACGGCATGCTTGCACAGTGCATATGCTTACAGCACATTATATTATTATTGCTTTACGTTCATCACCCTGTGTCACGTATCAAGTTGATCATGACTATTTCACCACGCATATGGCCAAGTTTCACGTATGTGAGCATGCGTAGCCTTGATACATGAATGTGTGATTGCAGCTTTAATCCCTGATTATAGGAAGATTTTATGTATATTTGCATCCCACGCACCCTTTGCGATATTGATTGTTTTGGTTTCTTTAGTCAAAGCTTATCTACCATCTGGGTTTTGAACGGACAATTGCTGCTATAAATTACATGTGACAAACTCCAGTTTAATCTGTCGTGTTGGTTATTTATGTGGTTAAAAATAGCTGACTTCTGTTGTTCATTCTAACTGAACGTTTATGTTGTATTAATCACTGGGGAATGATTATCCTGTAAGGCCAATGTAACATTGATTGCAGTCAAGGCAAGGAATTTCGTATACTCCTGTGTCTTTGAGGATTGGCTTTTGCTGGACATTATTTCGGTATTTGGGTAGGTAAAAGCAAAAGAGTTAGAGTTCCCGTGTGTCTGTGTCAATGTCTTAATCGTGTTGAGGTGTGGAATTTTCATTTTTATTTTGATCTTAGGCATCTCTCTGGTCTTGTTTTGAGGGTGACGGTAGAAGATTATATTCGCCTTATGAATTGCTTTTTCAATTATATGGTCAGGGTACTTTAAAGATGGCAACTGCTTATGGAACATTTCGTGCAGAGTGTTCTGATTCACAAAAATCTTCATCTAGCGTCATTTCTTTTTCATTTTAGTTCCCATTTTCTCTCTTTTAGGTTTGACTTTAAGTGTTAACACAGTTTTCTCACTTTAACCCTTTGCATTATCAGTTTCCCTTTTCATCTCTGGGTGACCCTCTGCGTTTGCCTCAAAGATTCTCTCTTGATTTTAGTTATTGTACTTCTCCTCAATAGTCATAAACCTGTTTCTCCTAATTCTCTAAAGTTACTTACCTTCTAGATAGTGTTTAATGATGGGTCTCTCTCTCTCTCTCTCCTCTCCTATATATATGTATGTATGATATATAATATTATGTATATATATATATATATATATAGATATATATATATATATATATATATATATATATAATGTAATCTATATATATATATATATATATATATTATATATAATATTATGACTATGAAATATATTATGTTAAATCAGAATACACACTCACACACACACACACACACACACACACATATATATATATATATATATATATATATATATATATATATATATATACATACATACTACATACAGTACATACATACATAATATATATATATAATATATATATTATAGTAATATAATATACTATATTTTCTTATTTATATAATATATATAGAGAGAGAGAGAGAGAGAGAGAGAGAGAGAGAGAGAGGAGAGAGACCCAGAGAGAGAGAGAGAGACATTAAACATTATCTAGAAGGTAAGTAACTAGAAAGTTAGGAGAAACAGGTTTATGACTACGTATTGAGGAGAAGTACAATAATTAAAATCAAGAGAGAATCTTTGAGGCAAACGCAAAGGGTCACCCAGAGATGAAAAGGGAAGCTGATAATGCAAAGGGTTAAAGTGAGAATACTGTGTTGACAGTTAAAGTCAAAACTGAAAGAGAGAAAATGGGAACTAAAATGAAAAAGAAATGACGCTGGGTAAAGATTTTGTGAATCAGAACAGTATGCACGAAGAGTTCCTTTTATTTCATGGCATGGGAGGTGGAAAATATTTCCGAATTTCCTTTAACAAATCATCATACTTCAGCCGCAGAATGTATTTTCAATATGTTTTACCGTTTCTAAATCTTCTGAGGAGTCATTACTGATAACATGGATTTTACCGACTTTTCCAGCGATCTCTGTGCAGAGAAGAAAGCAGCTAAACATACTTGTATAAATGTTAGTTGACATGAAGAATGCCTGATAGAGCAGCAGATGAAAAATTTTTTTCACTAAAATACGTCAGTTAATGATACAAGCAAGCATTACATTTGGTATAGGACTCTTTTCAAAAACTGAGGTATCCACTCAAAATTCCAAAATGGCTGCCATTTTTCAAGATGGCCGATAGTCAAGGTTTTAACATGGGAATCGTGTGCCTCTAGTCATGTTTTATGCATTCGTTTTGGTTATACATATTTTATGCAGTCACCGAGCAAAAGTAAAATACCATTAGCATGTCTCACTGTCTATACAATAGGGAGAGGTCCCATCTTAGCAATCTTCAGAGAGAACAATGTCACAGTAAAGGACCAGGTGTATCTCCCCTGGTTCTACAGAGCTGAAAAATTATATCATTGAAACCAGCTTGGTTGATGGTATTGCCATATTTCCTATTGCAGACACATCCCAATTATACCAGCAGTGCCTGGAACATTTGGGCATTGCCTCACTCACTGTAAATACAACAAGATTAAAGGACAAATTGTTAGCAGAAATCCCTAAATCAGAAGCACCCAAGAAAGGAAGAAGTGAGCTACTTGCCTTGCAGAAAGACGTAGAAGGCCAAAGACATGCTGTTTCTTCCATGCATTTCAGATTATAGTGCAGTCTCAGCCTTTAGAAAAAAAAAAGGAGAGAAAACAGCATGGCAGAAATTGGACAGTTTTCCTGATGCCACTCCAGTTTTTTCCAAACTCAGCAAATACCCATCAACCATCGAAGATGCTGAATTGAAGATTCTGGAGAAGTTTGTGATCTCATGCATGACAGGTCAAGAACAAAGCGGAGGAGGCCAGACTTGACTTGTTTGCCAGAAAGCAGAGACCATAAACATCCCTCCCTCCAACCAGAGCAGCTCTGCTTCAACACAAGGCCAGGCAATTCTGCACCAGCCAGAAGCAGAGTCCAGCTGACTGGGGTTGAGAGAAGATCGGCGAAGAATGGAAAGTCTTTTGGACAGCCAACTCCCCCATAGCAAAGTGTTGTGAACGACTTACAAAATGTGACTGCAAGTCTGGTTGCCGTGGCAGGCGCAAATGCTACAGGCTTGGGCTTACATGTGCAGCTTTGTGTAGCTACATATGTGACGTGAAGTCATAATGTGAGGTGTAGCTATAGTGTAAATGGTGCTTCATATACATCTGAATTGGAATTTCGTCACGCTAAAGGGTGACCCCATGTAGCTTTAAAATCTTGCAGTAAATTCAAGCTTAAGAACAAGACATTGAGACAGTGCTTGATCATAGATAAGATATTTTGTTACATACTCCATTATAGTCTTATGCGTGTATACTTTTCTACAGTAGCATTATGGGGTCCCTTTCCAAGATGCAATATTGACAATAACCCAATAGAAATGCTAGAAACAGATTCTCTGTTCTCATAAATGTAAGCATAGATAGAAAGTTCATCTCTGGCTATCTTAGTCACAGAGTTAACAAGGAAAATGTTTCATTGCGGTCATTTTGTATGCCATCTTTATCAAAATGGAAAATATAGTAGTAGTAGCTCTGGTGACATCTTCAATCAACTTCTACCCAGAAAGACATTATCTGAAAAATGAATGATGTATTTATTTCAACAAGATTTACTCAAAATGTCAGAAATCGAAACAACTAGTGGCCATATTGAAATTTTGCGTGGACACCAGGAGGAATTTTCAAGAGGGGCTTAAAATGAGCACTTGTGCCAAATTTCATGCTTGTATCACAAACTGATATTTTTCTACTTATCTGCTGCTCTATGAAGGTAAACGCTTAAGCTCTGGATGATGTTTTCTTGTATTCTTTAGTTTGAGGTGAACATAAAATACGATGGTATGAGAGAGAGAGAGAGAGAGAGAGAGAGAGAGAGAGAGAGAGAGAGAGAGAGAATTTATTTCCGCATTGTTTATGGTTTTGTAACTCGTCCTTTAAATACGAAATTGTTACACTTTGGCAACGCTAATTATTGCATGAACCGAGTTTATCACTGACACCAGCGCTCGTAATTTACGCGGTATTAAAAGGTGTTTTGATGCGAAGTGCTCATTGCTCAGGATTTTATTCGTGGATATACGTATATGCTGTTTCTATTAATGTTTATTGCACCCCTCCTCAGGTTTCTGTCACTGTCACGAGCAAGAAAGTTATTCTGCGCACGTCGTTTAGTCTAGGACCATGCGAGCATCTGATCATTTTGAATACCATTTGTATGACTCCATTTAATCCCTAAATTAATCACGATATAATCTCGCTAATCGGGAATCAACCAAGGCCTCATCTCTTTTCGTTTATTGTTCATTCCCTTTCAAGTTGCGAGAGATCAAAGAGGAAGGCCTTTTGACGAGAATGGAGCTCATCAAAGGGAACTTGTTACTTTTGATCTCGCCAATCTGCAAACAGCTCCAGGTTTTCATTCGCTAAAGTTAAAACTCGCCAAAGTTTGCCACTAATGGAAGATTTCACGACGCGAAGCATAACTAGGCACGGAAAGTTACCCATCCTGGTATATTTTGAGTAGGTTTTAGGGCCTTTGCAAAGATAGCGCTGTTCTTGTTGCTGTATTTGCTGTTTACTTATACATACATACATACATACATACGTGACTTAGGGTTGCAATTTCTAATTTCCAAAAAAGAGGACACCTCACATATATGCATATATATATATATATATATATATATATATATATATATATATATATATATATATATATATATATATATATATATATATATACATAGATTTAACTGAAATTACTGTAGTACACATATAACCCATTTGTGTTCTTACCTTGATTGCCTGAAGGTTTATCTTTTGTATTTCTGTCCTCTACCTGCCATCTCTAATAGTTTCTTGTTGTCCAGAAATTGTTTGTATATAGTTGTGCATTCTTCTGAGAAGCTGATAGCTACAGAATGAAAGCTATGCCTTGACTGTGTCCACTTCTAACCTGTTTCTTTCGTTCCTTCCTCCACGCTGTTGTCAGCAGTGAAAACACTCGTTGTGTGTGAGCATCACGCTCAGATTTACTGAACAGTTTGCGGTAACGTTCATCACTGTGGAAATCTACCATTACAGAACTGTTTTCTATTATTTTTTTTTACCTATTGATTTATCTCGTTATTATTTTTTTATTTCTATTTCTCGTCCTCCCTCAGGTTGTGGAGGATGGAGGACAAAGGGCTCAAAAGGAGGACTATCCTCCGCAAAGGAGGACGTCTGGTCATCCTAACGTGGATGCATTTTGGCTGTAGTCCATACAGGAAAACGAAAGATGCTTTCGTTAGAATATGGCCAACAGTTTCGTCTTCTTGGAGGACGAATCTGTTAGGTATATTCTAACCTAAACGTCTTTCGATTTCCTATAATATTATGTGGAATAACATAATTTTGTGTCTAAGAAAATTATATATATATATATATATATATATATATATATTATATTATATTATAAATTATATCTATATATATATACATAATATATGTATACATATCATATAATATATATATATATATATATATATATATATAGATATATATATATATATATAAGACATTTTTACTTCCCAGCTGTATTGCCTTGGAATTTGGATTCTTTTCTGCTTCAGTTGCTTTTGTTCAGGGTGATTCTAGTCTTTTCGTGAGCTAACAATTGAAGAGGATTACAAGGGAAATTTGCATTTTTATATTTAGACAAATCCTATCGACGATCTGCTGAAATTTTTATAGTAATTATCAGAAAGTACAGGGCTGGATATCCCATTTTCCAAGAATACTCGAATTGAACTGATTAAAATATGTAGAAAAGAATGTAAATTTTAATTCAATGGGATATTTTACGCTCAAAATTTTAGTATGTCGATGAGCCAAGATCGTTCCAAGCAACGTAATATGGGTCAGGTATGTTTACGATATAAATTATGTATGGCACAGGATCGAAAGTGTAAATTACTTTCTTGACAAGTTAAATCAATTAGTACGTTCAGTCAAATTGACTGTGGAAATAGATGGGTTCTTACCCTTTTGATTTGCCTAAGACAGTGGCGGGTTTAGTGGGGGGGGGCGGAAGGCCACCGAGCAAGCCATGGCCTATTGTCCCGCGCCTGTCACAGCCCCGAACGACAGCAAAAATAAAATAATAATAATAATAATTAAAAATATATATTAATAATAATGATAATAATAATAATAATAATAATAATAATAATAATAATAATAATAATAATAATAATAATAATAATAATAATAATAATCTAGAGGTGCACAATCAAAAAATAAATGTCAGAAACCTACAAGGGCCCTCTTTGGTTGTCCATGAATGAAAGGGGCCCCCTAAGGGCCCTGCGCGCCCTAAATCCGCCCCTGGCCTAAGACATAGAAATGTAATGGGTTTAAATGCAGTGTCTGCAGAAAACCCACTAATATTTCTTCTAGCTGCATTTTGAGTGAGAACAATCATGGGAAGGGTAAAAAAAGATCGCGTATTTTAATAATGCTCCGCAAAGGAATATTGTTGAGTCTAGCTTTATAAAAAAAAAAGTTATGGCCAAAATATGAACGTCGGTCAAGGCGTCTATAATCTTGATCCTATAATTTCAAAAGAAATTCATAACATTTTTTAATTTGAAGGAGAGAACTGATAGCGAGACCTACCTTGGTTTGTTCACATCACCTGTCGTCCCCATAGCTAGCTGAAAATTAATCATTAAATCTTAGGCGAATTCAAACCCCAATATACAAAATATAATCTTAATTTTCCCAAAATGGCTAACATAGAAATGGAATAAAATGAATTAGAGAAAATCTAAAAGAAATTCATTAAACTACCATTACTCTTCCACAAAAACATCATGTATATAATTATCCTCCTTATCCTCACTTGTCAGAGAACCACATGAGTCTTTACCAGTACATGTCATATAAAAGTCTAGAGAATTCATTATGAAGTAACAACGCCCGAATCCATCCGAAATAAAGAAACCATAATTATCAGACAATGAAACGTTAAAGTTCATCAATAATATTAAGTGTCGCACCACACTTCCCTTCTCAATGCATCTGAAATAAATGTGACTGTTCTAAATGTTCTTTACCTTTTCCGATGGATCTTAGCGCCTCCTCGGATCTCCAAAGTCTCTTGTCACTGCTACGATTGTTTGTCGTCTATTTCCCCCATTAATTCCCAAACTAGAGATTATATCTCATTCATTTGTTCTGATGGATGTATGAACTTACTCAAGCTACTGAAGACACGAATGCACCCATGCTAGTCTATTCTGTGCTTTGCCATTTCCCATGTACACGTCCTAATGCAATGATGTCACAACCAAGTGATTCCAAACTAACCAGGTCATTTGCGCACTCGCAGTTTCACCAATGTGGCCGGTAATATTATGATGCGTAAGCTTGTCTCGCCTGTTCCAATGTTTGTAAGCTTCTATAAACAATTTACACTACTGTTTTTCGCATTCCAATCTTGTTCACGTCACTCGTTATCGACCTGATTTCCACTTATTACAAATTTTGTCTAGTGCCTTTTGCAAGGCACTGGATTTATTTACATTATAGATATATATATATATATATATATATATATATATATATATATATATATATATATAAATCTATATATATATATATGTATATATGTATAGTAATATATATATATATATATATAAATTAATAATATATATAGATATATATATATATATATATATATATATATATATATATGTTATATTATATATATATCTATATATATATATATATATATGTATATATATAATATTATATATATATATATATATATATATATGTGTGTGTGTGTGTGTGTGTGTGTGTGTGTGTGTGTGTGTCTTCATATTATTATTCTCTTCGACAGAAAAAGACAATCGATGACGAGATCTATCAAGATTTTTCTGTTATCGGGTCACCAGTGGTCTCAAGTGCAGTCTTCCTAGAGTTCACAGGGAAGGAGTTCCCTTACGTCCTATATTGTTTTCTATCAATACTCCCAACTCTGGTTTAGCTAAGTAAGTTTCTTGTTCGTTATAAGAACCCTTTACAAAAAACTCTCACTCCCAGAAGTTTTACGAACAAATGTTATCACAATATTCTGATTTATTTATAGCTAATTTGGATGTAAAATCATTGTTCACTAACGTCCCTGTCTGGGATACAACGGTGATTATTTTAGATGAGATTTTTACCGATAAAGACACTAGGTTCCATGATTTTTTTTTTTAACTTTAGAATTTTCCCTGCTGGACAAGACCTTTATTTCTAATGGTAGTGGTTCAAAGCAGGTTGAAGGAATAGCCAGGGGATCCTCGACTCGGCCAATTTATTTATATGCTCCCTGGTGAAGCGCTTCATGGAGGACTGTCCGTCCGTGAGGTTTCTACCTTAATGTTATCAGAGGTCTGTCGACAATACCTTAGTTTTAGTTTTCTGTAAAATGTCTGTCCGTCCGCAGTTTTTCTGTCCGCCCTCAGATCTTAGAAACCACTGAGGCTAGAGGGTGGCATCTGGTATGTTGATCATCTAAACTCCAATCATCAAACATACCGAATTGCAGCCCTCTAGCCTCATTAATTTTTATTTTATTCAAGTTTAAACTTAGCCATGGTCGTGCGTCTGGGACCGTTATAGGTGCCAACAACACAGACCACCATCGGGTCCTGGCTCAAAGTTTCATGTGCCGCAGCTGAGAGTTTCATGCGCACATCCACTCTTGTTTATAAATAAATAGACTTGTCAGATGTGTAGTCACGGAAATTACTATGTGGGATGAAGAGCCTGTAATTACAATGAGAACTCCTCCATCGTTAATCAAACACTCAATTATCATCACCCGTGTTACGTATGTACTGCCTAATCTTTCTTTGGTATATGTTTTCTACTTACTTTTGGTATTACCATGTTCTTCTACTTGGTGAGTCTGTGTCTAAGTGTCCATAATTGTGACTTTTATTTGCTTGTTGTTTTATGTTTATCTGTACATTTATTGTTAACGCTGCATTAACTTTTTGTTCATTGTTAACAAAACTTTGTACTACTATGATTATATCAGTTATGTCTTTTTTTTTTTTTTTTTTTTGGGGGGGGGGGGGGGGGGTGGGGGGGGGGGGGGGATGGTGGCGGGCAAGTGTCATGAAACTTCGGCCTCGTGGAAAGTGGAACAGCGAAGTGCGAGATCTGTCTGTATTTTTCCGAGGCATCCCCAAGAAAACTACGTACAACAGAAGACAAATTAAAAGAAGAACGTGTTTTACCATTTTCTGCATACACAAGTCACCACATTTGAGAGTCATCTTCAGAGAAGGAACCACTATCCCGGATAACCTAACAAATAAAAGGCATTAGTCCTTCTGGTAGTTCTAACCCGAAATTACTGTCGTTTTATTCTCATATTAAATTTCTTACTGGTCTGTCTGGCCCAAATTACATGAGTCGTAGACCATATCTTAGATTTGATCATTAATGCTGCTACTTCTTTGAAGAAAATTTCTTATAAACATGTTTTTATACGGTAAATCTGGACCATGGTGCAGGTATTTGTATAATCATCATTTGATTTAAAATAAAATAAAAACTCCATATATTAATTTTAGAGAACCAGACGTAGAATTTCCATTAAAAATATAATCACAGTTACACATACACCTTTGTATCTCCAAACTTTGAACGGTCAATCCAACCCGGCTGTATCGTTTTTTATATATTTTAACATCGACTCCTCAAGCACTTTGTCAAGGACTTGCAAATCGGAATCTATCTAATGGGTGCCTGAAATAGTTCCTGTCAGTGGTGATGGCAACTTTGCGAGATATCTTGAAAGTTATACAAGACGGAACCTTCAGAACTAATTATAGATCTCAACTAGTTAATTTCTGTTTGCGTTTTAACCAAGTCGTATGAAATTGATAACGAGGGAGGAGAATTCTCCCAAGACCTGAGTGTTATTCTTAGCTTCTGAAGAAGACATAAGTTGCGTTATCCATTAATACTGCAGGATTTGATCTAATCGGCCTCAGTGACGTGGAAGGTTTTATCACCTCTCAGTTCATGTAGTGAGTTACGAAAACCTTTAGGAAATTCTTTCTACGAGGAAAATTGATAGTGAATAAACAAATCCTTTTATAATGCGCTTATCATATAGCAGAAGTGGAAAGTCACTTCATTACTCACAAGAAAAACAAATGAATGGCTCTATAGACTGATGGAGTACCTGCATTGTTAAGATACGTTTTCCCATGGCGAGCAGGTGCCAAGTAAGTGTGCCGGTTGGAGACGCCAACTGGAGTCATTATGTAATTGAGGATGCAATAAACCACATGCCTCCACCACCGTGTATCTCTTGTCCCACCTTGACATCCAATATGGCGCAGTGATTCTTAAGGACCAACGTGACCCTCGCCATGCCCTTCCAGCGTCACTCAGCGCAGTCCACCCCAAGGGCCGCACGCCCTGTCGTCCCCCGTGGGCTTGTTCCTGCCCCGCAAGAAGCCAGGCAGGCCATGGCAGCACAGCAACAAATGATCAACTCCCTCCGCGACCGGATTATGACACATGCTACCCCTGCACCTCGTGTCCCTTCGTCTGCAGCCCCGGAGAAGTGTGAAATCAAGCTGAAGCCCACCGCGTTCAGATCCTGGAGAGGGTCGATGGAATGTTGGATCGAATTGTGCAGACTACCGCCGCACAAGGTCGTCCACCACATCAGGCTATACTGCAAGCCCCCTCTGCAACGAGCGCTGGACGCCAGATTCACCTCACAGGAATGGAGTAACCTCACTGCTACGGAAGCCAGGGATTTTATTCGTGATATTGTGTTATGCTCTACAAACCGTGCTGTGTTATGGTCGGAGTTTTTCAATGCGATACAAGGCCCAGGCGAAAGCGTTAGCGATTATTTTTTAAAGTGTTCCCAAAAGGCCACCGATTGCAATTTCCAGTGCCCTCAGTGTCAGTGTAATCTAGCCGAATATATGTTATTACCTAAGTTAACGGTGGGCTTAAGTGATGAGGCTATGCGTCGTCATGTGTACCAATGTAGCAACGACATTAATAGTGTTAGCGCCCTTAGGGCCAGGTACTGTGCTTACGAGGCGGCACGTGTTGACGCCGCTGCGCGCCAATGCAATTGGCGGGAAACTGCTCTCGCGGCTGGCAGCGAGATACCAAAGGCAGATCATCCGAATGCAACCGTCGCTGGTACAGGTAGGGGCCACCCACCCCCTCCCTGTGGGAACTGCGGCGGCCGCCACGCCCTACGCATGCCAGCATCAGTGCCAAAACACTGGGAAGAGGAAGTGAAGGCCCAGCTCGAAGAGGACGTCGCCCGTAGCGTCATAGAACCGGTACCTGCTGGGCAGCTGACCGAGTGGTGTGCCCGTATGGTGGTCGTCCCCAAGAAGTCAGGACAGCCACGCCGTACAGTTGACTACCAGCGCCTCAACACATCCTGCCTGCGGGAGACACACCACACCCCAGCCCCATTCGACATGGTGTCCGGGGTACCCAAGCACACATTCAAGACCGTGGCGGACGCGTACTGGGGATATCACCAGGTGGAGCTAGACGAGGAAAGTCGCAACCTGACCACATTCATCACCCCCTGGGGGGATTTCATTACCGACGTACCCCCATGGGACACTGCTCCGCTGGCGATGCGTATACTCGACATCCAGAGGAAATACAAGTCGTGGACGACACCCTGCTCTACGACGACAGCATCGAAGGGGCTTTCTGGCACACCTATGACTTCCTCGAAACATGCGCAGCTAAGGCCGTCACCCTGAAGCCGGAGAAATTTTAGTTCGCAAGAAGAGAAGTGGACTTTGTGGGCTTCAACTTGGGCTGGGAGGCTTACAAGCCAACAGAGGAAAGTTTGGCGGCCATCAAGAACTTCCCAATGCCGTGTCAGCCCTCTATCACCGACATAAGGGCGTGGTACGGATTCGTCAACCAGCTGGCACCCTTCCTCGCAACAGCCCCCATCATGAACACATTCAGGGAGCTCCTCAAGAAGCGAACGGGGAAGTTAGTGTACTGGGACGAGGCACTCCGCACCAAATTCCATCACGCCCAGGACACGATCTGCCAATTAGCAAAGGACGGGTTGGCCTACTACGACAGGAGTCACCCCACAGCAGCGATCACCGACTGGAGCAAAGAGGGCATAGGGTTTGTTATCCTCCAGCAGTATTGCGAATGCAGCTCCGCCACCACGCCCTTCTGCTGCACGGGCGGGTGGCGCCTGGCGCTATGCGCCAGCCGCCATCTCACCGCTGCCGAAGCTGGCTACGCCGCTGTGGAGGGGGAAGCCCTCGCGGTAGCCTGGTGTCTCCAGAAGGCGAGGCTGTTCCTGCTGGGGTGCCCCAACCTCACTGTCGTGACAGACCACCGCCCATTAACCAAGTTGCTGGGGGATCGGGCCCTTACAGAAATCTCCAACCCCCGTCTCTTCAGGCTGAAGGAGAGAACTCTGCAGTAATGCTTCAGGGTCAAGTATCTACCGGGGAAGCATAACAGTGCGGCAGACTTCCTGTCACGATATC
The DNA here is from genome assembly GCF_015104395.2 of Macrobrachium nipponense. NCBI lineage: Eukaryota > Metazoa > Arthropoda > Malacostraca > Decapoda > Palaemonidae > Macrobrachium > Macrobrachium nipponense. The sequence goes on from NC_087208.1 coordinate 82,869,849, forward strand.
CCGCCTTGAAAGCCGATCCTAGCACCCACGACGTGGACCTCGACGAGGACCTCACTGACGCCATAGCAGCCGCTGTCTTGGCAGCAGTAGAGCACGACAGCTGCGTCGTGGACGAGGCGAGTGTCAGACATGCCGCCATCAGCGATCCCGTGTATCAGCTGCTCATGGCCAGGGTCCTGGCCGGGGACTGGGCCGATAGGAAGTCCCAGGAAGTTGCATGCCTTCGGCCCTTCTACGGTGTCAGGGAGAGGCTGGCCGTCGTCCAAGACTTAGTGACATACACATTCGAACAGGGCAACGTCCGCCTAGTTATCCCAGAGCCTCTTCGTCAGCAGGTGGCTACCAACCTACACACGGGGCACCAAGGCCTGGACTCTATGCAACGACGAGCGTGCCAGACGGTATACTGGCCTGGACTCGAGTGGGACCTGCAGTATCACCACTCCTGGTGCGAATAATGCGACGTTCACGCACCATCCCAGGCCATGGAGGAATTCATCATCACGCCGCCCCCCGAGTACCCCTTCCAGATGACGGTAGCAGATATGTTCCAGCACGACGGACACATGTACATGGCCTACGCAGATAGGCTCACAGGTTGGCTGGAGCTGGCCCACTTCCCCCACTGTACCTCCTCCTCTCACATTAAGACCCAGCTACGTCGCTACTTCGCCAGGTGGGGGGCCCCGGAGCAAATCTCCACGGACAGTGGTACTAATCTGGCAAGCGAGGAAATGAGGGAATTTTTCAAGTTGTGGGGCGTGTCTGTACGACTATCATCTGCCCAGTACCCGCAGTCCAACGGTAGGGCAGAGGCCGCAGTCAAGGTTGGGAAGCAGATAATAATGGCCAACAAGGGCAGCGGCAGCAACCTCGACACGGACAAATCCTCTTTGGCTAAGCTGCAATACCTCAACACACCCCTCCACGGAATGAATAAGTCACCCACCCAGATGGCAGCAGGCAGGCAGCTCCGAGACGGCGTACCTACGGCCCGCTGGCACCTCACGGTAGACAAACACTGAGGGGCAACCCTCCGGCATAGAGAACGTCAGATGGCTGACAATGGTGCTGCCCTCACCGAGAACAGACCCTCCAGAACGCTTCCCGTCATCAACCCAGGCTCCCAAGTGTGAGTGCAAAATCAAGCCACCAAGCTGTGGGACCGTATGGGTATCATAGGGGAAACGCTCCCATACCGACAATACCTAGTCAGACTGAACGGCAGCGGGCACCTCTCCCTCCGTAACAGGAAGCACCTGCGACTCACATCATCGGGGCCCCAGCCAGGGTGGGCCACACCTGCCACGCATCCAGCCCCTCCAATGCCCAAGCAGCCACCGGTCAGCCACCCTACACCCAGCCCGCAAGCAGTGCGGGAGTCACGCCCATCACGTCACGCCAGGAGGCCAGCTTGGATGAATGACTTCATATGAGGTCTTTGACTGTCATACACCCTTCTTATGTGTAATCACGTACATTACAGCAGCATCTGTTTATTTTATTTTTTATTGGATCTGTCCCATTACTCTGGCGCATGCATCCAATTTAATCCATGTATATCCATGTATTGTTCTTATTATTGCCTATCCATGTATACCCATGTATTAATCTCGGTGGGGGGGGGGATGATGGAGTACCTGCATTGGTAAGATACGTTTTCCCATGGCGAGCAGGTGCCAAGTAAGTGTGCTGGTTGGAGACGCCAACTGGAGTCAGTATGTAATTGAGGACGCAATAAACCACACGCCTCCTCCACCGTGTATCTCTTGTCCCACCTTGACATCCAATATAGACAAAGCTGTTGGCACAGTTAAAAATATAGATGATGAAGCGTATCCTCAGTTCACTCAACATCTTGTCCAGCATTTTTTCTTAGAAAATTCTTTACGAATCTCGTTTTTGCCATTTTATTGAAACCGAGACTTTTTTTATGAGTTTCTTCATCTTGCTATTTAGTTTCGATTGCATCAGTTCGTCCTCCTTCTAAGGTTACCAAATAACGCTTGTGTCTGTCCTCAGCCTCTCCTGGGTTAATCCAGGACACAGGACAGCGGTTCCTCACCTGATACGGAACTTCACATGTAGTTTGCATTCAAAGGATTTATACTCCTCTAATCTTAATTGTCGTTTGTAAAACCTATTTTTCTTCCTTATGGATTTTCTCTTGCATGTGGTTCAAGATATTCGTTAGAGTAAAAGTGAAGGAGTGCCTCCACAAGGCACCGACGAAATAGTAGACTCAGACGACTAACAGCTCTATTAGCTGCAGAGAGGCAATGCAGGAAGAGCCTCCCACAAGAGGCAAACAAATTGGTCAGGTAAGACAGATGTACCGTGTCAGACCTCCGGTTGAAGGTCCCCACAAGCAATAGAAAAAACTCCTCGGTGTTGGCCAAGCAGCACGGCTATTACCAAGCTCCTTCACAAGGGAAAAAGTGCCTCCAAAAGTACAAGTATGCCGCCAGAGAAGCCGTAGAAAAAGCTGTCTTCGTAATCCAGAAGAGCCGAATGCAGACTGAGGAGCCAGGAGAGAAAGGACACAAACAAACAGGTGAAGACCTGCAAACGACTCGTTACAAACATCCAAAATTTAAAGAAACAAAACTCATGGGTTCGGTACCAATACAAATGGAAAAATATCGCATGGTGGAGAAAAAGAAACCAAAATTAACTTTTCGTGCCCAAAGCAAGCAAACGAACATTTACTCAACTTTAAAGGCCGCAAAATTAATTATTGGAAAATATTACATTACGTGTATATACATATATACATATATATATATATATATATATATATATATATATATATATATATATGTGTGTGTGTGTGTGTGTGTGTGTGTGTATGAATAACTTGATCACGAAGTATATAAAACTTGATGCTATGTATAAATAAAGGTTTTTTTTGCCACGAAGGAAAAAAATGAAAAAGCGAGTTAGCCGAGTACTTTCGGTCCTATTCGGACCCTTTACTGAGGCATACTGATTTTACAAAGAACACCATAGTCAAAAGAAGGCTTAATATACAAATTGACACTACCAGATTAGCCATAAGGGCGATTTTCACTCTACAGAGAGGAGGAGGAGTCATAGGCTAGCCACACCTTGAAAGAAACCCGCAGTAAACAAGTGATTCTTCCAGAAAAACAGTACATTTTGAAAACAACGCGGGAGCATATACAATTTAATATCATGAATTTTTACACAAATTTTCCCAACAAAAATTATTATCAATGAAAAGACGAAAGAAAATATAAATAATATATCGAGCAAGAGAAAGAGGAGAGAGAATATCGAACCAGAGAGAGAGAGAGAGAGGGAGAGAGAGAGAAGAGAGAGAGAGAGAGAATTAATAACTAAATACATGTGGGACTAATTTATTAGTTGTTCATTTATTTTGAGGTCCTTCATAAACATCTTACAAATATATGGGTCCAAATGGTACATTCCCAGACTAAGATTTAGGTTGTTTTTATTAGTGATTTGTATAATTGCCGGATCCAGTAAATTTCTTGAAACATAATCATTAGATCTAGCAATTACCGAGGTATCACCCCAATTAATACAATGAGATTTTCAGTCAGATGGATAAACAGTGCATTTGAAGTCTGGGCTTGTTCTAACTGAATACATATGCTGCTTAATCCGAACACATAAATTTTACTGGACCTTCGTGGAAAAAAAAACTTTCTTTATATATATATATATATATATATATATATATATATATATATATATATATATATATATATATATATATGTACGTGTGTGTGTACATGTTGAATATGAAAACGAAAGGGCCACAAAGCCTTCATTAATCGACTTTCTCTTCATTGTCTCCATTTGCGGAAGGGAAGCCGAGCGGAGGGGCTGGAGAGCGCTGCTTCATTTCGTCAATAACCAAAAGCGCCGTGATGGCGCCCCATTACCCATTAAGGGACCCCATCAAGCCATACCTTTACACCAACGGCGAATCAAAACCCCAGAATAGGGTTACGAATTTGCGTTTCACCATGAAAGGATTAACCATTTTTCCGCGTCATTAATGTAGATTTAATTGTCTGGGTAAACGCTCATGATGGCGGAAAATCAAATAGGTTAAAATGTATGTGGAATATTTGTTGGCCTGATTGCGTCAAAATTAAATTTGCATAGGTTTTGTTTATTGGATTTTATAGATTTATTTAATTCATAAGTTTGGTGTCACAGCTACTGGGGTCATCTTCGTAGAAAATACCTGGGTCATGAAAAACGGGAAACATTCCCATATGCGTAAAACTATGCGTGAATTGAAATAAGGATGGGGTAAAAATGCAATATAAACAAGAGTATCTTTAAGAAGACCAGTTTCTCTCTCTCTCTCTCTCTCTCTCTCTCTCTCTCTCTCTCTCTCTCTCTCTCTCTCTTTCAACACTGCACACTGGCAAAACACAATTCCGTGAAGAGCATCATCCCCTAGAACCTCCCTCATAGCGATATTCAGAGAAATTGTTTCTTGAAAATCTGTGTACAGCTCTTCAGTGTGAACCCGGAATGTAGGGCAGCTAAATACACAGAACCCAGTCTTTCGTAAATGTATATTTGTGTCTGGCTTAAGAGACTTCTTTCGAACAACTGGTTCTGCCTGCTGCAACATTCACAGAAAGGAGAGAGTGATAATAATAGTAATAATGATAAACACTATGTGCAATTGGCAACAGGATTGATTGCAAGGAGGTTTGCCTTCTGTCACCGAGACATGAAACTGCTGTTCTTCTGCTCGCATTGCTTGTACAGTATCTATGGATGCTCCCTCTGGACGAGCTATACTCGAGAGAACATGAGACGTATCACTGTTGTGCACAATGACATTTTGAGACGCCTCACAAACACTCCCGCTGCCACTCCGCCACACAGATGTTCTCAGAAAACCGCCTGGACAACTTAAAAATCATCGTAAGGCGAACAATAATTTCCAGTCTGATAACCTGAGTGAGAAACAGCAGCAATTCGCTCATACAAAGCATCCTAAGGAGTGAAGCAAGAAGATCTAATTATAGGAAAGATGGGAAAATGAGGCGCTTGTTCCCTAAATGACTTAATGTCTGCCTTTGCAAAGTGCTATCTGTTATTATCATTATATTTCTGCGGTTTTGTTATTACTGATATTCTACTTTTTTCAATTTAGGAATTTTCTACATACAATTCTCGTATTTAGCCCTCTGGACCTGAATAGCTACTGCTGTAACCACGTAAGGTCTCTAGCTGCAATTTAATTTTATACAATCATTTATACTTCTTCAGCAACTGTATAAATATTGCCGATTATTCATTTTTTTATCATGTTATCTGATGTGTCTAGATTGTGTATGTTACTGTTTGTACTTTGTATACTCCAAGTATACAGACTTTAGCTGAAAATAAAATTTATTATTATTTTTTTTTTTTTTTTTTTTTTTTTGCTCTATCACAGTCCTCTAATTTCGACTGGGTGGTATTTATAGTGTGGGGTTCCGGGTTGCATCCTGCCTCCTTAGGAGTCCATCACTTTTCTTACCATGTGCGCCGTTTCTAGGATCACACTCTTCTGCATGAGTCCTGGAGCTACTTCAGCGTCTAGTTTTTCTAGATTCCTTTTCAGGGATCTTGGGATCGTGCCTAGTGTTCCTATGATTATGAATACAATTTCCACTGGCATATCCCGTATCCTTCTTATTTCTATTTTCAGGTCTTGATACTTATCCATTTTTTCTCTTTCTTTCTCTTCAACTCTGGTGTCCCATGGTATTGCGACATCAATGAGTGATACTTTCTTCTTGATTTTGTCAATCAACGTCACGTCTGGTCTATTTGCACGTATCACCCTATCTGTTCTGATACCATAGTCCCAGTGGATCTTTGCCTGATCGTTTTCTATCACTCCTTCAGGTTGGAAGGCTTTTGCTACTGAATCATGCCTCTTTTTGTACTGGTTCTGCTTGTCTTTCTCCTGTATCTGTATATTTTTTGGTTAGGCCGTCAATAGACTGGTTAAGCAACATTGGGGCTGGTTAGTCGTTGGATGGGTGACCGCTCTCCTCGGCGTTGATTCCTTGGGAAAGGATCTTTACCATAATTTCCTCAGTCTACTCAGCTGTAAATGAGTACCTATTCCTGATGGGGTAGGGTCCAGCTATGGGTCAAATAGCAAAACTCAGCAATGATGGAAAGAAATGAAGGATTAAACGACAACGACGTAAATGGAACCTCTAGGAACAGAGGAGCTTCGTCCGGCAACCAGTTATTCAGCCCAATTGAAGGGGAAGACGGTCAGGTACTTGGAGGTCGTCATCCAGCAACTGACCACCACAACGACAGTAACCATCAGCCTGAGATTGGAGCTACAGAAGCAAACCAGAGGAAGAAATTATTTTTTCTTTTTTTTTTTCAGCTCTATCACAGTCCTCCAATTCGACTGGGTGGTATTTATAGTGTGGGGTTCCAGGGTTGCATCCTGCCTCCTTAAGAGTCCATCATTTTTTCTTACTATGTGCGCCGTTTCTAGGATCACACTCTTCTGCATGAGTCCTGGAGCTACTTCAGCCTCTAGTTTTTCTAGATTCCTTTTCAGGGATCTTGGGATCGTGCCTAGTGTTCCTATGATTATGGGTACGATTTCCACTGGCATATCCCATATTCTTCTTATTTCTATTTTCAGGTCTTGATACTTATCCATTTTTTCCCTCTCTTTCTCTTAAACTCTGGTGTCCCATGGTATTGAGACATCAATGAATGATACTTTCTTCTTGACTTTGTCAATCAACGATACGTCTGGTCTATTTGCACGTATCACCCTATCCGTTCTGATACCATAGTCCCAGAGGATCTTTGCCTGGTCGTTTTCTATCACTCCCTCAGGTTGGTGCTCGTACCACTTATTACTGCAGGGTAGCTGATGTTTCTTGCACAGGCTCCAGTGGAGGGCTTTTGCCACTGAATCATGCCTCTTTTTGTACTGGCTCTGTGCAAGTGCCGGGCATTTACTTGCTATGTGGTTTATGGTTTCATTTCTTGTATTGCACTTCCTACATATTGGAGAGATGTTATTTCCGTCTATCGTTCTTTGAACATATATGGTTCTTAGGGCCTGATCTTGTGCCGCTGTTATCATTCCTTCAGTTTCCTTCTTTAGCTCTCCCCTCTGTAGCCATTGCCATGTGTCATCGCTGGCTAGTTCTTTAGTCTGTCTCATGTATTGTCCGTGCATTGGTTTGTTGTGCCAGTCCTCTGTTCTGTCTGTCATTCTCCTGTCTTTGTATATTTCTGGGTCTTCGTCTACTTTTACCAGTCCTTTTTCCCGTGCACTTTTTAGCCACTCATCTTCACTGGTTTTCAGATATTGCCCCAGTGCTCTGTTCTCGATGTTGACGCATTCCTCTATACTTAGTAGTCCTCTCCCTCCTTCCTTTCGTGTAATGTATAGTCTGTCCGTATTTGCTTTTGGGTGTAGTGCTTTGTGTATTGTCATATGTTTCGTGGTTTTCTGATCTATGCTGCAGAGTTCTGCCTTCGTCCATTCCACTATTCCTGCGCTGTATCTGATTACTGGCACTGCCCATGTGTTTATGGCTTTTATCATATTTCCGGCGTTGAGTTTTGACTTGAGTATCGCCTTGAGTCTCTGCATATATTATTCCTGATCGTGTCCTTCATCTCTTGGTGTTTTATATCCCCTCCTTCCATTATTCCCAGGTATTTGTATCCTGTCTCATCTATGTGTTTGATGTTGCTCCTATCTGGTAGCTTTATCCCTTCAATTCTCGTTACTTTGCCTTTTTGTATGTTGACTAAGGCGCATTTTTCTATTCCAAACACCATCCTGATGTCCCCAGATACAATCCTTACAGTCTGGATTAGGGTATCTATTTCCTTGATGCTCTTACCATACAGCTTGATGTCGTCCATGAACATCAGTTGATTCTGTTGCCTCTTTTCTTGAGTAGTACTTTTGTCATGGGAATCATGGCTACTACGAAGAGTAGTGGGGACAGTGAGTCACCCTGGAAGATCCCTCTCCTGATATTAACCTCTGCTATTCTTATTCCAGAGCTTGTAAGTATTGTATTCCTGTTGCGCATTGTATTTTTGAGGAAGCTGATGGTGTTTTCCTCTGCCCCATATATTTTCAGGCATTCTATTAGCCATGTGTGTGGTATCATGTTGAAGGCTTTCTCATAGTCTATCCATGCCATGCTTAGGTTGGTTTTCCTTCTCCTACTGTTCTTCATTACCATTTTGTCTATCAGGAGCTGGTCTTTTGTGCCCCTACACTTCCTTCTGCAGCCTTTCTGTTGGTGGGGGATGGTGTTTGTCTCCTCTAGGTAATTGTATAGCCTTCCACTGATGATACCTGTTAGTAACTTCCACATTATTGGTAGGCAGGTGATAGTCCTACAGTTACTTGCTATATTTCCCTTACTCTTGTCTTTTTGTACTATGGACGTTCTTCCTGTGGTCATCCATTTGGGTGCATGGTGATTTGTACAATGCTGGAGTTGTTCTGCTATTCGTGGGTGTAGGGCCTTGAAGTTTTTGAGCCAGTATCCATGGACTTCATCGGGACCTGGGGCTTTCCAGTTTGGCATTTTCTTTAGTTGGTGTCTGACTGTGTCTGTCGTGATGTCAGTGAATCTTTGTTTTATTCTCCCTGTTTCTTTTTCCTTGACTTCCTGGAGCCATGTTGCATGTTTGTTGTGTGATACCGGATTGCTCCATATGTTTTCCCAGAATCTCTTACTTGGTTCGGCTTCAGGAATTTCTTGGTGGTTGTCTTCCCCTCTTAGTTGGCTGTATAGTCTTTTCTGGTTGGTTCCGAATAGTTTGTTCTGTTGGTATCCCTTATTCCTGTTCATGTACCGTTGGATCTTATGTGCTTTGGCCTTAAGCCTCTGTTTTACATCTATTGTGTTGTTTAGTCCCCTCTCTTGTACTTTGTATTTCTCGTTGAGTTCCTCCCTTGTTTTCTTGCTTCTTAGCCGTTTTCTACTATCTCTTTTATTATATTATTATTATTATTATTATTATTATTATTATTATTATTATTATTATTATTATTATTATTATTATTATTATGAAGAAGAAGAAGAAGAGCAGGTAACAAAAAAAATATGGAAAAAATCGAACCTCTTCTATGGCGTGACGAAAGCATGCACGCTTCCAAACCTCTGTTCTGCAGATGAAAACATCCAGAAAAGGAATAAAATATCTACCAGTGAGGGACCGAGGGGAAATTCGAGTTGAAATCTAAAACAGAAATATAATGCGTAGCCGGAAAACGATGTAGTGAGTGAATTGCTTTTTCCAATGAGGGAGAATGATCATTTATAAGCCAATTGTTAACTTTGATGATTTATAGTTGACATATCAGCATTCATCGCAGGGAAAACATGCTGGAAACTTTTTATGCTCGCAGAACACGCGTTCGAATCCTCTTTTATGTTTACAGAGGCGCATTCGATGACTCTGCTAAAAAGAAATTTTAGTTGCCGTCTACAGTAAAGGAAAAAATAATAGTTAGACCGCTATATTTTTCAGCTAGTATAACACAGTCTCTCTCTCTCTCTCTCTCTCTCTCTCTCTCTCTCTCTCTCTCTCTCTCTCTCTCTCTCTCTCTCTCTAATTCAACAGCAAAATAAAAGAGATACCAAAAGAACCAAATGAACGAATAAAGTTGAAAAACAATGAAGGAAATAAAACGTCGATGATTTATTCAGTCTCATATATTCATGTTTCTATTTTTCTCTTTCCCTTTTCATCGCTGCCTATTTTAATGTCTCTTAGTTTTTCTTTTTCCTTTTCATCACTGCCTATTTTCATGTTTCTCTGTTTTTCCATATTCCTTTTCATTGCTGCCTATATTCATGTTTCTCTCTCTTTCTCTTTTCTTTTTCATCGCTGCCTATTTTCATGTTTCTCTGTCTTTCTCTTTTCCTTTTCATCACTGTCTATTCTTATGTTTGTCTTTTTTTTCTGTCCATTTTCATATTTCACTGAGACCGTCTCCGGTTAACGGCAGGAGTTCGGGGGAGGCCGCTAAGCGAAATTCGACTCTTGCCGAAATTCAAAAGTCTACGGGCGTCACAATCCCCCTTACGGTGCCAGACACTTGTTGACTATGCCTCAGGGCTTAGACAGTGTCATGGCCTAATATTTTTCACTAATATGTGATAACTGTTTAAAGAAAACGTAGAATTTCACTTGCCTAATCATTTACAATGGTCTGCCTGGTACTTCTACAAATTTTTTACGTCAGATTTAATGAGCTTGTCGGTAAATCTTGGCCAAGAGAGAGAGAGTCTCCTTTTCAGACTGCTAATGTTTCTTCCATTTCTTTATTTCTAGTTAAATCAACTAAAAAAGCAAATGAGAGTGATAAAAGTATTGTTAGTACTATTATAATCGTTGCCTAAACGCTGCACCCATAACCAACTGAACAATAACAGTTGTTTCGCTACAACAAACGAACCGAATCTAATAGCGTTTTGCTTGCATTTCAGCCGTACGATAGTAACAAATTACTGTAGTTTTGTTACAAATGACGTTAATTAAGTAGAATGACCGATATATTTTTACGTTATACATTTATTCACTATGGAGAAAATACCGGCACGGAAACAGTATTGACTACGTACTACTAAATGTAAGCTGCATTTGTAGCTGAAGCTGAGAAAACAATGTTCACACTGCTAATGACTATAGATTATCGTGCATCAGTAATATGATGAAACTCGACCGCAAATAATGGTGGAGAAAATTTATTTTAATAAAATATACTCGCCATGAAAGAACACATTCTATTGTTGTTTTCACGCCGCTAACAGATAAATACGTAAGTATTGTATTCTTCATTAAAAGTAATGGCTACATCAGCAGCGTTACACTTGTAGATATTCTTCTCTATTTTCCGAATAGCGGCTTTTTCCGTGTTACTTAAACAGGCTAGTAGAGCGCCTATAGAGGTCATGATCAAATACAGTGTCAAAATCGGTGTATATATTTGAATTTTACAAGTAAACTATGATATCATAGTCATCAAAGTCATTAACAATATTCTCTCTCTCTCTCTCTCTCTCTCTCTCTCTCTCTCTCTCTCTCTCTCTCTCTCTCTTGAAGCGAGCTTTTGTCTGGAGCTGCCAGACATCCTCTAGGCTAGGAAGCTGAGGGTGGACTGCTTTTGGTGTGGTGTCTGTCCTCCTTATATTTGGGGGCGTCAGCAGGGGGTCTGCCCCATGCTGATCTCCTGTTGGCTGGTGGCGGTGAGTCTTTGTTTTCATTGGGGGCTTGAGCCAGGTCTCAAGCTACTTTCGTAGAGTCGATGGTTGCGAAGCTGCAGGCTCTGCAGCTGTCTAGACCTCCTGAGCTGTGCGGTAACGTTGTTGGACGTTGCGTTATGCTGCGGGATGTCATGGCTAATATGATCGTCGTTGCCTGCAAGAGTATCTCGTTCAGGGGCGTTGTCTTCCGTAGAGTTGTCGTGGTCGGTGGTGTCATTGTTGGTGGCAGGTCTTCTCATACTCATACGGAGGAGAAATTCTTCCTGCGTCATATTCAGTGTTGGTTTTATTTGCTGGATGAGGAGCGCCTCCAGCAGGCGTAACCAACGGGCATCAGGGTCATTCCCAATGATCTTAGCGTTCTGGATGATCACATCCCAGAAGATGGCCTCTCGATGCTTGGTACGGGTGTGGTTCTTAATGGCCCCCTCTCAGGCGTGGCAGGAGAGTCTCTTTGACAGTTGCATGCTAGTCATACCAACGTAGGCGCCGCTGCAACCATGGACTGGGCATGTGTATTGGTATACCACGTACGTCTGCTTCAGGGGGTCTCGTACCTGCGGGATGGGTCATTTTTCATAATTAGATTGCGTGTCCTCCGATTCTGGTAATATTTAATTAGGGATTACATTATCGGAAATAATCTTCTTAACTCATTCCTCTTCTTCATGGTAATGCGAACTCATGAAGGCTTTATAATACAGCTTGATGTTATTCTAGGGGCAGGGCTACGGGCTCTCACTACCGTAGCATTTCTCCATGGCTATTGTACGGACTTCTCTACTTATTAATTTATTCAAATACCCGTTATTTACGAGTACTTGGGAGGCGCAGTCGAGTTCCTGATGAGTGTTCTGTCAGGTCAAGCAGTGGGAGAGGGCTCTCCTGATGAAGGACCTAATGGTCATGCTCTTGAATCTGGTGGGGCACTCGCCGTCACCGTTGAGGCAAAGTCCAAGGTTGGTCTTCTTTGTGTAGACAGAAGTACGGAGGCCATCTTCCATCTTACTTACAAGGACGTTGGGGAAAGGTAGCCACTACCTGTATTCAACTGTGCAATTCAGCATGCCGCACTGCTGAAATGCCTGACAGAGGGCTTCTACCTCATCCTTGGCGTCGAATTGAACAAAGATATCATCGCTGTAACATCCATATCTGCGGGGTGGCTGCATACTGGCAAAGACTCATTCCTCCATGGTGCCCATGTAAACGTTAGCGAAGAGAACCCCCAGGGGGGAGCCCATCACTACGCCATTCTTCTGGCGGTATGTCTGGCCACGGTGGGTGGAGAAAGGGGCCTTCTTGGTGCAGATCTCCAGCAGCGTATGGAGCAAGGCTTCAGGTATGTTGAGGGGTGCTGTCGACTGACTCCTGTAGACATGCTCAAGGATGATGTCGATGGCTTCATTGACAGGCACGTTTATAAATAGGGACTCCACGTCCAGCGAAGAAATAATCCCGGTGCTAGGGGATTAAAATTTTATTAAGGTGTTTTGCCAAGGTGTTCATAGGGGCGGGTGTCTGGCTGATGATTGGCTGGAGGGGGTTTCCTTGTCTGTGGGTTTTTATGTTACCATATAAATAACCCAGGCTGTAGTCTCCTTGTGTGGGCGGGAGGTGGACAGCGTTTGTTGCATCATTCACTGCGCTGATGACTCTGTTGGCCTCCCTCTTAATGCTGTCTGTCGGGTTTGTTGTCAGGCGCTTGAGCACCAGACAAGAAACACTCACGGGACCTCCTCATTCTCCTATAATGGGTGTGTGCGAGGTGGCTGAAGTAGCTGCAGAGGAGGGAGTAAATGCTCCGATAACGTTGAAAACAGTTAAAGGGGATATTAGCCGCAAAAAAAGCTATCCCGATTTAATAGGTATTATTCCAATATTATTTAAAGAACCTCAAAAGTCGTACATTACAGCTTTTGTTAAACACTCACAAAGTTCCAGCTGGATTGAATGTAATGAAGAAGGGGATTTAGCTCATCCACTTGCAGGTTGTATTTTAGATATCGCTCAAGAATTTCAAAGGAGTAAAAAAACCAACGTTGATATTTCCAATTATCACTACTTAATTGAGATGGCAGGGGTTAAAGATTGGATGTTAAGGATGCAGCTCTTAAAAAACAAATAGAAGCATGGCGCAATGCATTGTAAAGAGGTGGTAGTGGTAGTGGTAGGAAGATGGTGGGACATGCAAAAAAGAAAATGGCGGGTGCATGGCTACCTTATTAACATGTTGGGAAAATGATACAGCTTGTTTAATTGTGTCATTAACCCTTTACATGATACAACTTGTTTAATCACGAGGTTGAGATAACAGTTCGAAAGTGGTTTGGTCTTTAGCATAATTCATAGCTTCAGGTTTCATGATACAACTTGTTTGTTCAGTGATTGTGATATAGGGGAGCATCTTTAATGACTCATAGTGTCAGGGGGGAGGGGAAGCTCGATTGTGGGATTCGATGGCTCATTAACACTAGAACCATTGGAATATTAAGACGCACACTCTCGCCATGGATTCGTCAACATCCTCGTGCAAGTTAGTTTTCAGGAACTTGTCCGAAAATAGGTTCAGGAAGAGAAATACTTGTTTAGTAGTGGCCACTAAATGTGTTACATGCAGGAATTACGGTGTGGTTGAAGAAGTCGTTCGAAGTCATCCGTATGCCGAGATTGCAGGCTGGTGCAACATACACCTGTTTGTGATCGCAGTGTTGAAGGGTTTGCCATTGTGAAAAGGCCCCAAAATATTACCTCTTGGGAGTGTGACGATAAAGTAGATCTCCCTATCGTAGCTACTTTATTAATCCAAGATGGTATTGGTGCCCCTGCTGAAGATAATGAATATGCTCAAAAGAGTGTAGCATATTCCAAAGATGAGGACCATGCTGACCGTTTGAGCAGGGATACCAAGCAGATGAGGTTCAACCGTTCAACCACTTTTTTTCTTCAGTGAAGAAATTAAAGGAAGAATTATTTAAATCATCGTATGACTATGTCAAATATGTTATCTTCCCCGCCGGTATCGGACAAAGTCGACAAGTTAACATGACATGGTTGAATCAATATTTACCTGTGTTATCTACATTCAGTGATGAAATTAAAAAAAATTGGTAAAATCATTTGCATGGTCATGATGAAAAAAATTTATCCCTGCTAGAGGAAAGATATGTGGAAGATTTATATATGAAGAACTAGTTATCAAGATTTAAAAGCTTAGATGTATTAGATGAATTAGTTTTCACACACAATCGGGAATCTGGGGAGGATGTGTGTGGTATATACTAGCAATGTGTCTCGATGATGTATTATTTTCGTAAAACGAATGTATATCATGACTGTATATTCTTTTGTACACCTTTCCCAGTGTATTCTTGTATGAGTTCGTTTGGAATATTAATTCATGTATAGTACCATTCCCCATGTATTTCTGTATGACTTTTGTTACAAAAATAATAACAATTCTGTGTGTAATCTGATTTTCCATTTAACCTCTTTATAAATGGAATATTATGCATCTATATACACATTTCATAAATGATTAAGACTGAAATGGGTTTTGTTAAGTTAATTTTCACTGTAACCTATTGACTTAAAAAATTTGCATTTGGGAGAGATTTCGGGGGACATGTTAGAACCTGTGATTTCAAGTTTTAAGACATCATCGGGGGTTAGTGGACTGAATTCGGGGTGAGGGTTGAAATCAGGGTTTTTTACCTCCGTAGACTATGAGGAACTTTGGGGTTGGGGTTGAAATCAGGGGTTTTATGTCCGTAGAGTATGAGGTACTTTGGGGTCACGGTTGAAATCAAGGTTTTTACCTTCGTAGAGTATGAGGTACTTTGGACTCTGGGTTGATGAAATTAGGGTTTTCATCTCCGTAGAGTTTTGCTGGCTCCAACAGACCGTGGGAAACCTGTGAAATTTCACACCTATTTGTTATATTTACACCTTTATGGTCAATTTTCACACCTAAAGGTGTGAAAAGCAATTAACACCTCATTAAAAGGTGTGAAATTTCACACCTAGGTGCTAATATCCAGTTAGAAAAATCGAGTACCTGGGGTTTAGCACCTAGATGTTGAAGGACAATGGGGTTTTTCCCCTACTTGCATGTTTCTCCGTTTTTCTCTTTTCCTTTTAATCGCTGCCTATTTTCATGTTAATCTATTTTACTCTTTTCTTTTTAATCGCTGCCTTTTTCATGTTTCTCTGTTTTTCTCTTTTCCTTTTCATCACTGCCCTTTTTTCATGTATTATTTTTTAGATTGTTTTTTTGTTGACCGATGGTTAATAGACGGATGTGATGAGTAATGACATTCTTTGAAACGATAGATATAATAATTTTGACTCCCATGGAAACAAACGGGGTCTTAAAATGATTGATTCAGTGTTAGCTCCCACAGGGACAAAGTTAGGTCCAGAAATGTTCACTTTGGATGGCGCCCTG
The DNA here is from genome assembly GCF_015104395.2 of Macrobrachium nipponense. NCBI lineage: Eukaryota > Metazoa > Arthropoda > Malacostraca > Decapoda > Palaemonidae > Macrobrachium > Macrobrachium nipponense. Next base: position 82,885,590 of record NC_087208.1, read on the forward strand.
TGGGAAGTCGCTGCCTAAGCAAAGACAGATCACGTCATATGTCTGTGAATGAGCGGAAGCAAGGATCTAGTTTTGGGTAGATTTTGGGTGTGATAATGAGCTGTATATGTCGTGCCTCATCTGTTCCAGTGCAATGAACTTGCGACGAATCAGTGACATCATATCAAGGGGAGTGTCTTGTAAGAAAGTTCGTGCTTGTGTACATGCGACCTGTTCCGATACATAATGGCAGGGTAGGATTACCAGATCTGAGAAACACCTATGTGGGATAAGCGACCTTATTTTGGGGATGTCCATATAAAGTTACATTTAGTTAAGTGTTAGTGTTCACAAGTGAAATGAGCGTTTCTGGCAAGTCTGGCAACTTCAATGGGAACTTATCTGATAGTTCCATGGTAGTGGTGTGTTGAGACTATGACCTTTTTTTTATTATCTCTTATGACTGATGTCTAAATATTGTAGAGAAAGGGGTAGACGGGTTTGGTCTGATCATCAGGGTTATGGGGTTTCTGTTTGAATAACAGTGGTGCATTGTTTGGATTCTGAATTTTAACTTCTTCAGTCAAACATTTGTTTCTTTGCGAACTTGATTTATTTAGTTAATCCTTTTATTCTTTAAATAAATATATTTTTGTAATTCACGAGTCTGATTTCAACAACCTAGGTAATTGAAATGTGTGAATTCATAGAAGGTCGATTAGTTGGTATAGAGAGAGAGAGAGATAGAGGGTTGGGGTTTGGTAGAGAGAGAGACGGGGGGATAGCTGGTAGAGAGAGAAAGAGAGAAAATCGCTCAGTACCTTACTGCTCTAAGGCCATAGATACCAACATACCTCGAAGAGGTAAATTTTATATCCCTCATCCTCAGTGAGGAGGGAGTAACAGATTTTTGGTGGCAGCTACCCTTTAGGCCTATTAACACAAGTTTCTCTCTTTTTCTCTTTTCTTTTTCATCGATGCCTATTTTCATGTTACTCCGCTTTTCTCTTCTCCTTTTAATCGCTGCTTATTTTCACGTTTCTCTGTTTTTCCCCTTTTCCTTTTCATCACTGCGTATGGTTATGTTTCGTTTTTCTCTTCTCCTTTTCATCTCTGCGTATGTTTTTCTTTTCTCTCTTCCTTTTTTTATCGCGGTATATGTTCATGTTTTTCTGTTTTTCTCTTCTTTTCATCGTCGGGTATGTTCATGTTTCTTTTTTTTTTCTCTTCTCCTTTTCATTGCTACGTATGTTCCGTAAAATACTCAATTAATTGCATAAATTTTTTAATTAGTTCCAAATAATCTGAATAGTTTACATTTAACATTTATCAATGCCAGATTAATGTTTACATATCAGGTATCATTAGCTATATTAGCAATATTAACAATAATTGTAGTAGTAGCGATATCGATCAACTAATGATGAATTAAAGTTCTCTCTCTCTCTCTCTCTCTCTCTCTCTCTCTCTCTCTCTCTCTCTCTCTCTCTCTCTGTCTAAAATAGCAGGTTTTATAATGGAAATTGTCAGTAACTAGTTACTTTCATGTCTCAATATATTTCAAGAAAATTATGTTGAATAATCTGTACTTTTATTTTCATATACTATATCTTATATATTCTATTCATCTTGATTATTGTGACACCTGTTTGGCCACCTATTTCCACATTTACCTTCTATGGATTAGCCAAGCTTTGGAATTTTCTTCCAACTTACCAATTCGCTGAAGATCAAAGGTACACTCTTTTTCAGGCGAACTCCTTTATCTGGTTTCCACAAGGACTAGCTTCGCCACGGGAGTAGTTGCCTGTTCCACAGCTCCTCATTAAAAAGAAAGAAAAATCTGTACGAGGCGATTTTCCATCTCCTTGCAAAACTATTTCTCGCTTTTATGTACCTTTGTGTACTTTACGGAATTTTTTTTCTAATTTTATCTTCTTCTTTTTTTCATATTCACCTGTATGTATATAAGAATGTATGTATGCATGTATGATTTATGGGCTCTTGACTGCCGCATCATGAACAGTGTTTGGGACCCGGTCTCTATACTTCATACCTTTGTGACAATTCTTAGAAAATTAGGAAAAGCAGGAAATTGAAGAATCTTATAGCTTAATGCCATTAAATTCATTGCTGGAACATTTTCATTTTTGTATGTATATGTATTATCTATAAGTAAACTCCAAAGACATGAGCTTGCTGACACAAAATTTCGCTTCTTAAAAACAGAATGAGGAAAAGGGAGGACACGTGTACCTGAGAGATCTATTTTCGAGGCTTTTGTTTTCTCGGAAAATTGGAAAATCGTCAATGAAAATCTTGGCGTTTTATAGGACGTCGTCTGCAGAAAGCAGGCGCCCGGATCCTTCCAGTTTTCACAGCTAAAGTCAGCTGCCCTGGTGGTCACGAAGTTGGTCTGGAAAGGGAGATTTTGTAGTCCTAGATTCATTTGGGATATATAGTATATATACATACATATCCACACACATACATATAAATACTTAGAATATAAATATATGTATATATATATATATATAGATATATATATAGCATAATATATATGTGTGTGTGTGTGTGTGTGTGTGTGTGTGTGTATGTGTATTCATATATATCATATATGTATATATATAAAGATATATAGTGTGCATGTGTCTGTTGGTATGTAATAGTAGTTTATTAAGTATTACAGATATTTCACTGGAAAATTACTATACTCTGTTTTTTTTCCCATCTGTCCATCCAGCTGTGGTGTTTGCGCATGGTAACACTGCGTCCCGGGCTTTAAATACGTAATATCCTATTTCGAATATTAACGGTGTAATTCGCAATAAATAAAGTAAAACTATTAAAACAACTTTTTCAGTTGCAAATGTACACCCAGATATCCGTTTCCATTTACCTAAAACTTACCACATCGTTTTAACTATTTAAAGCCCGGGACGCAGTGTTACCATACGAAAACACCACAGGCGGATGGACAAACGGAAAAAACCGAGTATAGCTTTCATTGATAACTTACAACAATACAAATCAGTGTTGCGAAAATTATTCATTATAAACATATACAAAAATAAATATATATATTTTAATGAAAAGATAATTGCATAAAATCCGCTTAAAATTATACTGCTTAACTAAAAGAGAATTAAATAAAAACTAAAACTTGTAGTTATCAAAATTCACTAAATTATGTTAGATTCTGTTTATTACAAGTGGTCAGTCCAATGCCAATGTGTGGCACCTGGGACTCATGATTCTGTACAATATACAAATCTGCTCTTCATGGCATCTTTGTAATTTTCAAGCCGTGAACGTATGCCAAATGCACTCCTTAAAGTATATAAATCTTTATGAAAGAAAGATACTGGTAAAAACGTTATCGCTTTCTTTACAAAATCATACTGAGTAATTGCAAAACTTACATCTGTAGTAGAAATTTCATCTTATACACTAAATGTTCGAAAGTGAGCAGGTTGTTTCTTGATAGACATTGTCTTTAGAAACACGAGTGGAGGCTTTGCCTTCTGTTAACCAACCACAAACTATATAAAAGGGTTGGTAGATATATTTTCATTTGTCCACACCTCGGCGCCATACACTTGTAAACAATATTACCTGAAAGTAAATAAGACTACTTGTTTATCAACAAAAATGAAATTTTGTCAGCAATCTGTTAAAATTGATGTTAAATTTAACTAGTTTGCGATCTATGTCTTAAGTACTTCTTAAATTACTCTGAATTATAAATCCTAAATACTCAAGTGGGTTTTCTCTGGCATGCAAGGACTGGCAGATTAATTTTTTTTTTCATCTTCCTTGAAATGCAGCCCAAGGTTAGCTGATGGCCGGTGAACTTGATTCATTACCAACTGTAGAATGAAAGCAGCGCGTATGCTATGATATTGGCAGAAATAACTCCAAGCCTGCAGCCATTCTCATAAAATAAGTTTCATGTAAAAGAGAGTGATGCTATCAAACATTTACCCAGAGAAGACCATTCCTGTCTTATGCCTTTACAATTATGAAAAGATTTCGATATTGCAATTCCAAACCTTGCACATATTCCTTGCTTACTGTATCAGAATTGAATCAAGTTAGCATAAACCTATACGTATGGTTTTTTAAGATCCACCAGCCTCCCTATCAATATCTTATGTTCAAGCAATATATGTAAAGGATGTCTTCTGAAGAGTTTGCTTTTCATTTCATATTCAAGATAGGGCTGTTAAGCCCCATGCCAGCCTCTGCTGTAACCCACTAAAGTCAACCAAGCACATCAGCCAATGCATAAGTCCACAGAAGCACAATGCGCTTCAGCAGACCTGTCTATAAGTGACTAAATTTTCTCCCTTCGTTGAAAATAAAAACACTGACAAAGAGTTATGCATTAACTATTCATATATATATATATATATATATATATATATATATATATATATATATATATATATATATATATATATATTATTAAGAATATCCACTATGATACCTTTTCTTTTCTTTGCTTCAGCCAAAAAGAAAATTTTTAGGGAATAATTTTACACAAATAACGTAAAATTGTGAAAGGGAAAAGTAAGTGAGAAGTAGAGTAACAACCTTCCGCGTTGTAATCGGCTTAATGGCCCCTTGGAAATATCTTGACTTAGTAGATTTCTTCTTTTGTATTCTTACACCAAACGAAGATGACAACATCCTAATGGCCTTCCCTCCTCCATATTTCCAAGACGATTTATGAGTTGTCATCACCCCATCAGGGTTAGCTTCTGACAGATGGCAAATTCCGAGAAGAGTGACCTGCACTTTAGGGACCTACGCCCCTTTTTCCATTGTAGTTCAATCTCCAAACTAATTTAGCAAAAGCCGATAAATCGAGAGCTTTCTGCCAAGTGGCAAAAATTCCCATGTCTCACGGGAGGCCTCCCTGTCCTAACTCCAACCTCTTACCTGACCTCACCCCTTTTTTACCTGACCTAGTCTCTTACCATTGTCATCAGACCCTCGCGTCCTGACCTCGCGTCCTGACCTCGCCTCCTCACACCTGCATGACCCTCACTTCGCTCGAACCATGTGTTTTTAATTGTTCTTCCTATGTTCGCACCTCTCTGCCGGTGCTCAATGTTTTTTTCAGGCTCCTGTGGAAGATTATCATCAGAGATGAGAGATTCAAATCGAATCAAGGAACTAAGTCTTGTTTCGAGAACAAGAATGTTCCCTGTGACAAGTGAAATGGCGGTAAGGATATTGAAGAAATGTTAGCAAACATTTGTTAATGAAAAAGGTTACATTAAGGGTGAAGTGAAATGAAAACTTTCGCTCAGCGAGCGAGTGATGCTAAATGAAACGTGCAGGAGGTGAGCAGAGCGGTGGTCTACAGCTGATTCCTGTAAACGCAAGATCAATTTACAACAACAAAATTCTAATTATACTCTGTTTTTTTCATCTGTCCATCCGGCTGTGGGGTTTTTGTATGGTAACACTGCGTCCCGGGCTTTAAATAGTTACGCTACGTGTAAGTTTTAGGTAAATAAAAGGATATTTGGGTGTACATTTGCAACTGAAAAGTGTTTTAATAATTTACTGTATGCGAATTACACCATTAATATTCGAAATAGGTTATTGTTATTATTGTTGAATGTAAGCTCCCTTTTCGGGGTGGCGAATGGAACAGCCAGACGCAGTGGCGGGAAAACTGCTTCTCTCGCTGTTCACTACGGCAAGATGTCAACGTATTACTTCATTATACGTAAGTATATCAGTATGTACTGTTAATTTTTATAAAGTGCGTTTCAGTCAGATACGATATGACGTAACTTGGTTTAGCATCTGTTTGATGGAATTTGCGTCTGGCTGTTCCATTCGCCACCCCGAAAAGGCAGCTTACATTCGACAATAATAACAATATTCTATTTCGAATATTAACGGTGTAATTCGCAACCAGTAAATTATTAAAACACTTTTCAGTTGCAAATGTACAACCAGATATCCTTTATTTACCTAAAACTTACACAGCGTAACTATTTCAAGCCCGGGACGCAGTGTTACCATACAAAAACACCACTGGCGGATGGACAGATGAAAAAAAACAGAGTATAGTTATTGAAAGCAAAACAACATTAGATGCTCGGGCAGAATGATAGATGCTAGTATGAAGATTGAATTGAGTTATGTTAGAACATCAATATTTACGTTAATTGGTTTAAATCATTGAGATAAAGCTTGAGGTGATGAATGAATTGGAAAGGTGGTTGGCGGGGCAGGCACGCAGGCAGGCACGCATGCGCTGAGAAGCTAAGCGAGTGCTGTGGTTACCAACACATAAAATGAAAACTAAGTTAAAACGAATTGCCCTAACATATCACAGACAAAAGAATTGTACACTTCTTTTGCTGTGACTGTTAGTAGAAAACACTCCTAACTAGCTATTCTTATACATGCAATGGAACCCTGGCAAAGCACTTCCTAGTTCTTACTAGTACTTTCTGGCATCTATCTAACACACACGTGTGCGAGCTACAAGATGATACTTGTTAACAGAGAAGAATTCACAGGTGCTAATTGTTTGCGTGCTGCTAAAATAAAGCTCTGGTGCTCTCGCCGTTACACAATATCTCTAACTGAGAGAAATACAGTTATTTAAAACACTTCTAAAATAACTCCTTAATGTAACTTAAAGCTAACAATGGTGATAAGAATAATAATATTAAATGAATTATGTACCTTACTGACTGCGAGTTGTGCTGTCTCCTTACGCGTATTTATGAATGCTTTCTTATGATTTACATCTGGTAAAAAATCATTACAGTTTACTTTTTTAAGGGGAATAACACGATTTCCAAGCTTTTAAACAGCCCCGGGTTCGATCCTGGTAAGGTCACCACTTTTACGTATGGGTATGGCCTTATGCCCAAAACGTAAGGGAAAAAAAAAGAGGAAATATGAAGACTATGGCCAAAATCAAATACTACTGCAATGCTGGATTCCAAATTGATAATATCTAGCGGTAAGGAAGCGCTTGCAAGGAGGGACAGCACGGACTCAGCAGGGTCAATCTGGAAATGAGTTCCCAGATTAAACACAACATAAAATAAAGGCTTCTTGCACAATATTTCAGCTGCAAGTCAGTCACTTTTATCCAACACACACTGGGGGAGGAACTCAAGTGCTTAAATGAAATGCTCAATGACGACTTTGTTTATCTGGGACGATCACAAAAGGTAGCATGCAGCCACTAGGCATAAAAGGAACAAAGGGAGGTTTGTTTGATAGGTAGGAATTTGAATTGGAAAATGTTGGGGAGTTTATTTGACTCTTGAGGAAAAGAACTGGCATTATGGCTGTAACTCAAGACGTACCTGGGTTCCTTATGGAGGGGAATTTTGGAGAGGTTGGTGTCGGCTTTGTCAGAGTTCAGAGAGCGCCAATTAGCTCCTTTTGTTAGGCCTATGGGCAGGCTGGCTTGGACGTCTGTCCTGGGTCAAAGACTGTGCTGAACTGAGAGCGTCGTCAGGCGCGAATCTTGGGTGTCGGGGCAGCAGTTTCCCCCCATTGGCAGGTCATCCTGGAAACAGACATACGGCCAGCAAAAGTTCACAGGATAAGGGATCTTAAGAGTAGGCCTAAGAAGTACTTAATTAGCTACGCACTCCCCTTGGGATACGTCCCTAATGCTTAAATGAGTCTTGATTCCCCGCTACTAACGGAAATGACGATCTCTGGCCTGCTTTGTGTTTCCCTCCTAAAGTCAGCTGATGTTAGGGGTAAGATGGTTGCTCTTCCAGCAAATGTTTCATCTAAATGAAACTGGGGAGACAAGGTGATCTAC
>NC_087208.1:82895890-82898390 GCF_015104395.2 Macrobrachium nipponense
GGCATCAAGGCCCCCACAGCTGCATACCAAGGCGTCCTGGAAAAGCAAATGCTTCTAACACCTCAGGAAAACTCTTCCACTGAGGTGGCAGTGAGATAAGTCTGCAGGTGGCACAAATCACCTGCAATACAAGCAGGACGCAACACCGCAGGTGGCCAGAAGCGTACCTGCAAAGGACAGCAACTCAAAGTACAGCGTACACAACACCGCAGGTGGCCAGATGTGTGCCTGCTGCGAAGGGCGGCTCAAAGTACTCCCAAAAGCGTCGATAAAATATATTAAGAGCGGTAGCTGCAGAGCAAAAAAAGGACAGCCTCTGTAGATAGCCCGAACTCGCTTTGTCTCTTCTCACCTCCTTCACCGAGGGCTCCAGTCACGTACCCAAACGTAAACAAAAAAAAAAGAAAGATACGAGTGTTTAAAAGGGTAATTCAACAAAATTTTAACGAGCGGGGAGGAGGCGCAAAATCACCACACTAAAAACTTAACTTTCGTAATATATACAATACAAACTTCCTTAAAATAAATACTTAAATACTAAATGTCTTAATATTAAATAAATGTTAACAATTCACAAGGTTGACTAAAAACTGAAAAATTACGTTAACATCTGATAATATATATATATATATATATATATATATATATATATATATATATATATATATATATATATATATATATATTATATATATATCTATATGGCTTGGATTTGGACTTCTGCATGCCTTGTTACAAAATCAAAAACTACAACAGGTTTTTTTCTGCCTTTATCCATTATTTCACAGGTTAAAAAATCAGCCTTTTAATATTGATATTAGTAAATTACAGTCCCAACTATCGGATATTACTCTAACCTCTTCCTGGGATTTGTATCATAAAGAAATAATGTTCCTGTTTAAATATTTTTCCGATAACTGGTTTCCCTTACATGTTGTCTTCAAATATTGCAAGAATTTTCTAAATAAGAAATTATCAGACTCCCCTTCCATAAGCACTGTTCCACCAAAGAAACTATATGCCAGTATTCCATACATCCAAGACGACAAATTTAGAAGGAATCTCAAGTCTGCAACTGAAAAACACTTTAATATGTTGCAAGTTATATTAATTCCAGAAAATTCCCTTACAATAGGATCACTTTTCAAATTTAAACACAGACTGCCCAATATTGCAATCTTCAGTCGTATATAAATATACTTGCCCCAGATGTGATTTGGGGACTTACGTGGGTTCGACTAAACGATTGCTAAAAGTCAGAGCTGATTCACATACTGGTGTAAGTCATCGTACTGGCTGCAGAGTGTCCAATCCTGAATTTTCTAATATCAGAAATCATGCAAAAATTTGTAAAACCACCATCAATTATACTGACCTCTCTGGCTTGGGCCAAACAAGCTGTTTAAACGAACTGCTTATATTAGAGTCGTTGTTTATTAAGCAGTTAGTGCCCAAGTTGAACTCACACACCTCCTCTGTACAGTTGTATCTGGGTTGAACCGGCTTTCTTCGCTGCTTTTTCTCCTTCTTTCCGAATCACTCAGTCTTCAACTTTTTAAGTCTAGCAGTTCTTTTTTAAATTGCTTTCATTTTATGTATGTTTTTTTGTATATTTGTTGAGACTCTTAAAGTTAAAGCTATGTTTTCATGTATTTTTAATTTGTGTTGTTTCTCTTTTAGCCTTGATGATGTAACTATGTGTTACGAAACGCGTCGGCAATAAATGTACTATCACCTGATGACCGGCTATCTCCTTGACACCCTGTCATTCCATATGCTGTGGCCTGCTTGCGCCAACGTTTTCTGTCTTATATATATATATATATATATATATATATATATATATATATATATATGTGTGTGTGTGTGTGTGTGTGTGTGTGTGTGTGTGTGGTGTGTGTGTGTGTGTGTGTGTGTGGTGTGTGTGTATTTTACACACACAAGCATATTTGAAATATATTTCAACATGAACTACTAGAAACGAGTACTACGTTTTTTTTTGCCGTGCCCCTAGGTTAGGTTAAGTTACGCTTGTTAAGTCTCTCTCCAATAATTTGGGTATGGGACACATAACGAGATTATTTTCAAGAAAAATCTATGGTTAGTTTTTAAGATATGGCGTCCCGCCATTTTCAGGGAAAGGTCTCAGTACTTGGTTACATCTCGGAAAATGCCGCCTGTACTAGTCTTCTTGAACACATACTTATTTTCATCCACCAGTTTCGTGAAATCTGTGGATTTTGATGAAATCTGAGATGTTCCTGGCACATATAATTCTGAATTTTTCGAGCGACGCCTTGCCGCTTTGTGAAAATTGGGCTAAAAGAAATCTGAAAATCCTGGTTTCTCTCAAAAAGAAGTCAAATCACATCCTAGTCTCGGGTCCAAACGTCGATTGAGTGTCAGCAGTTCTTTGCATTTGTTGGCGATAATAAATTGTCGAAGAGATGAATCGGTATTTAGATATCTCTTCTCTTCCTTTCAGTTTCCCCCTTCTTCT
>NC_087208.1:82903390-83057020 GCF_015104395.2 Macrobrachium nipponense
ACATCTGTGAATGCATGTTTACTAAGTGCTTTCTTGCTCGAGTGCTGGGTCGTTGTTACATACGCAAGTGTGTGTGTTCGCGTGTTTTTACATGCGCAAATCGGCGATATGGTGTTCTTTCATTGACGGCACGAGTGTCACATTATTTTTTGCCCTTGTGTTATATTTTTCTCTCTCTTTCTAACTTTGTGTGTGAATCATTTTTGGAGTTAAAGAAGCAGTTCAGATTACCATTTTTTTCCCATAAGAGCAGAACGTGATGAGATTTTTTTTCTTAGCACATGTGTAAAGGCGACGCATTCGTCCTTTTTTTCAATACATACGTATGCATATGAAGGTTTTCATACATGCAACTCAGTTCTCGGGGTGCTTAGATTGCATTTTTTTTTTTTTTTTTTTGGCCCTTGGAGACAGCGCCTCTTATGCATACACTCTCAACGTAGTTTTTTGCTGTGCGACCAAGAGGTAGAGTCTAAGGGAGACTAGTGTGATTCAGGAGGTAGTGCCAACAGGAGGGTGAACTTTTTTTTCTTTGTGCCGGGGTTAGGGGGTGAGTTTGGCCTTGAATAGGAAAGTTCAATGCCACATCAGCTGATAGCCACTGAGAGATGATGTGATATGCCCGTAGGGTTTCTTTTAGAATGATTTTTGTTCTTTCTTTAGAGTAAGGAGAAAATGAATATGAATGTGGTGCAAGTTTTTCTTGCACTTTTGAGAATGCCTTTACACAATGGTAGAGGACTTCATTATAACTGGGGATACAGAGATTATTTTAGAATGGGGATGTGTTTGGGATATGAGACTATTTTAAAATGGTGATGCTATAGGGGTTGTGTTTGGTGATGCAAATGGTGATGATGTATAAAAATGAATTCTATACAGGTTTTAATGATAAGGTAACTTATTAAATCTATAAGTTAATATAGGATATATTAAATAATAAAGTATAAGTTACAATGAATTGAATTGTAATGTATATAATCGAACCACAAAAATAAACTTCTGAATGACAAACAAGCACTTGACGTGAACCATAAGGATAGAAAGTGAGTACTTGGGCTGCATCATCCGGAGGCCAATGAAATGAATCCGAAAGTATACAAACACATCTGAAATAGTGAACAAGAGGAAATCTTAAGATTTCATGTATGAACAGAATCGGACGCAACTACCCCAATGAAATAACAGCCCAAAAGTAAACAAGTAAAATGTAAAGTATATTTCTATCCCAGTAAACAGAACGTCAAAATGAGTGTAAAAACAAACTGAATTCAATACAATTAAATAGTAAATTGACTAATGAGATACAATCAAACAAAGTAACTAGAAGTATGAATGAGTATGTAATTCACGTATATGTAAGGTAATGTAATAGGGTAAGGTACTATAATTTGGGTAAAGCATAGGTAATAAACACATTAATCACATAAGCATCGATTAAAGCTGCATGAATAAAATCAAGATCTGGACAGTTTAAAAAACAAAAGAAAAATATCTTTTCTCTCACCTTGTTTTAGTGTAATTTTATGAGATAGGTAACGCTGGGTTCCCTTTGGCAGGTCCGTCCGGGTCCAATGGTAACTTGATAGAATTATTCCATATTTGCGTAACACATGACCGTGATGCAAATGATAAGATCCATAGGTCACTGAATCACTTCAAATTTTAATCCACCTTAAGTATGACTGGAACTTCCACTGAAGACTACTGCTGTTAAGTTCTTGACATGTACTGCCGGTTCTCCGTCACTCGGTAAACCAAGAAAACATTTTCCGCATTAAAATTGGTGGTTTGTTTACGGCAATAACCATTTAAAAGGATTAGACGAGAAAAGCTATTTATGAAAATTACGTTAATTTTAAAATTGACTAGTTAAGTAATTACATAGGTAAAGTACTTTAATACTGATGCCGTAGTGATAATGCATATTTTTTTTTATAACTAGTAAAATTAAAGGAATTAAATACATATTTTTCTACAGATGATACTGGAGTTATGGGTGAATGGTAATATTAAAGCTCATACTGGTGATACGGGAGATATTTACGGAGATATTTTACGGGAGATATTTTTTGGGGGATTCTATTGGAGTTCAAGGTGGTAATAATTTTGGTGAATGTGACAATGATAATATGGGTGGTGATATTGGTGAATTTGGTGAATTTGGTGACACTGGTGAGTACTGATATTGGTGTTATTTCTGAGACTAACATGGGTTGATGTAATGAATACTAAGGGTGGTGATGTTTGTGAATATGGGGAGGTACTAACCACAAATTTAATGGTGTTTTATTGGAGGATATTGTGTTAATGACCTGTTCAAAGACTATGGTAAAAGTCAAATTGAGTAAACCTACCGGTCTTCTTTTAGCCCGGGTGTTACTTTGGTTTTTTGTGATAGCCTAGAGTTTTCTTTTTTTTATGGGTTCAGTAGACAATTGCATAACATCTACGTGAGTCACAGATGTTACAGGGGTCACAGGAATAGTTAACAGTGCCATTGACTTTACTTTTCCCCTTTTGAACATTGGCCATCGCTGACGTAAGTTTTTTCTTTTATCATGAACGAATTTGAATTTATTTTTCTCTCAGAACAGTTTGTGTAGATTTTTAATATCTCAGTTCGTGACTTAGAATCATTGTACAGGAATGCGTTTATAATTTCAGCCATTTGATGCTGCGAGAGATTTAGGGGAGAATTTTTGCATTTTTGAATGTATACATAATGGCACTACATTTTTTTTCTGGATATTTGTGTTCCGGAAATTGTTGGCCTCTTGCACAATACCATTGTTGTGTTTGTTGCAACTAGCCCTGAGTAGGATCTTCATTAAGTTTCTGGTGCCAAAGTGAATATGGGGAAGTCTTTGTTTAGACACTTCGGATTTGTGGTTTGGTTGTAATGAGTTATGGCACATTGATGATCTTTTTTAGAATTTCCCGGGTAATTTTATTAGCCAAGTTTTTGCCCTTCTCGGCAGTTATGCTAAACTGAGAGTTTATAGTTTTTGACTGTAACATTGAGCTCCTTAGAGAGGCTTTTTGAGGTTATTTTACTGGAGAATTGGACATATAATATTTTGGCCATTTGATATTTTATTTTGTTGGAGATGCTCCAGAGTTTAGGCCTATGGTGGTAAGAGCTATGTTTTAATTCGCTGTTTTGGATTCAGTTATTTTTGCAGTTATTTTGGTGCAAATGGAAATCTTTGTGAGAGAAGATATGTGGCAATATTTTCGAGTGTATCAGCTAGATGCTTTGAGTGCATTTTTCGGAGACAGAGTTTCATTTTTGATTACCCTGCTGGAGTGTAATAATATTTTTTGGATACTTGGTTTTTATTCCACATGTTGTTATTGGTGAAATAAAGGGGAATATGCTGTTGTGTGGATGCTAGTGAAATGGAGGAGAATATTTTTATCGCTAGAGTGGTATTATTATTAAGATGGTGATATGCGGGTGGCATTAATCATTGGTGGTGATTTTTTTTTTTTTTTTTTTTTTTTTTTTTTTTTTTTTTTTTGTGGTTATGATTTTTGGAGCTGAATTTCTGTGGTTTTACGAGCCATAAAGGGGGGTTTTGCGGTTTACTGTGGTTTATATCCCAAATAGGTGATAATTTGTTTTATATATGTAATTGAGAAGTATCATGGGGGAGTTATGTCTTTGAAGACAACTTTTTGGGGAGCTCTTTTGGTGATATCCTGGAGATAATCTTGTGAAATGTGGTTATATAATGGTTAGTATAGAATATTTGGAGAATAATGGTTAGTATAGAATATTTTGGAGAATAATGATTTTTTGAGATTGCAAGTCTGACTAGACAAATTTATACTGCAGTTCGAAGCTCCTGAGGTGTTCACAGGAGGATTTTTGCTGATGATGCTGTCATGAGTCTGGTTGCTGATCTTTTCCTTCGGTGTTGGTTACTCGGAGTTTTGCACTATTCTGGGTGATGTTGATTTTGACATTCCACGGAGATGTATCATGTAAGGGGGTTGTTTCAGGTCGTTTCTGGCCGATGAGGTATGTTGCAGTAGCAAATTCCGTAACGATACATACTGCATTTATGAGGGAAAACGTTGGATTATATATATGATTTTTCCTCTCTTATGTGTGCTTTGTAATGGGAAAGTTCACTTATTATTGTTGTTATTATTTTTTTTCTGTTTCCTACGAGAGATGTCGTAACTGGGGTTAAGCTTTAAATATGTAAGTTAGATAGAGGGGTGTTTGGCATTATATTTCAAGGAGGTTAATTATATAAACAGTTACTGAAATATCAGAGCTTGAGAGAACATTTTTGGTGATAATTTGGGGCTAGTTCTGTTACTCTTTTTTTTCGGGCTCATTATTTTTTTTTATAATCGTGAGTAATGTGAGTTTAAATGTGATGACAGTAGTCCGTAGAGTTTTTGTGAGTTCTGGGTGGTTTGTGCTAATTTAACTATGGGGTTGGCAACCTTTTTTTTATATTATTGGAGAATTAAATTGGAGAATTTAATATTTTCTTTATGGGGTTATGATAAGGATTTATGGTTTAGCAATCTTATGAAGCTACTTTACAAGCTTTGGTTAGAAATTAGTTCAGTGGTCATATTAGTGGTGATTAATTGGAAAACGTTCAGTTAGTATTTCTTAGAATTTTGAGGTCATTATTTGACAGATGTATGTCTAGGGTTAATTCTTCCTTAATTGACCGATAACATGGCTGACATACTGAAACACCATAAACATAGTTCCCCTTCGCCAGCAAGACGTCCTTCAACTACTACAGAGATGTATGTTGCTGATGTTGCCGACATGCGAGAGTTTCTACGAGTCCACGGGGTTTTACAGCGCTTTTGGACTATGGGAGTCGTCAGTTTTCTTCCACGGGGAGACGTGTTGCCTTTCTACAGCGTGTTTCACGAGTCTGTGCAGTTGCAGTTGCAGACACACAGGAGAATTGTTATGGGAACTTGACTAATGTTCCATGGTGTACTAGACTGTTGTGACTTTTCCAGTTTCATGACTAAGATAATGTTGGTTATTGTAGTAGGGATATGGAGTGGATTATCTGAGTTCAACCTTTTATTTAATCTTTTTGTTAAGAACTTAATTTTATTTAGCTAATACTTTGCTCTTAAATAAATGTATTTTTGTAAGTTCACGAGTCTGATTTAAATTGGTCTTAGGTAATGGAGAAGGGGGGGGAAAGTGTTGTGGAGAGAGAGAGAGAGAGAGAGAGAGAGAGAGATGTTGTGTAGAGAGAGAGAGAGAGAGAGAGAGAGAGAGAGAGAGAGAGAGAGAGAGATGTTGTGTAGAGAGAGAGAGAGAGAGAGAGAGAGAGAGAGAGAGAGGGAGGGGGGGGGGAGGGGGGGGGGTGGTGGGAGGGTGTTGGTGTTGGAATTAGAGGAAATAGATGTTCGACGTTGCCAGTGCCTTAGACGCATGATCCATTGCTACCCTTTAAAATAGAAGTACCGAGATTAGAATCGGTCGTAAATATATATGTATATATATAATAATATATATATATATATTATATAGATATATATCTATTATATATATATATATATATATATACATTCAGAGGAAGATGGACAAAAAACCACATTTCACTAAGCTGTCTTTTTATTTTGCCAGCGTTTCGTAATTATGTACAGAATTACATCTGTGCTGCTTTTACTTAATTTACTTTATCTTCCCGCCACTGTCTCTATCCTGAGTCATTTCCTTCGTTTCCTCCAGGTTCTGGATTTCTTTTCCAAGATCTCTGACAATTATGTCTATCCACCTCGTTCTTGGCCTTCCCAGCAGTCTTCTTCCTATTTGTACTGCTCTCAGTGCTCTACTGGGGCCTCTATTCCCACCCATTCTCTCAACATGTCCAAACCATTTCAACCTTCCCTTCTTCAGCCTGATACTGACTTGTATTTGCCTTGATCTCATCCTGATGTCTTCATTCCTAACAAATAAGAAAAGATAAAAGATATAAAACAATTAAAAGAACAGTCTAGGAATTCATTAAAAATATAACAAAGAATGAAATAAACTAAAGAAAATAAAACACAACCTACCTAGAGGTGAGACAGCAAGGAACTAAATGGAAGCTAACCACCACAGTACGAACTTAAGCTAGATACAATTGACTTGCAGATGTATGAGTGTTTAACGACGGTACAAGTTGTTTTATAAACAACGAATCTAGGACTGTTAAATCTTGAGGATTGGCAGTATGACCAATGACACTAAAATCTTTGTTCTCAAAGTAGGTTTTACATTGTTCTGAATGGTTCCTGACATTGGAGTGCTCTGAGTTCGAGATTCTGCAACCTATGTGAAAACTTGACTCCCCGATGTGAAGCCTATGGTGAATCCCACATAAATCCCTGAAATACATTTAGGGCAAGTATATTTATAGATGACATCAGAGGACATATAAGGACACAGGTGTATGTATTTACATAGTCGAGGAACAGGTCAGCCTCGTATTTACCCTGGTTTCCCCCCTTGGCCCAACATTCACTAATATCTTTATATGTTCCCTGGAGGAGCACATGCTCGATGATTGCCCTCTAAGATTTCATCCTTTCTTTTATTCTAGATATGTCGATGATACATTTGTTCTCTTCAAGGGTGAATATGAGGCTGACCTGTTCACTGCTGTTCGCGGGTACCAAAGGTGCGAAAAAGGTAAAAGGGCTTTTTTACAATAAGGTTCATTTCTCTTGCAAAACACTCATACTACGTAGTCAGTGGGAATCATTTCTACTCTAACAACCGATTGATTAAAGCTTTAATAATGCAATGCTGGCCAAAGGTCGCCTTCACGTTACATGCATGGCTGTGGTGAGGCTTAACATTTACTCTAAAATTAACTGACATCTGACAAGACTGGGTGCCATGCAAGTAACAAAAAAGAAAAGGGGAAAAAGTATTAAAAATTATGGATTTAAAGGAAATCCAAAGTTACATTTAACTACAATTATTATTATGTTAATCAGAAGAATTTACACAGGCACTGAGGTTACGTTACTTAACAAATCAAATAGTTTCACTATGAAAACCCCAGAAAAATGTAAGTCCCTTTTATGAAGAACCCGGCATTTAAAGGAATAAAATTCTTGTTCAAGTATCACCACTCATACAATAGTAGTTATCAGCAGTTCTCCATTCTTTCACCCTGGGACTAGTGATGGATGATGTGCCCCAGCACTGTGGAACACGTGAGAGGTGGTACACAAATTCTTGCGTTCTCCTAATTCTGCAAATGAAGGTAACACTGTAATTCTCGATCTAAAACGCGATTTATGTCATTGGGATTTTGCGTAAGGCAGAGACTGTAAGTAACTTAACACTGTTACCAGTTAGCATTATAAATGAACACTTCTAGGATACAAATCACAAATATTCCTTCACTTCCCTTGTTCTCTGAGGGAGATGCAAAGGGGAATTTGAGTTCTATATATGAGAGCAGACGGTAATTAAGGAAGGAAAAGAATTGTGTGTCGGGCAAATTTCATAACCTAACGCACCTTGTTTGAAGGTCGTAGTCTTGAGTAGCCGAGAGCAGGGTAATTAGCTTAGGGGAGAAAGGTCTCGACCCCAAACAGAGATAAGGAGGTCTGTCTGACTGGAAAATCACCCCAGTGTGATCAGAACTAAGACTGCTAGGTGACTGGCAAGTTGATACTGCTACAGGTGCCTCATTCCTCTCTCTCCTTTGTCTCTTGTCTTCACATCTGGGCGCTGGTTTTCTCAGCATGTTGACAGTTTGTCTGGAAAATGAAATTTGGACCACAGCACCAGGTGTGGAAAAGTATGACAATGGGTGTTCATTTAGCTGTGGGAGAGGCGAAGTTTTTAGAGGGAGGAACAAAGTAGGATAAGCTGCCGTGTCCGATTCTTAATTACTAGCAAAGGGGAAGACACAGCTGCTGTGAGTTGATGTGGGTAGTCTTGCTTTAACAAGTAGTGAAAAAAATATTGTACTTACTGTTAAGATTTCTTAATACCAAGGGTTTCAACGTGCATCTCGTTTATGCTCGTTACAATATATATATATATATATATATATATATATATTATATATATATGTATAATATATATAATAATATATATCTATATATATAATATATATATATATATATATATATATATAATATATTTTTTTTTTTTCTAACTCACATCAGGATCGAACCTGGGTCTTTCAAGTAAAAGGAAAGGCCATTGACAACAAAGCCACGCAAGTCAAATAAGAAGTTGGAATGGTACCAGCGTATTTTCCCAAACTTCCCGACTCGGCAATAAGCCAGTTGACAGCATTTCATTCGAATCATCCCTTCTGTGTGAATATGATTGAAATAATCAACTTTGGTTCCATCTTCTTTCCTGACTTGTGTGGCTTAGTTGTCAGCGGCCTTGCCTTTCACTAGAAAGACCTGGGTTCGATCCTGCTGTAAGTCAGGAATTTATTTCTGTTCCACGCATAATTGTGTTGATTACATGCACATATATATATATATATATATGTGTGTGTGTGTGTGTGTGTGTGTATATGTATATGAATATGTAGTATGTATGTATGTATACATGCATGCATGTATGAACGTATGTCACAATACGCCTTTCTGCCTTCACGTTCTTAGCAATAGATAATTAAAATTTCTTGAATATGCGTTTGATTGTTTGTCTGATTTCATCCAGGAGAACTTGGGCTTACATGTCAGTAGATAGAGCACCAGCGTAAAGAAATGCAAAATGCTTTGATGAAGATATGAACGCATAAAGACAACGCAATAATGGAAATATTTCAATATCTTTATTCTTTGAGAAAATGCGAGTTCCTTTGCAGACGCTCAATTGACTTGGAGATGAAGCCTTTGGAGCATTTCTGTTTCTTTCTCTTTGTCTTTTGTCCAAAGAATAAAAGTCATAAAGTTTATCGTAAAAACTCCACGGTCTTATCCCATCCAACCTCTCTCTCTCTCTCTCTCTCTCTCTCTCTCTCTCTCTCTCTCTCTCTCTCTCTCTGCGTGATTTGGTCCTTCACTGTGAATTTAAGTTATTTACTGTGAATGGTTGTACACACACACACACATACACACACACACGACACTCACGTACGTCACAAGACCTGATGCTTATACTATCGTTGTTACTGGAATGTTGATTACAATTGCAAAAAATAAACCAGCTGGATCTCTCTCTCTCTCTCCTCTCTCTCTCTTCTCTCTCTCCTCCTTCTCTCTCTCTCTCTCTCTCTCTCTCTCTCTCCTGCAACTTAAACGCTCACCGGTCCCTCTCCTGCATACAACCGCCTCTCCTCGACACCTGAGGCTTCAAAACTCCCTCCGCCATCGATCCTTGACTTATCTGCCAAGGCGTCTGTCGCTAGAGTAACGGGATAAACAACAACAACAACAGCGATAGATACTCGACTTTCGCTTAAAAAAGGAAAGGAAAATATTTTTGTCACCGGCTGTCAATGATAACACACTAGCGACCTCTCCCGGTTATCTTCAAAAAGTTAGAAATGACAGAAAACACTTGAACTCAGGAGGACCGGTCATAACCAACATCAGACTCCTCATTCTTTTCGGGACGGCGTTGCTAGCCCTACCCCCATGCGTGTCTAACATTCTTTGATGGTCACCCATACCAGCATTGACCAAACTCCCAGTTTGGCTAAACTGAGACTAGGTACGGCGATAGGTTTCTTCTGTCTGGAATTCTTGGGTGTTCGCCTATCCAAGTGCTGACCGAACGACAGGTTGCTTAACTTCACAATCGCAAGACCAACGAAAGAAGTGTGAAAAATGAGACCAATTTCAAAATTAGAATCCGTTGATGAAAACTCAAAGTATAACATCAGCGAAAGACAGAACCAGTAGTGATTACTGAATGCGAAACGAAACATCCCGATTGGTTCCTCAGTAGATGATGTAGTACATATTTAAGCGCGAATGACAGTGCTATTGGAAACAAGCCTTGTGACTCTTCTGTTTCCATCCAAAGCAGAAGAAAACAAAAACAAAACTGGCGAATGGAAGGAGGAAGAAAATTCCAAAGCTTGAGAGTAAAGAGAAAGCACTGTCGCTCCACATTGCATCTGGTGATGTCTGATTTCCACTCAGTAGATGCAGCGAAAAGTAAAAAAAGGCGCTCTTGAATTGAAAAGGCCTTTGTGGGTTGAAGGAAAAGGATCTCACTCGTAGGATGGGCCTGGATAGGATTTCGCATCGTGAATTACCTGCCACTATGAAAGAGATCCTACAAATTCTCTCTCTCTCTCTCTCTCTCTCTCTCTCTCTCTCTCTCTCTCTCTCCTAATCATAAGATGGGGAGGTCAAGATATGTTCGCCTATCAAAAAAATATAATAAAAAAAATAAAAAAGCGAAGGGGATTTTCTTCCTCTACCTCATATATCCTTTCATTCGGGGTCCTCATTAGATTCCTCTGAAAAGCATGAAAGGAACTTTAATCAAGACACCCACCTCTCTCTCTCTCTCTCTCTCTCTCTCTCTCTCTCCCTTGCCAAGTCCTGCTTTTTATGCCATCGTTGTAAATTCTGATCTGAAGCGTTACCAAAAAGAAACTGAATCGAGTATATGATTATTTTTGTGATTATTTTTGGAAATGGACTGACTTCATCGCTCTCTCTCTCTCTCTCTCTCTCTCTCTCTCTCTCTCTCACACACACACACACACACACACACGACTTGGTTTTTGTCTACTTTTTCTTTACAATTTATACTGTTTATTCTTATGACATATACTATATATATATATATATATATTATATATATATATATATATATATATATATAGATAGATAGATAGATAGATAGATAGATAGATAGATAGGTAGATATAGTATATATATATATATATAAAGATATATGCCACGAAGGAAAAATAAACGAAGGAGTAACTGCGAGACCTTTCGACGTTCCACGTCCTTACTAAGCAGAACTGACATACAATGGGACAAAAGACACAACAACAAGATTCGTATAACTGACAGATAGGGATTATAAAAAGATTAGTATCTAGAATCCGACACACTTGGAAGAAGAGTAACCTTCCCAAACAAGCATAAACAATGGGTGCGATTAAAAGTTTAAGATAACCATCTCAGATACAAGGACAAGACAATTAAAGAATTATAGGTGACAGCTGTTCAGTACTTTGGTAAACAAAACCATGTTCACAATACATATTCACAATACAGGTTAGACATACATTACAACGAAGATAACTCAAAGGCAACTAATTTTTATTTAAGTCTGTAATTATATCTTTGAGGTCATTCTTAAACATGTTACAAATACAAGGGTCTAAATGAAAAAGGCCACGACTAACAATGAAATTACAATGAAATGTAAGTTGTATTAAAGCAGATTCTAAAAGATTTCGTGATAAGACATCGCTTGACCTTGCAATTACTGAATTACCAACCCAATTTATTCGGTGGTTGTTTTCACTTAAATGAATGAATATTGCATTAGATGTTTGCCCAGTTTTTACAGAATATTTATGCTGGCTTAGCCTTACTTCTAGGCCCTTGCTAGATTGTCCGAGATAAAATGAGGGACAAACCATACATGGAATTTTTATATATTATGTTGTTGCTTTCTCTGGGGCTATTTTTTTTATTAAACATTCCTTTTAGTGTGTTATATAAATTTAAAAAACGGAGAAAAACAAGGTTGACATTAAAAGCTTTCAACAATGATTTAATGGTTTCAAATCCGTTAAAAAAAAGCAAACTGAGAATGTTCTTAAAATTTTCTTTCTGTGTGTTACTTACACTATAAAACTTTTTGTGGGATTTATTATAACAAATATCTAATATATGTGAAGAATAGCATAAATCTTTCCCTATTTTTCTTATGTATTCAATTCCTTTATCCAAATATTGGGGACTGACAATGCGCATAGCTCGTAAAAACATAGAAGAAAAAATTTATATTTTTATGTTAAGATGGTGGCCTGAGAAGAAATGAACATAAGTTAAGTTGTGGTCGGTTTCCTATAAATACTGAATTTACATTGAAATGGTTCTCTGTGTATCAAAACATCTAAGAAAGGGAGGCAATTGTCTTTTTCTAATTCTAGAGTAAACTTAATCGATGGTATCTGGTTATTTAATTTAGAGAGTAAATCATTTACATCAATACCGACAGGCAGGACAGCTAAAATATCATCAACATAACGATACATTTCAATGTAAATTCAGTATTTATAGGAAACCGACCAACGACTTAACTATGTTCATTTCTTCTCAGGCCACCATCTTAACATAAAAATATAAATTTTTTCTTCTATGTTTTTACGAGCATTGCGCATTGTCAGTCCCCAATATTTGGATAAAGAAATTGAATACATAAGAAAATTATGGAAAGATTTATGCTATCCTTCATATATATTAGATATTTGTTATAATAAATCCCACAAAAAGTTTTATAGTGTAAGTAACACACAGAAAGAAAATTTTAAGAACATTCTCAGTTTGCTTTTTTTTAACGGATTTAAAACCATTAAATCATTGTTAAAAGCTTTTAATGTAAACCTTATTTTCTCCTATAATAACACACTAAAAGGAATGTTAATAAAAAATAGCCCCAGAGAAAGCAACAACATAATATATAAAATTCCATGTATGGATTGTCCCTCATTTTATCTCGGACAGTCTAGCAAGGGCCTAGAAGTAAGGCTAAGCCAGCATAAATATTCTGTAAAAACTGGGCAAACATCTAATGCAATATTCATTCATTTAAGTGAAAACAACCACTGGGTTGGTAGTTCAGTAATTGCAAGGTCAAGAGATGTCTTATCACGAAATCTTTTAGAATCTGCTTTAATACAACTTACTTTTCATTGTCATTTCAATGCTAGTCGTGGCCTTTTTCATTTAGACCCTTGTATTTGTAACATGTTTAAGAATGACCTCAAAGATATAATTACAGACTTAAATAAAAATTAGTTGCCTTTGAGTTATCTTCGTTGTAATGTATGTCTAACCTGTATTGTGAATATGTATTGTGAACATGGTTTTGTTTACCAAAGCTCTGAACAGCTGTCACCTATAATTCTTTAATTGCCTTGTCCTTGTATCTGAGATGGTTATCTTAAACTTTTAATCGCACCCATTGTTTATGCTTGTTTGGGAAGGTTACTCTTCTTCCAGGTGTGTCGGATTCTAGGTACTAATCTTTTTATAATCATTATCTGTCAGTTATACGAATCTTGTTGTTGTGTCTTTTGTCCCATGTATGTCAGTTCTGCTTAGTAAAGGACGTGGAAACGTCGAAAGGTCTCACAGTTACTCCTTCGTTTATTTTTCCTTCGTGACATATATGTTTATTTATGGATTTATCACGTTCCTAACTTTCGTGATTCAGTTATATGTATATATATATATATATATATATATATATATATATATATATATATATATATATATATATATATATATATATATATATATATAGTATATATATATATATATATATATATATATATATATATATATATTATATATACACACACACATTTGTACGTAACATAATGTGTGTTTTCATTTGTTCTCCGTTTCTTCATGATTTTGTACTGGTATATGTTAAAACAGTTGTTTATCATTAATTGAGTTACTTGAATCCAGAATCTGGAAACCCTCCTCTTTCCTTAATTGACTGAACCGGTATTAATATTAGCTGTAATAGTACTTTATGGGCGTGTAACATTACAGAGGCAATTGTCACTTATGTTACAATGTATTTTATATGGATATTAGTTTACACTTTATCTCTTTGATGGTGTCATATTTCTTCACTACTCTAGTTTCATTCTCATGATTCTGTTCATGATTTGCTTCACGTGAAACTCTTTATATTGATTAACTATAATAATCTGTAGTTTCCTTAAATTGGTTTGTCTTTGATGTATGTCACTTTTATTTAAAATAAATGCGCCAATGAATTTTTCTTAGGATCATCTGACTTGAATCAATAACTCTTCTTATCTTTACCATAATCCTTCTCATAATGATTCGCATTTTGTACAAAGTTTTGTACAAAGATTAATTTTTCTTATTGTCGATGACCTTGCTTAAATGATACTTTAGTTCTCCCTATAGAAGACGTAGATCATCACAAGTTTTAATAGAAACTCAATAAAATGGTTCTCAACAAAGACAATATTTCTGAGATGTCAAGTAGCCCCTAACACCATTATTGATCTGAATACTGAAATACAAATTACTCTAGCAACACACTAAGGATTACTATTTATATCACCCGAATTTTCCAAGGATTCTAAGACAATTTTTCTTCCCCTCCTAATCAATTCAGTTTTATTTTCTTTCAGTTTTAGTTGCTTAAATATCCACCCACTTTCTCAGTTGCGCCTTCCGTGTCGTTTCTTGAGAAGTGAAAATGTGTGTCATCCGCAAATAGCTTGAAATATACCCCGTATCTACTATAGATAGCAATTGACAATCGGTTGTATATTAACCATACAGAATCGGAACTAACACACTTCCTGAGGTACTCCTCCCCTTTAGGCTTCATGATGTGAATCATTTACAGTCGAACAAGCAGGAGTCTTGGTGCAACATGATGCTCCCTATGCTACTTGACATTCCAGTAACGCATTTACCCGTTCGAAGTTGAATGATTAATTACTCAAGAAACATATTCTAGCACTTTAGATAAGCATGACAGATTCGAAGCAGGTCTTTATTAACGTAACTTGTTATTCGACTGCACCTTACAAAACTTTCTAAACCGCTTTCTCATTGATAGAAAATTTCGCTCATAAATACTGATATTTATAACTTCCGGAATTGCATCAGTAAGTTACAGCAAATTTTCCACTCCAACAAATGTAGATCCGGGTATCGGGTTACTTTTACAGTGTGCCTTCTTTGCCTTTTTGAAAATCCCTACATCAGCATCATTTGCCCGAACCTCAGGACTCCAGTGTCCGGTTAGTACTAATCTGATTCGAAAGTTCAACGAGAGGGACGATCACTCGAATTTCTCTTCAAGAAATTCAGTGAAACTCCCAGCCTGTTCATGATCACGGAAACCATCTTTTATTGTTGAATATTACTAGTTCAGAAAGATCAAATCCTCTTCTCGGATTTTTTAATTATAGGTAGTATTCGGGTTTCCTCCTTTTAATCAAGTCATTGTAATACTGTAGTTTCTTACTAGTCTGCATTCATCTCATGTAGTTCCAGTCATCATCTTCCACCTGTCTTGCTTTCTTGCTCAGTTACAGTCTCTCTAAAAGAGTGTAAGCTGTCCTCAATTGTTACACATTTTAACATCAACTGACGCACACATATTCAGTTTTATTAGAAACATCGTTACGACAATAAATGCAGTCTGCTCTTAATCATTCTAATTTACCACAATCGCAAGAAATATAATCATGTCTTCATTTATTTCAGTCCATTCACTGATGATAACAAGCGGATATAAATTCGCTATTCCTGAAGAGATGGTGCCATTCTCCTCAACGTTGATATCTGATACACTGTTATTTACTGAGTCCCTTAAAACAAATCTAATATGTGCCCAGTTGAAGTTGTTACCAATCAACATTATTAGTGAATCCTTGTGTCCAATAATAACTCACTAAAGATGCTGGCTGCATTATGACTTTCCAGGTCATCCATCAATCCATTGGTCAATGCTCGTTCCTACAGGTACTAAGTCATAACGCTCTAATGTCAGTCATTCCAGAGGTCTGTCTACCAAATTCAGCTACAAAGAAAATTAACATTTGCCTGTGGAAGTCTATAGTCAACAATAGAAGACTCACTGATCTAAATATATGAGGTTTACCTCAGGGCGCCCAAATATGGATGAGAGAAACTGCTGCTGAGAAAAAAAAGTGAAACTTTGTCCCTCAACCTACACCCTCTCGTAATATAAAAGAAAGCGTGAATAATAGAGGTAATTTCAGCTGTCTTATAGTCATCTGTTACTTACCTATGATGCAGCAACAAGAAGTATATAAAAAGGCAATGTTAATAGTGTCTCTACGTAATACCTGGCACGTAAGCCGGAGAGTGTTGTGTACTTGCAGATATATTAAAATTCACTCTGCTCCAATAAGTACTTTAGAAATCTTTCAAATTACAGCTACTCGAGGCCTGTTGGTCCTGGAAAATGGTTAAAAGAGTGCAACATATGTGCTAGTGCTTGGCCCTTCCTTTACCACAAAAATGTCATCCGACCAACCACCAACCATCGCGCAAGTGACCCTTGCACCTACTGATGCTTGTACCCCACACACAAGTTCCATACTCACAAACAACTGTCTTTACTTTGTACAGTACCAATCAAACCGTTCCGACGTCGAGTCTGTATACAATCTGTCAGTGCTGCCTTCTCCGATTAGGAAATTAACGCTGCATATACGAAATTCACAGCTCTAATACCAGAAAACATTCTCAAGGAGCAATCTGCAAAAACCCTGTCCTCTCACAAGAAAATATCATACATCACTAAGTGACTAAGGACCGTCTTGGTGGAAATCTACGCCGATGACCCTTATAATCTGCTCCCAAAGGGGTCTGCTGACCTAAGCCTAATGCGGTGTACCACATGGCAGAAAATCCCTTCCAAACAGCAAAATCCTCTCAGAAATAATTGTAAAAAAACTCGGAAAAAATCGAGGAAACAAACGATACATTTTGAAGAATCTGGGACGTGATCAAAGGACCACAGAATCCCTAGACTGTATTAAAATTGTAGAAACAAATAACAATCTCACACGGATCTGGGATGCGATCAAAGGAGTGCAGGAATCACTAGACAAACATACAGAAAGCCGTCATACTCCTTTGAAAGCGGCATCCATTATTTCCTCACCTTCCAACATCATGGAAGGAGTGAGGGTGAGACATGAAGTCGAGATGGACATACCCACCCAGGTGTCAACTGGCCTCTCTCCCTTGGTTGAAGTACCCCCATCACCTATAGACTATTCTGAGGGGACTGTTGGACTCCCAACCTCTTCTCCCTCCCCAGTGCCTCCGAGGGAAGATAGATCTTCAGTGACGATCACCAGCCCTCGTGAATCTTCCGGTCCTATCTCTCCCCTCAAACCACCCCCTCGTGGATGTGGATGAGGATGCTCATGAGGGGTCTGGCGGCTGGCAGACACAAACAGTAGAAAAAAAGAAAAGAACCTCTCATTTGGCCTCTGGACCAAAACCCAGCAATTGTATCACCTCGCCTGAAACCTGAGAAGAGATGTCACATAGCAATTCACAATCTGTGCTCATCGGTGGCACTAGACGCCATACTGGAGAGAGTCAAGTCCCTCACGGGCTCTGACCCCCCTCATCTACCACGAACTCCCATGCAAAAGTAAACATGAAGTGGCTTATGGGATTACCTGCCTATTTCAACACCTTGATGTTCTTCAAGGCGAGAATTTCGGTCCTAATATAAAAGTCACAAGATATAACCTAATCCGGGACCAACCCCACCCCCAAGGGGAACTTACTGGCACCTAAAGTGTCAGCCAACCAACCATGGCGAGTAACTGCCCACTCCCCCCTGGCAAACCCTCATTCACCCAAATGATCAGTGCTTTCATCTCCCATCTTCGTGAATAGCCATGGATACATTAGATATAATCTCCTGAAATATTTTTGGCCTCAAGCAAAACATTCCTCTCCTAAACATGTTTTGGAAAAACTTCAAAGGCATCATTGCACTGCAAGAAATGCTCCTCTGGCCATGTGACCTTGTCATCTGCGATTCAGCACATGAAGACTTCAGAGCTTTCTCGACTTCATAGATGCAAGTTACAGATCAAATCGTAGCCGGTCGCCCAAAAGGGGGTCTTTCCTTCCTGTGACACAAATCATTAGACAACATGGTAAATGTGATGACCTACAGGAGTGACAGGTTGCTGGGACTCCAAGTGACATTAGAATATGTTTATATGCCCTGGGAAATAATTTTGATCAATACTGCATGATCGTAGGTGAGTTACACAATATTATTCAAGATTCTCCTGCTGATTATATTTGTATAATTGGGGACCTTCATTCTCACCCCACAAAATAATTTTATAATGAATTTACTCACTTCAGTCAAAATCATGCTCTCCAGATTAGCGCTGCAATGCTCCTCCCTCCCTCCTCATATTCTTATGTACAAAATAGAATGGACACAATTACAACCTCCTGGATGGACCACTGCATCACATCTCCACAACTTCATGAATTTATTGTGACCTGCAACATTCACTACTATCTTGCAATGGGCTATGATCACATCCCTTTACAGGTGTCATTCAGTACCTCATCCCTCCCTACCGTGAACCCCTTAACTGTTCGCCTACAAACTATAAACTGGGATTTTAAAATCCAAAAGAAAGTCAGATAATACTTTAGGGCGACCACTAACACAAAATGTAAAAATGACCACCACAGGAGAGATGTGAATGAATTCTATTTGAACATAATTTCCGCTATGCTTGCATCTGGTGGGGCTACCTTAAGATTCGTCAAGGTAATTTTCGTAATATACCAGGCTGAAAGATTTGTATTCATATTCACGAGAAATGTTTTTGCTGTGGAGGCAAAATGGTAGCCCAAGGCAAGGACACTTTGCAATGCTAATGAGACAGGCGAGAACACAGTTCAAACTTGCTCTTAAGCACTGCAGATTAAATGAAAAGCAGCTAACAGCGATGCAGTGTCTATAATTTTAGAATCCAGTGAGTATCCTCGTCTTTGGAAAGACATTCAATCCCAAAAAAACAAAATTAAAAAGCTGCCACAGAGAGTAGGAGAAGAAGTCGGTGACAAGGCTATCGCAAGTATGTAGATATCCTCGTTACTGATAACATTCAATTTCACTTCACAGAACGTATTACGCCAGGCAGCATCAGTGATGCCATAAACAACCTATCTATTAATAAAAAATCGCCGGGCTACGATGGTCTTCCTGCAGAAACTTTCAAATTCTGCCACCCGATAATCTACATTTTGCTAGCTGCCCTATTCAGTGCATGCATAATTCACCAGTTTCTTCCAGATTCCCTACTCCTAGTCCACTTGATACCATTAATCAAAAACAAACTAAAGGATGCAGCTGACCCTGGCAATTACAGCCCGATTTCAATCACTACGATCGCATCAAAGGTACTTGAGTCGGTTCTTCTAACGAGACTTCTTCCCTTTCTACATACCACTGACAACCAGTTCGGATTTAAAGCAAACCACTCAACCGACACCTGCATCTATATACTGAAAGAAATTTTGAACTATTACCTATCATCAGTCTCTCCTGTTTTCTTATGTTTTGTAGACATGAGAAAAGCATTTGACAGAGTAAACTACCTGAAGCTCTTCCTGAAGCTGCAAAAAAGAGGCACACTTCTATATTTAATTGGGATTTTATATTGCTGGCTCTCCATACAGCAATTCGCTGTCAAATGGGGTAACGTATTGTCATACATCTTCGGCTCCCTAAACGGCCTTCGGCAAGGGGACATTTTCTCTCCATACCTGTTTAATATGTACATGTCAAACTGAACCCACTCCCATTCGGGTGCACTGTCAACGAAACAACTATAAAACACCTCTTGTTACTCCAATGATATGGTTCTTATTTCCATATCAGTGCAAGGTCTCCAACGACTTATCAACACTTGCCACCAATATGCAGTGGAATTTAATATCCTATATAATGAAACCTCCAGCACCCGCAGGGGAAAGATATGTTCTCGTGACTGTCTAGTATTCAAGGGAAGCAGCCCCTGAGGTTTTTCAAAATCTTTCCTTGATTATAGGTCATTGGCATCATTCTGGCCTCTTTTTTCAGTGCCAGCATAGCTATGCTTATGTGCCACCCTTCTTTGTGGCCAAACCTCAAGAAAGAAGTAAATACCATGATTCAAAATTAAGATTAAGATACAAACTGCACGAGGAGCCAAGTAGATGGCTCAAGCTATGGCAGTGTATAGACGCAATCCAGACTAGAGTCTAAAGAGTAATCCACACCAACACATTATTCTTTGTCAATGTTTACAAAGATGACTCAGAGAAAAGATTTGAAATTCAGAGAACAGGAAAATTTTTCAAAATGAACAGTTTGAAGTTATAGACCCCCCAGAATATAATTCCATGAAAACTATAGTAGCAAAATACCTAGACACTACAATGGATAGGTGCGACAGGTCGTGTGTAACCCGAGGCGTGTTTCAAAAAACATGTTTTTTCCCATAAATCATTGTCTGTGTCGAATCTGGGTGTGATCTACCTGCAGGCACCTCTCGTCTACAAGCCACAGTTGTGTGTAGAGCTGCCTACATCTGCCGCAAGTGCTTCCCCCTTTTCTGAGAATTGCTCAGGTCGAGATCAACCCGCACGCACCTTTAACAGGTAGGTGATCAAATAGACAAGTTATTACGTAGCCATTTCTCAATGACCAGTGCGCATAGTCATGTGCCTTTGTTGTGTTAGAAGGTTTGTATGGATGGTGTATCTACGTCGTGCATGACCTTGGGAGTGACTGAGAAGCCATATATTGCCATATGGTCCATTTTCCTTCGAGTGACAATTTCTGGTTTTTTTGCAAAAAGCAAAATTATTAGGTAAATCTCACATATTGAACAGTGTTCATGCTAGCAGAGTTTTGTAATATTGGAATATGTCTGAGGATGATGTATCTATCATATGAATGCCTTTGGCACTGGCTGACATGCCGTAATATGGCCATATGGTCCATTCCCCTCGAGTGCCAATTTCTGTTTTTTTTTTTTTTTTCAAAAAGCAAAGTTATTACTTACTTAATTCATGTAGTACAGTGCATAATAGGTAATAAGTATAGTTTTATATTATCGGAATATGTGGAAGGATGCTGTGTGTATCACGTGCGTGACCTTGGAAGTGGTTGAGATGCCATATATTGCCATATGGTCCATTTTCCTTCGAGTGCATATTGAACAGTGTTCATGCTAGTAGAATTTTGTTTTATTATTGGAATATGTGGGAGGATGATGTGTTTTATCATGTGCATGCCTGGGGCATTGGCTGAGATGCCCTAAGTTGCCATGTGGTCTATTTCCCTTTGAGTGCCAAATTCTGTGTTTTTTTGCAAAAAGCTAAGTTATTACTCACTAAATTCATGCAGGACAGTGTGCATAATAACTAATTAGTATAGTTTTGTATTTCATTGGAATATGTGGGAGGATGATGTGTTTATCACATGCTTGCCCAGGGCATTGGCTGAGATGCCCTAAATTGCCACATGGTCATTTGTCCGAGTTTCCTTCGAGTGTTCATTTCTAATGTTTTGCCTCTTTTTCAGTTATCAGCAATGGCCTCCAGACGACAGAGATCTCTGGGTGAGGATGCAATCAACACACTTCTCAATGAATTTGAAATTGACGTTGAGGACAACCTGGAGTTTTGTCGAAGAGGAGGACGATGATGACCAGAATGCGGAACAAGCTGTTTCGGAGGGAGATGAGGAGGGGGGAGAGGAGGCTGTACCTCTAGATCTCTCCCAAGGGGATGGTGACAATGCCAAGGAGGGGGAGTCATCGGGGGTTAGTGGAACTGTGCCCGTTGTTGTTACTACAACAACAACCACCACGACACCTACACTTGGACCGTCAACCTCTTGAGATGAGGACCTGCTGATCCCGGTCGAGATTAGGAGCAGGAAGGGGAGGAGGGGTGACGTCCAGCCAGCCAGGGGTACTCCTATCCAGCATGATGGACCTGAGGTTGTTGAGGGTCGTGATGGGACATTTTGGCACAGAGACCCGAACTGTTCTCTTCCCCGAATGTTTACGCCAAGGATTGAACCTGGGGTCCCACCCATGCCACTGCTGGGGTGATAAGAGTGAGCAACATTTTCTCGCTCTTTTTGCCTGACTACATGATTGCCGAGATTGTTTTGCGTTCCAATGAGCGCTTTGCCCTTTTAAGGAATAACTATCATCATAAGGACAATGTTGGCCTCAGGGACATGGATATAAGGGAACTGAATTCTAATAATGTTGGCAGTGAGGGCAGACAATCATACCACAACGAGTGACATGCGGGACCTCACAGAGGGCAGTCCTTTGTATCGTTGTAGCATGATTGAGCGTCGTTTTGCCCTACTGACGAGATTTCTTCAGTTCGACAATTCAGCCACCAGAGTGGAGCGGGCGAGTACAGATTGCCTTGGCCCAATTCAGAAACTCTTCAACCATGTGGTGTAACTGTCAGAAGAATTACTCCCCAGGGCCCCATCTCACCGTTGTCGAACAGCTAATTCCATTTAGGGCCGCTGTCCCTTCAGGATGTACATCCCGAGTAAACCAGTGTAAGTAAGTTCACAGATTTATTCTAAAAAAGTATTATATCAAATAAAAAGTTAGTATGATAAACTCAAATAACTAAAATAAAAGCAATGTTAGTATGTAAATATATATATATATATATATATATATATAGTATATATATATATATATATATATATATATATATAGATATAGATATATGATAGATAGAATATAGATCTATATATCTATAGAATATATACTATATATATATATATATATATATATATATATATATATAATATTTAGTATATATACTATATATATATGTATATATATATCTATATATATATATATATATCGAGATATAGTATATCGTATATATATATATATATATCTCTATCATATATATATATATATATATATATCATATCTATATATTATTATTCTATATCTGTATATATATCCCATACCTATAGATATATATCTATATTATCTTATATAGAATATATATAATAAGATATATATATATATATATATATATATATATATATATTATAATATATATATATCCTATTGCCTATAGTATTTTATTTGATATATTTCCTATATATAAATCTGATATCTTATATATATATATGTATGTATGATCTTATACGATATTATATATATATATATATATATATATATATATAGATATAGAATTATATAT
The DNA here is from genome assembly GCF_015104395.2 of Macrobrachium nipponense. Classification (NCBI taxonomy): domain Eukaryota; kingdom Metazoa; phylum Arthropoda; class Malacostraca; order Decapoda; family Palaemonidae; genus Macrobrachium; species Macrobrachium nipponense. The sequence continues at coordinate 82,926,404 of NC_087208.1, forward strand.
ATAGTATATATATCCCCTTATTTCATATATAATATATATAGTATATATATATATATATATTATATATATATAATATATTCCACTTAGGGCCCGCTCTGTCCTTCAGGATGTACATCCCGAGTAAACCAGTGAAGTAAGTTCACAGATTAGTATCTAAAAAAGTAAATTATATCAAATAAAACTAAATAAAAAAAAAAAAGCAAAAGTTAGTAGTATATAAATAATTAATATATATTATATATATATATTATTATTATATATCTATTATTATATATAGATAGATTAATATAATATATATATATATATATATATATTTATAGATATATATATATCTATATATATATTATCTATATATATATATTATATAAATTATTATCTGAATGTATCTATATTTATATCTATAATATAATAGATATAGATATAGATCATATCTATATATATATATATATATATATATATACTAAATATATATAATATATATCTGTATGATCTATATTAATATCCTATATATATATATATATAATATATAATTATATATTATAGATATAGATAAGATATAGATATCTATCTAATACTATATTTATATATATATATTATATATATACTTATATATAAATATATAATAATATATATCATATTCCACTTAGGGGCCGCTGTCCCTTCAGGATGTAACACCCGAGTAAACCTGAAGTAAGTCCAATTAGATATCTAAAAAGTAAAATTAAGTCAATAAAAACTAAAATAAAGCAAGTTAGTATGTATATAAAATAATATATATATATATATATATATATACTAGATATATATATATATATAGATTTATAGATATATATAATATATATATATATTATATATAGATTTATATATATATATATATATAAATATATTCATATCTATATATATATATATATATTTATCGATGATGTATCTATATATATATATATAGATATAGATATAGATATAGATATATATATAAACTATCTAAATATATATATATATATCATCGATATATATATATATATATATATATAGCTATATTTATCTAGATATCTATATCTATACCTATATCTATATATATATATATATATATATATAGATATATATAAAATATATATATATATATATACATCGAGCTACAATGTCCTTTAATATCTAATTCACTCTACCTCGGAATTAATATATTTTCATATATGCTTAACGAAAGGGAATTTTTTTTTTTACGATAATAGATTTGCCTATACCTGGGCGCGAACGCAGGAGACATTCAAATCCAGGCTTCACTGACCGTGCCTGGATTTGAATGTCTCCTGCGTTCGCGCACATGTATTCCTTGTGAAAAAAAAAATATCCCCTTCGGTAAAAGCATATATGAAAACATATATTAATTCCGAGGTAGAGTGAATTAGATATTAAAGACTTGGTAGCTCCGATTTGGTATGTATATGAATCACGGTAATGTGATATGACTTATATATACTACATACATATATATATATATATAATATATATATATATATATATATATATATATATATATATATATCTATCTATATCTATATCTATCTATCATCTATATATATATATATATATATATATATATATATATATATTTAAGATATATATATATATATATATATATATATATATATATAAATATATATATATATATATATATATATATATATATATATATGATAGATAGATAGATATAGATATAGATATGATAGATATATATATATATATATATATATATCTATATATATATATATATATATATAGATATATATCTATCTATCTATCTATATATATATATATATATATATATATATATATATTATATATATATATATCGAGCTACAAATGTCCTTTAATATCTAATTCGCTCTACCTCGGAATTAATATTTTCATATATGTTAACCGAAGGTGAATTATTCAGTGATAATAGAATTGCTGGCCGACGGGCACGAACCATCGACATCTTCAATTATGTTTTCTAATTTTCTTCGCTAATATTTTATGGTCTACCTTGTCAAAAGCTTTTGCAAAGTCTAGATAAACCACATGTTTCATTTCCGCTTTTCATATTTTTGTATATGTTTTCACGGTGGACTAACAGTTGGGTTTGTGTACTTTTTCCGGGTACGAAACCATGTTGTCCTATATTAAACAGATTTTTTTTTTATTAAATGTTTCATAACATTTTTCTTCATTACCCTTTCATACACTTTCATAATATGTGATGTTAGACTCACAGGCCTATAATTACTTGCCTCTAGTCTCGATCCACTTTTGAATGTACGGGTAATATATGCTAATTTGTGCTCATCATAAATTGTGCCTGTATCTACACTTTGTCTTAATAATATTGCAAGTGGCTTTGCGATAGAATGAACTACTTTCTTTAACAAAATAGCAGGAACTCCATCAGGCCCTGCTGCAGCTCCATTTTTAATTTTATTAATAGCCTGCACAATATCAGCTTCATTAATATCTATGTCAGCTAAATATTCACTATTTTGTGTCCCTTACTTCTATATCATTATCTTCATTATCTATTCTAGAGTGAATTCTCTCTTATATCTTCTGCCAATATGTTGCAAATTTCCTTTTTTTCATTCGTTAATCTCCCTTCAATTCTTAGAGGGCCTATTTCTATTCTTCTTTTATTCATCTTTTTTGCGTATGAGTATAATAGTTTTGGGTTTTGCTTGATATTTACGAGGGTTTTTTTCTTCCAAGTCCTGTTTTCATTTTCTTTTGATGTATAATCTTTTGTCAGCATTTTTCTATCTTATTTTTAGTTCTATAACTTTCCATGCATTTTTTTCTTTTGCAAGACCTTTTCTCCACTTTTCTGATTTTCTGGAACAAGATCCCTCGTCTCTTGGTATGCATGACTGATGTTTACTTTTCTTCTTCGGTATATATTTATCCACTCTCTATATTTATGTAATATCTCCGTATTTCCCTTATGTCATCACTTACGAAAATGTTATCCCAATCTTTGTTTAATTCTTCATTATTTCTGACCATTTTATATTTTTCTGTGAGAAGTTGTATTTTCCATATCCTTCCACTTTTTCATTTCTTGCTTATCTCTGTTTTCACTTGCTTTGGAATGGACTGTTAATTCTATGACATTATGATCTGAAATACTCGCATTATAAACTATTATTTCTTTAACATAATTCATCTCATTCACAAAATTACTAGGTCTAAAGATATTTTTCCTTTCTTTGTTGGCAGGTGATTTATTTGTTGGAATGTTTGTATTCTAGTAGCATATCTAATAGCTTTTCGAATTGCCTCTTATCTTCTGCACTACTATTACTCTCTTTTTTATATCTATAAGTACAACCACAATCTCCTATTCGTTCTTTCCAGTCTGCGAAAGGAAAGTTGAAGTCTCCAGATAGGAGAAATAGTCCATCCTTGTGATTTTCTACATATATCATCCAATTTTTCTATTATTAAGTCAAACTCTTTAGTATTAGGGAGGTCTATATATTACTATGGTTCATTAATTTTTCAGATTCAAATTCTACCAGACTATTAGTTTCACATTCTGAGTTACTATATTTCTCATATATTTTTCCTTGTTTTTTGTCTTTCCCATATATTGCGGTTCCCCCTTGATTCCTATTTTTTTCTATCTGATCTATAAGTTTGGAACCCTTTTATTTGATCATCATTCCCAGTCTCTTGGGAATACCAGGTTTCACTTATATTCATTATATCTATTTTCTTTTCAATTTGGTTTGGGTTAGTTCTTCTAAGTACTCTATTTTTCTTTTTGAGTTACTTGTAACTAAACCCTGCGCATTCATCACTATGATGGTTTGCATGTTTTCCCCTTCATTTGATATGGGTAGTAATAAGGATTTTCCCATGTCTCTTTCCTGTTCTGGTATGTTGTTCTTTTTTTCATTTCCAGAAAGTTCTGACATTAAAAAATCCAACTTTTCCATAATATTTGATCTTCCTTCATCATAATTATTCATTTTGTGTCTGAATCTGCAATTTTCTCCGTATCTGCAATATCCTCTTGCATAATAAATACAGTTATTATCTCTTGAGTAGTATCTTGGAGCTGAGGCTTTGAAATTCTTTGCTGACATCTCTGCATATCTCGTTGATGGCTTGGTTTTTTCTTTTACCTGATATTCTTTATTCCTCTCTTTATTTGTTTCATTCTTATTTTGGATTTTATTACTTGATTGATTATTTATGTGATTATGATTCATGGCTACAGGGTGCATATATTAACATTTTTTGTCAAACTTACATCCTTTTCCTTCTTTTAGGTTTTTGCATATTTTTTGGTGGATGCAGATCTCTGCAATCATCCTCATAGCCATCTAGGTATGCACATTTACCATATATTCATAGTTGTGACATACCTTAGGATGTTTGCAGTAACATCTTTCTCCAAATCTGCAATTCCCTCTTTTCAAAAGGTTGCAGACTTTGTCTTTTTTGTCTATTTTTTCCTCTTTCCCGTCATTGTGTAGATCTGGGTAGAGCCTCTTCAGGATTTTCTTTTGTGTTGTCATATCGTAATTTATTTTTTCGTATGTATGCTGCTTTATTGCCTCATATGTAGTATCAATAAGTATCTCCGCATCCATACTTTTATCTTGTTCTTTGTTTTCCTTATTTTTTCTGTCATTTCAGTTTGGTTTACTTCTCTTCCGTTTTCCTCTTCTTCTTCTTCCTCTTCCTCTTCTTCTTCATCCTCAACTATTTGTACATTCAATCTTGATTTAATAACATTGTCTATCCATGATAGACATGTTGAGCAAAATATTCTGGTATCTTTTCTCATATCTTGCATTACCTCAGCACATTTTCTGATTAGGTTTTGTGGATTAACTATGCTATACCACACCTTACACAGTTTGCATGCTTTTGGCATTCTTTTCCTAATGCATTCACAATGTCACCTTATTCATTTTCTTTGTCGGAATATGTTGATTTATGTATATTTTCTTTATGAGTCTCTTGACCACTTGGATTTTATTTGGAACTTCTTCAATTGTTTTCAAGATGTTTTCTGTTGATTTGTTCCAGTTTGAAGGATTATATCCTTCTAATATATCTATAGAGAGAGAGAGAGAGAGAGAGAGAGAGAGAGAGAGAGAGAGAGAGAGAGAGAGAGAGAGGTTGGTTGCCAGGCGCTTGGAAGAGTGTGTGAGAGAGAGAGAGAGAGATGGTTTGCAGAGTGTAGCCCTTTTGTTTTTGTTTTTTTGTGTTTTTTTTTTGTTATTGGTGTGACCTTGTACTGCAAACAGCTGTTTGTGGGATGATTTACTGGCCACAGTGCAGGTTTTTTTTATTAGCATTTTATTGGGGGATGTTTATATTAATTTTGCTGGATTGGGTTTTGTGTGTATATAAACACATTAATGTTATTGAGGTCGGGAAATGTCACACAGCACAAAAGCTTTCGTAAATATAGGAAAATGGCGGACGCAAAGGGTACGACGACTCTGCTTCATCACATCACGAATGTTAGTGTGTGTGTAAGTCCATTTAGGGGAATTGTAGATGGGGCACTTTCGCAACCAGAGCAAATCTTTACTGAAGGTGTGAATAATTATTTAAGCGCAAAGAACATAACAGATGGTGTAGAGGTATTTAGTGAGGCAAACGCTTTGCAAAATGTCGTACTTGGGCTGATTTGCAAACATTTTTAAGAGTAGCTTATGGCTCTAAGGATCACGGGGATATGGTGAGGGACCTCAGGGGGCTATATAAGATACGGAAAGGCACAACTAGCCTCGTAGAACACAGTTCAAAGCTTTTTGACTCAGCGGCAGAATGGATAGAAAAATTGAAAATATCTAAATGGGTTACAGGAGGTAGTGTCTCACTTGACAATTTACATAAACTGATCCATTTTGCGATGCTCTTGCATGATGTACCGGATGCAATAGTGGATAGTTTTGATGAAAAGATTGAACCTTCATTAGATGAAGAATTGATTTATGCCCAAATTGAAAAACATATGTCTAAATGTCCCACTGTAGATAGTACATTTTTTAATGGGACAGGCCCGAGAAACAGCGTGCAAAGAGACATAGAATTTTCTTCTTCCCGTTTATGTGCAAAAGTTGAATATAACAAAAGATCGATCGATCACAGGCAACAGCAGTTGCGCTGTTTCAATTGTAATAAATCAGGGCACCCAAAAAAATGTGTAGAGTTAAATATTGTGGAATGTGTAAGAGTGCCGATCACTATTGGCAATCTTGTCCATCTCAGATACGGAAAGATGCGAGGCCTATACCTCAAAGTCCTGAGAGTTATAATGTGAGGCCTTCCCAGGCAGGTCATTTCAGAGGGCAAAGGGATCAGCGACATTTTTGGAAGGCCGATCAACAAAAAGAGTACAGGTGATTAGTATGTGTCATTGTGATCTCGTGGGGGGACGCCCCAGAGCCCAGGCCTATAGTTTACACAACAGTAGAGGACGTTGATATCCCAGTATTTATTGATACTGGCGCAAGTGTAAACTTGATGGATCACAATTTGTATCAATGTATGTTCTCCCATTACCCTTTGAAACCCTCAATGGAGATGGTGTGAGATGTGCAAGCCAATAGATTAAATACCCTGGGGTGTGTTCAAATACAGTTTACTCTCGGTGACAGAGTATTAATAGAACCATTTTTGGTGATGAAAGGGATTGCGTTGGGCAACAGAGTTTTGCTGGGTCATCCAGCATGTGGGAGACACAAGATTTCGATCCATGCAGATGTTAATGGGATAACAGTTGAAATACCTGGTGTTTTTCTTCCTTATGAGGACGGGATTAGAACTGAGGATATGGAAATTATTGAAAAAGGGGATGTGTTTGGTGATGCTAAGGGACTATGGAAACACTTGGGCTTCTGATTTCATGTTGTGAAAAAGGGCATTGAGGGCCACCCCGGGATTGATTGAGGTTTGGGTTGAGAGGGGCTAGAGGCGGAGGGGGAGGGGAGTGGTGAAGACGCGAGGGTGGAGACGAGTGGAATGGGTGTGAGAGAAGTGGTGTGTAGGTAAAATGTGTATTACGGGACCGATTGGGGAGCGTGAGTGGAGAGGAAGGAAAGGGGAGGGGATTCGAGTGGGGAGTGGTAATGTTAAACCTCAGGAAGGAAAAAAACGCTGGTGATAATCACGCTGGTTGGGAAATAATTGCGGGGATGCTATGCGGCATATTGGAGTTCACGGTGGTAACAATTGTGGTGAATGTTTTACTGAGATTAGGATCTCGGTAAAACATTCACCCATTGCTTGCAGCGTGTCCCGCAACAGACGAAAATGCTGATCCTAATTGAATTTTTCCCTCCCAGTACCACAATGACGGCTCAAAAATTACTATCATCTGTCACCTAGCATATGAAATCTTAGCCCATTTCCACAACCAATCTCTCAAAACAGGCTCTTTAAGCTGCCATTAATCTCACAAAAGGCATAACAACGGTCTCTACACCGCTGCCACCAACTTTTAAAGAGATCCTAATCTCGGTACTTCTTAAAAGGGTCTGGTAGCTTTGTCGTGTGTCTAAGGCACTGGCAACATCCATTTCCTCTCTCTCTCTCTCTCTCTCTCTCTCTCTCTCTCTCTCTCTCTCTCTCTCTCTCTCTCTAACAACACTTCCCTCCCATCTCTCCATTACCTAAGGCAAGTAAATCAGACTCGTGAACTACCAAAATACATTTATTTAAGAGCAAAGTATTAGCCAAATAACTCAGGTTCTTAACAAAATGATTAAATGAAAGGTTGAACTCAGATAGCCCACTCTATGTTTCTCCCACAATAATCAACATTATCTTAGTCATGAAACTGGAAAAGTCACAACAGTCTAGTAACACCACAAAACATTAGTCAAGTTCCCATTTCTAAATAAGTCACCATATCGGCCCCCTTGTCTCAGAATCGCCTATAAAAAGACAGGAGAACTTATCGATAAGCAAAAGACTAAAAAGCAAAAATAAAAAGGTCAAGTGAAATAGAACATCTTTGAAACAATATTCAAAATACAGACAAGCCACACTTTTGGCCAAAGAATAAGTATGCTTACCCATTCAACACAGTATTTCCACACTTCACAAAAAATACTATTGCAGAGGCCATCTTGGCTCTGCCGATTCTGTAGCAATCTCCCCCCTTGGTAACCTTAATTACTCATTATGTAGGGAAGAAGCTTGCACACACGCACGAACTCACACACATTGTTCACACCCAAGTAACTGCCTCTGACCAGTTTCAGAAGGCACCTCTGTATCAAGCGCCCATGCATAGAAACAGGACATGGCACTGATATACATAGGTAGCAACTTTGACATCACGCCACCCAACAAGATATGTCAGAATTTCTAAAGCTTGTCACTTCGGGCACTGTGTCTCCATGGGAAGTTAAATTGATGATTTATACATTCTAAGAAATGTCACAGCCCATCACTTTACAACGGTGTCTTAAATATATTATTAATTCCTCTTTTTATATAATAAATGTGACAATGATATTATAGGTAGTGATACTGGTACTAATATTGATGATATTTCTGATACTAACAATGGGGTGGATGTAACGAGAACTAAGGGTGGTGATGTTTATGGGGTTGTGGAAAGGGGAGGTACTAACCACAAATAAAAAGGTGTTTTATCAGAAGATATTGTGTTAATGCCCGGTTCAAAGACTATGGTAAAGTCAAATTGAGGGAAGTGAGAAAACCTACAGATGTATCAAAAAATGGGGTTACTTGGTTAGAATTATTAAATTGTAATGATACAGTTAGGAAATACCAAAGGAATACATATATATTGGATCTCCAAGATTGGAGTAGTGATAGTGGTTCAGTGGCTATCGTAGAGGGGAACCGGAGTTTTCAGAGTAGAAATGCAATCAAGGAAACGAATATTTAGAGAGCATTTAGCTAATGCGGATTATATTGAGCATGTTGAAGCGATAAGCGAGTTCTTGGCAGAATTTGGGGATACAGTAGCCTTACAAGGTGATAAATTGGGGTTGACTAATGTGTTAGAGCATAAGGTAAATTTGGAGAGTGGCACAAAATCTATTTATATTCCTGCATACCGCATACCTTTCAAAATCAGAGAACAGGTAGAGAAAGAGGTCAATAGATGGGAGGAAGAAGGAATCATTAGACCTGTGTGTCTCCATACAACTTTCCTTTGTTAGCAGTGCCTAAGAAGGATGGTTCTGTCCGTGTATGCATCGATTTTAGACTTTTAAATGAAAAGACAATCCCTGACTGCTATCCAGTCGCGTGCATACCAGATCTTTTTGTTGAAATCGGGGGACATAATATTTATAGCTCAAATGATTTGGCGCAGGGTTTTTTGCAGGTCCCTCTTAGTGAAAGTAGCAAGGAATATACAGCTTTTTCAGTGCCCAAGGGACACTATGAATTTACGCAAATACTGTTTGGTTTATCGGGCAGTCCGATGACTTTAACCAGTTTGGTAAATACAGTTTTGCACGGGTTATTTTGTAAAAAAATTTTTGTGTATATGGATGATCTTTTAGTTACAACAAACACGATCGCGCAACACCTGGAAGTGCTTACAGAAGTACTTAGGAGGCTTAGATTAGCGGGGTTGAAAATTAAGCTAGCTAAGTGTTCATTCTTGAAAAAGCAAATCACATATCTAGGCCATGTCATATCAAAGCAATAGCGAATTTTTGCACCCTGAGATCAAAGAAAGAGATTAAGTCATTCCTGGGTATCGCCGGTTTCTTCAGGAGGTTTGTGAAAGGGTTCTCTAATATAGCAGCTCCCCTAACAGATGTATTACGGGAAGACGTTCAATTTCAATGGAAGGAACCCCAGGCTGAGTGTTTTCAAAAGCTTAAGGACGCGTTAATGAATCCCCCTGTTTTGAAGTTTCCAGATTTTCGCAAACCTTTCACATTAGTGACCGATGCCAGCCAGGATGGTATAGGTGCTTGCCTTATGTAAAGGTTTGATGGGAAATTCCATCCCATAGCCTTTTATAGCAGGAAGTTCAGGACAAAGGGCAGCAACGAGAGATCAATGGCTACCATAGATAAAGAAGTCTTTGCAATAGTGTCGAGCTTGGTTCATTTTAAAATGTTATTGATGGAAAATAAAGTAGAAGTCCTTATAGACCACAAGTCATCATTAGATCTTTTTAATAAACCCAATTTGTCGCTTAAAAGAGCTCGATGGTTTCTAAGTATCAGAGATTTTGATGCTAAGCTCAAATATATAGAAGGCAAATTAAATGTAGTTGAGGATGCCCTTATTAGAAGTTTTCATGACATGGAAGCATTTCAAGTTGCGCAAGTCACTAGCGAGTCTATACAATGGGATATGGCTCTCATAGAGCAAAGGCAAGATGAAGACGAGATTCTGGCAGACACAAAAGCGTTTCTTAGAGGGGAATTAGTCAGGAAGCGTTATAAGTTGCCTTTTTCGGGTTTGGAGTTAGAAGGTAATCTATTAGTTAGGAAAATTAAATATAAACTGAAAACTACTATGAGATTCAGGGTCTCTGTAACACAGTTTTTTGGACTTTGCTCCTTGTCAAAGCATCGGATGTAGCTGAAAGTTGACATATGTATATTTTACAACCACACACAAATTTTGTCACCATTATCAATAACCTAAACCCGATAGTTTTAATTTTTATAGAGTAAAAATGATCTAGCCGACGCCATGGCCAATGATTACGAGCCAAGAGTCGAAAAACATTCATTATGTAAGCAAGGTAAACAAACACCTTTTGACTAAATGTTGCCCCACCCATCCACCAGACAGAAATTCCATCGGCTCTGAAACCCAAAGACTTTATGAATGGCGGAACGATACATAGATATGGGTGGGGTATCAGTGCTAGCGTAGTAATACTACTGTATGGATTAAACGTTTAGGCCAACTGCTGGGATCCTTGAGGATCATTTAGCACTTCTTACAACTACTCGAGAAATTAGTTTTTATAGCCAGAAGTTAAATTTTCTAATCCAACAATGCCCATGGTAGCCTTCAGTGCTGTCCTGAATTATAACGAGGCGAATGTGGGTGGAGCCTCATGAAGTCACCATTCTGACGATAATTATTGGTGAAGGTTTAAAGCCAATATACGGTAATGGCTATTTTATTTAAGTAAATAGGTAGATAGCCAATAAATAAAAATTGCTTGACATTGGATATAGCAGTTATCAAATCAAGCTTGTCTACTATGTTTTTGATAATTGCCAACTATTCCCTACATCTTGTCAATCTGATTGTGACCTATAAAGTAGACTGTAATTTCTTTGGAAACTTATTTTGGGAGTTAGACTAATAATCAAAAGTGTGTATTTATTAACATATTTTGTTGGTTTGTTCATTATGACAATTATCAGTGGAGAGGTTCCAGAGTTCATAAAGGTGTACTGCTTTGCTTGTATTTAAATTTGTATGTCATTGTTGCCAGAGATTTAGCCTTCATTACGTATAGCCAATCATCCATCGAGAAAGAGGGAAGAAATGCTGTCATAAGTTACGTAACGAGTGTGTTCGAAACCTTTTCTCTGAGTAAGTTGGCCCGTCTTCAAAAAAGGTCACTTTTATTTACATTATAATACCAAATTTATTCAACCTACGTAGTGCAGAATACACTCAAAATTTATGTGTTGATATAATATGTATTCTGAATAAGCGTTATATTTATGAAATGCATAGATAAAAAGTTATTGCGAAAAAACCGTGTTACAGAGGCCCTGAATCTCATAGTAGTGAAAGTAAAGGAGATACGACACAGATCGTAATTCCGAAAGTCCTAATTCCAGTGGTTTTGGATATAGTACATTGCAGGTTCGGTAGTCCACACTTGGGGATAGAAAAAGAGTATAATGAGGTTCATGCTAAATACATTTGGAAAAACATGGGAAAAGATGTGGAAAATTTTTTGAAAAACTGTACAGTATGGAATGCATGCAAACTTGCAAGGATAACTTCATGCAAATTAGGATCATATCCTATACCAAGTAGACTTTTTCAGAGAATACGTATGGATATCCAGGGAAATTTCTGTGAGTCTAGATATGCATATAAGTACTTGTTAGTAATAATAGATGAACTTACAAGGATAGTAGAAATTTTCCCACTTAAGCATAAAACGGCTGAAGAAGTAGCTCTAGCATTTTTCAATGGTTCTATTGACCGACAGTGGCAGAGAATTTGTGAACAAAACTTTGGAATGTTTAGCGGAAGTCATGGGGATACAGAAAGTAACAATTATTCCATACAGACCTGAGGCTAATGGGTTGTGTGAATGAGCAAACAGGAAAGTGCTCGAGGCTCTCAGGAAGACTGTAGGTGGTAATGATAAGAATTGGGACAGATATATTGATGTTGTTAGACAGTATTAACACTATGGTTAGTGATTCCATTAAAATGTCTCCATTTGAAGCTTTGTTTGGTTGCCCAGCACGAGGCATATTTGATTTGCTAACTATACCTTATCATGGGGAGGATACGATCGAGGCATTGGTATCTACAGCGAGAGAGAGACATGCTTGTCTCAGCCGTAACCTTGAAGCCGCGACCAGAGAGATGGTAGAGAAAAGTATTAGTAAAACATCTGATCCCAAGATCAATGTCGGAGACAAGGTATTTTTAAAAATCAACGTGAGAAACGAGCTGAATTACAAATTAGGCCCGAAATTTGAAGGTCCTTTAGAGTCATTGAGGAAAAAATTGGAAGCAGATTTGTAGTCTTAGAGGAAAAAACAGGTCGGTCGAAATTAACACATATATCAAAATTGAAAAGAATTAGTTGTGGTGATTAATATATTGTCGCGCAATAGCATTTTTGTTGTTGTCTGGTTTTTGCAAATTGGTGGTGAAATGTGTTTAATGTTTTTTTCTCTTTCATTTCTTCTACTGTTTTTTTTCTGTTTCTCCTTATTATGCATAAACTGTGGCGTTTTGGCGTAAGATTCAGATGTCAATATTTTATGTGGAAAGTTGGTCTGAAAATATGGCGAATTTCTGTTATAGCCGAGAAACGTGATGTTAAACATGTGATAATTCCTGTGTGTATGTGGTTTGGCTTTGAAACTGAATTTTTGTGGTTTTTTTCGGGGGCCTGAGTTTTTTTTTTTTGTTTTTTGGTTATAATCTCTGGTGGTGGATTTTTTGTGGCTATGATTTTTGGTGGTGATCTGTGGTTTTATGAGCCAAAGAGTGGGGTATTGTGGCTCCTTTTGGTGCTGTGGCTCTTGGGGGGGTGGGTGGCACTCCTGCATTGCGGTTTTATGAGCTCCTATGGAGATGTATTTTTATATTCACCTGTGGTTATATTTGGCAGTATATAATTGTTGAATTGTGGTTTTCTGGGGTTTATATCCTGATGAGGTGGTAATGTGGTTTTATATACTTGGGGTAGTATCATGGGGGAGTTATGTTTTTAAGGGCAATTTTTAGGCACCTTTGGTGATATCCTAGAGATAATTCTGTGAAATGTGGTTATATAGTGTTTGTATAGAATTTTGGGGCTATTTGGAGATGTATGTAAGGGGTCGTTTCCGGTTGATGAGATATGTTGCGGTATCAAATTCTGTAACAATTCATGCTGCATTTATGGGGGGAAGCGTTGGATTATATATATGTCTTTTTTTTTCTCTGTGTACGTTTTGTAATGGGGAAAGTTCACTTATTATTGTTACTATTATTTTTTTTCTTTTCCCATGAGAGATGTCGTAATTAAGGTTAAGCTTTACCTAGTATTTCTATTTTGGACATGAGATATAATTTATCAGGGTATATGAGTTAGATGGAAGGGCATGTTCGGCATTATATTTCATGGAGGTCAATTATATAGACAGTAAAAGGGGTTTTGCTGTTAGACATTATGGCGTTCTTTTTTTGATAGTATGTTTGTCAGATATGGGATTATTAGTGAGGATTCAGTGGGTAAAGATTATATTTGGTTTAGTGAAGAATTTTTAATATTTGACTAGGAGATTGAGTATATTAATTAATGACAGATTTGTGTGGTAAAGCAAGACTTTAGTTATTCTATGATCATGTAGACTTTTTAAATACGGACACACGATGACTTTAGAGAATTCCCAACTTCACGTGATGGTGACAATGGAAACGGCTTCGTTCTACAATACCAGAGACCGAGTCCACACACGATGCTATGGATTGCCTTTGCAACGGATGAGATGTCGTCGGTATATCGTCTCAGGATATGTTCTGGGATAAATCAGGAGTCTACAATCTTCTACAAGGGGGGTGCGAGTTGCACTCGCATGGAAGTCACGGGATATTTCCTTGACAACGGGGTGGTGACCACATTTCCTTCAGTAGAAAATATCGAATCTACAGTTTCGCTACGAGGGGTGTTTGATACACTTACGAGGGTCACAGACGCTGAATAATGGCACGTGCTGAGTTGTTTCGAGATGGTTTACATGCTCAGCCTGCGTCTACAACTATTTGACAAGTTCCGCCTATGTTAAAAGATGTGTGAATTCTTCTTCGACAAACGTTACACAATTCCAGTGATTGCTGTTATGCTAGCAGTCTTTCTGATCACAACTTGTGCATTAGGAGTTCTTAAACTTCTGTGCATCCGGCGAAGCACAAGGGTTCCAGCAACGGAGGTAGCCCTAAATCATGTGGCAAATTAAAACATTGTGCATTAGTTGCTGATGTGGTGTGCGACAGGAGTGCACAAAAGACATAGGTGGCCGAGCTGTATTAAAGAAGAAAGTAAATGTGTCGGTGAATTGTGATGCATCAGCTTTCTTGGCTTGGAGGCAGAGAGAGCCTAGCGACAGCCTTCTTCGAAGAAGGAATTGATAAGTATGCATTTGTGAGGCCGAGGCCTGTACAACCAGTTGCTATGGGACTTTAAGGTGTGGCTGATAACTATGTGCGTTTGTGCGTGTAATGATAGGTCCAATTGCCCGATACTTAAGTGAGAAAAGCCACACGCTCCTGAGACAAGGTTAAGGATGGTTCGGAGGACACAAGGCATTGAAAGAAACCCATCGAAGAGGTAGGGCACATTTAAAAGACTTAGGAACAGTTGCCTTTGAAAAGAGAGAAGTGTGATGTGTATACATTTATTTAACATTAATTAATTAATTGTGTGTTGGGGAATATAATGGATATGTCTCTTTGTTTCAGATGGGTCCAATGTCATTATTTGTGACAACGGGATTCTCTAAAGAATTGACTATTGAAATGTAGTGGTTGACAATTTGGGAGTTTGGGGGTGATTACTTAGTCTAATTCAGGAGAATAGAACGACAATTTACCGTTCTTTTTGTGGGTCAGACGTAGTTCTTAATATGACATTATTTAGTCCCTTTGTTCCATATTATGTTCATCTAGTTTGGGAAATAAATAGCATATTTTTGTATCTACGTGAATTCATTAGCCTAGTTTGATATCGTTTGCAGAAGGAAACAGCCAGCGACTTAAAGGTAAGAGTTGCCACTTGTTTAGTTATTATACATACTAACTTGATTTTATTTTACTTTTTATTTGATATAATTTTACTTTTTTAGATACCAATGCTATTCTCTCTTCTTATAGGTATGGCATCAAGCTTGTGTTGGTGTGTGATGCCGATTCGCATTACATGTGTAATACGAATGCTTACTTGGGGAAGAACACAGTCAGGGTGCCGAGAAGACAGATGTTAGGAGAAGTTTTCATGACGGACTTTGTGCAACGATTTCATTGAAGGGGCCACACAGTGACAACAGATAACTTCTTCACAACGTTACCGCTCGCCTTGGCACTCGTTGACAATGGCATATATTTGTGTGGCACCATTGGGCAGGAACTTTTTGAGAAGGTGCTTCCCATCAAGGACTCTGTGGTCGTGTTCAATTATGTACACAATTTGACTCCTCATTGTCAGCAAGTCAGCAGGACTAAAAAGGTGATGCTGTTGAGTTCCCTGCATCATGATCCATCTGAAATCGAGAGAAGGAAGACGGACATTCAGATGTTCTTTAATGCCACAAAAGGGTGTCTTTTCTACAGGTTATTGAATATTATTACGGTGAATTCTTATATTCTTTATTCGTCCCTGCCATCGTGAAAGAGTTTGACAAGGCGAAGGTTCCTCAAGGAGGTCGCCCTTGAATTTTGTGCTCCCCTTGTAAGTCATCGGTATTGCACATTGATCAACATGTCCAAGCCCCTCTATGTGCTGATGGCGGATATGTTCCGGCTGGCTGAGCTGGAACACAGACCTCCACCTGCCGTTGGCCACGTCAAGCTGCCCAAGCGTGCTCGCTGCCAAAGCTGCCCATCTAGAGAAGACCACAAGACAAACACGGCATGTTTGCAGTACAACGGGCCCATCTGCCTGCAGCATCAAATTGTCTTGTGTCCAAAGTGCATCTCTAATATATAGGTAAGTTACATCATGAAACTCTTTTTTTTTTAACTACTTGTTTGCATAAATACTATAATTTTAATCTTTACAAAATACATATCATCCATTTTTTACTTAAAATATTGCAATAATTTTTTATTTTTTGTCGTCATTATTTCCAAATTTTTCTAATTATTCCCTTTTCGAAAAAATTCTTTTGGTCAGATTTTTTTATAGCTGCAAAATAATGTTCAAACATCCAGCAAACCTCCACGAATAATTCCAGGTAGCAAATTTGGCCGTCGCACTTGGCGTGGTCGGGGGCCATTTTGCGGACATACCCGAAAGGCAAGTTGCCATATCGCTATATATTCTTGTTTTCTATAGAATTTATGATATTCTGGTAGATTTCCATGCATAAATATTATATTTTATACTATTTACAACGATTTTTATAAGAAATTTTCATGGTGAAACTAAGTCAACAAATGACCTTTCATAGGATTAAGTTTTTTGGGTCAGATTTTTTTTATGGCTGCAAAATAATGTTCAAACATCCAGCAAGCCACCATATAGTTTTATGCAAATCCACACATAATTAGATAAGTAAATAACACATTGAAATTTACATTCCATTCCTCCATTTCAGGTGGTAGATCTGGCTGTCGGAGTAGGTGTCGACTGCGGCCATTTTGTTGGCACATCCGAAAGGTAAGTTGCCATATCTCTATTTATTCTTGTTCTCTATAGAATTTGAGGTATTCTGGTAGAATTATGCATAAATATCATATCTTATAATAGTTACAACGATTTTTATAAGAAATTTTCATGGTGACTAGAAAGTCAACAAATGACCTTTGAATTAGATTAAGCTTTTTGGGTCGGCCTTTTTTTTATTGCTGCGAAATAATGTTCAAACATCCAGCAAGCCACCATAATAGTTTTATGCAAATTCAAGCATAATTAGATAAGTAAATAACACATTGAAATTTACATTCCATTCCTCCATTTCAGGTGGTAGATCTGGCCGTCGGAGTAGGTGTCGACTACGGCCATTTTGTTGGCATATCCGAGAGGTAAGTTGCCATATCTCTATATATTCTTGTTCTCTATAGAATTTGTGGTATTCTGGTATATTTTCATGCATAAATATCATATCTTATAACAGTTACAACGATTTTTATAAGAAATTTTCATGGTGAAACTATGAGGTCAAAAAATGACCTTTAGATTTGTCCCCTGATATAACAGCAAATAACATCTTAGTGCAGATTTTTTTTTACATAATTCTTTTCTAGGATAATATGAGTTAATTCTCTAAAATAAAATTAGCCACTTCCAATTTCATTTAGTTGCCAAAAAAAATTCGTGAATTTAAGAAAGAACTCTAGCAAAGTGTTGGAGGAAGTTGCATGCTGATCGCAATACGAAAATGCCTACAACAAACGCTGCTGTTAGTGAATTTAAGGCCAGCAGGGGCTGGCCTGAAAAATTCAGAAAATAAATGGGCATACATAACGTGCCTACTTCAGGGATTAAGGACATGTTTGCAAAGTGGAACGAAGTAAAAAATTTTTTGAAGAATTATCATCCCATCAAAGAAGCTGTAACTCGTGTCTCCAACATGTTTAATGACAATGCAATGTTTAACTTTGGGCAAACTTTAAAGAAACGCCAGAAATATATGTCTCTGGACAGATTTGTTGTCGAAAGGGGTCCCAGTAACTCAAGCTGGCCCTAGTGCCAGAAAAAAATGAAGAGGGGAAGTAACCTTAAATAGTGCCAGTAAAAAACGAAGAGAAGTAACCCAGATAGGTCCTTGATACCTGAAGTCCTTATAGAGGGAGATTCCCCTTCCAAGCAATAACCTTTTCTTCTCCCTCTCCCTCTTCCATATGCTAACGGGTGTTTTCCATAAAGGTAAGAGCGATGGTAAATGTTAATTTATTCATTTAATTAATCCATTTATATTTATTTCTCATTCTTTTCTGTATATGTTTATTCCCTATAAAATGTACTTTTAAAAATATTTTTGGGGGTCTGGAACCCATTAATTGTATTTAAATTATTCCTTATGGGAATTATTGTTTCGGTTTTCAAGGGAGGTTCTGGAATGGATTATGTACGAAAACCAAGGTTCCACTAATTCTGTTCTCAATTTTATCCTTAAAGAAATCAAGGAAATTATCAATACTTGATCACTGGAATATTCAGGAAGCCTTCGTTCCTTAACATTTCCAGTGAAGCTATCCAGAAGTCTACATAATTTATTCATATCGGTTCCTGCTTCTCGGATTTTCTGATGATGATATTCAGTTTAGATAATTGTGGATGGATGTATGATATTTGGGGATAAAGCCCAGGCACTGGGGCCAAGAAGGCCATTCAGCACCGTAATGAAGGTTAAATAAAATGAATTATGGTAAATGAATTATGACTTAGTGAAAAAAATGACTAATAAAATTAGATGTGACTAATAAATAAAATCAAAATATGAAATTTATTGAATGGCGTAATATATATTAAAAATAGTTTAGTATCGTTAAAAGTATGATATGGTTTATAAAGAATTAACTAAATGTCATTAATGATTTTATACACTTTAAAAAGGAGATGAGAGCAGAAATATCTGCTTCCCAAGATATTCGAGAAGGATTTAACCTGGAAAATTTTTCCCTTTGGTTAAAATATCTGGGGCAAACCATCAGAATGTGCTCCACTGTTAGTATCTCGACACAGTAAGCACACATTGGTGGGCTACTTCCTTCTAAAATAAACCGATGGGTTAAATAAGTGTGCCCAATTCTCAATCTCGTTTAAACAACCTCTGTTCGTCAAGCTGGAATGACGGCACTATATTTTTCCTAATATTTCTATGCTTATTATTATTGGGAAGAAGTGGAGAAGTCCACTTTTCTTGCCATTTACTTGATACATAAGACCTAATAGGACCTTTTAGGTATGTATGAGGCTCTTTTCTGAAAGTTGTTTCTGGTAAAACACTAGCAGCTTTCGCTCCCCTGTTTGCAGTCTCGTTGCCATGAATCCCCTGGTGAGAAGGGACCCAACAGAAAGACTGATTTACGCAGACAATATATACGAAAAAGCAACTTCTGAACTTTTTGAATTAATGGATTAAAGCTGTTAAATCTTTTAATAGCTTCTAAAGTGCTTTTAGAATCTGAGTATATGACAAAATTAGTATCAATAGCTTGAAGAACTAAATCCAGGGCAGAGACTACAGTTGTTAATTCGGCAGTAAATATCGATGCACAGTCAGGTAATTTAGCTGTATAAGCTGTATCACCGACGATAAAAGCCCACCCAACACCAGTATCCGACTTTGATCCATCTGTAAAGATCTTCACATAATTAGCATGGGTAACGTCGTGCTCCAAGAATTTCCTCCTAATCTCTTCTATACGGCGGATTTACAGGATGTTCTACTTCCAGGACTTCTGGGATTTGAGATGGTTATCCCTAACATCCTCGTTCAGTCGAATTTAGAATGGTTTAGAAGCTCTTGTACCAGAGAAATTCTGCGAGTCTGTTTCCTTAAGTACTTGAAAAGAGGGATTTTTGGGAGCACTTTTCATTCTACCCACGTTTCGCAACCTTAGCTCTTGCCTTCTTGTATCGACATATATGCTTTCAACAGGCAAAGTTCTTAAAGCCCCTGAGCATATTCTGAACCCCATGTTCTGTGCAACATCCAATTCCTTTAGCTTGTTTTTACAAGCTGAGGAATAGATCTGACAGCCATAGTCTAGCTTGGAGCGACAATGTGAGTCATATAACCTCAAAAGGGATTTTTTATCAGGTCCCCAACTAAAACCAGAAACAACCTTTAAAATATTCAAAGATTTTTTTACATTAATCTTTAGGGCATTTATGTGGCTGGCCCATGTTAATTTGTGGTCAAAAATAATAACCAGAAATTTTTACTTCATTTTCATAAGGAATGATAGATCCTTTTAAACTAAGTGTGGGAACCTCTTCCACACGCCGGCATCTTCTAAATCTTATTGCATTAATAGACCTTTGCAGCTGTTTACATACTGACATTGAATCATATCCAATGCAATATATTGCAAGGTCATCAACAAAAGTGAGCATTTAACAGGAGGCAAGATTTTTCCAACCACACTATTTATTGCCAGTGAAAAGTGTTACACTTAGAATGCTTCTTTGGGGAACTCCTTCCTCCTGCACAAAGGGAGAAAGAGTTTTCCACTTTTACCATAAAAAAAATCTCTGTTAAAAAGGAATACATAAATCTGATCATTCTTCAACATATGCTTATCTTGTGCAATTGTTTCATGATGCCAATTCTCCAGGCAGTGTCATACTCTTTTTCGAGGTCAAAAAATACTCCGATGGTCTGACATTGTTTGGCGAATCCTTGCTGGATTTGGTTGGTCGGCCTCAGCAACGGATCAAGGGTGGAGCGGTTTTTCCTGAAACCAAATTGAAATGATGATATTAATCCTTTAGTTTTGAAGTGCCAAACTAATCTAGTATCTATCATTTTCTCCATCAGCTTACACACACAGGTGGTAAGAGCTATTGGTCTGTAGCTGGCTAGGGAAGCATCATTATTAGGCTTTTTAACCCTCTTACGCCGGAGCGGTAAATAAAAAAATGACCCCCGTATGCCGGAGGGGTTTGGGAGTGAGCGCGGTAGCGGAAAAAATATTTTTTTCAAAAAATCACAGCGCGCTTAGTTTTCAAGATTAAGAGTTTATTTTTGGCTCCTTTTTTTGTCATTGGCTGAAGTTTTAGTTATGGCAAACCATCAAGAAACATGAAAAAAAAAAATTATCATTATCATATATTAAATAATGCGATATATGATAGCGCAAAAATGAAATTTCATATATAATTGTATTCAAATCGCGCTGTGCGCAAAACAGCACGATTTGAATACAATTATATATGAAATTTCATTTTTGCGCTATCATATATCGCATTATTTATATATGATAATGATAATTATCATATATAAATAATGCGAAAAATAAAGGTAACAAGTTACTTTTTTTTCGTTGTAATGCACACTAAATTGCGATCATTTTGGTATATAACACATTGTAAAACGATAAAAGCAACACAGAGAAAATATTATCACAAAATGATGCATGAATTCGTAGCGCGCGGACGTAAAAAAATATTTTTTTTTTAAATTCACCATAAATCGAAATATTGTTATAGAGACTTGCAATTTGTTTCAAAATGAAGGTAAATGATGGAATATTACGATACTGTAAGATTTTTAGCTTACAAATGCAGTTTTTGACCATTTCGGACGAGTTAAAGTTGACCAAATGTCGAATTTTTGTTTAAAAGTTTGTTTTATATGCAAATATAAAAAAATGAGAATTGCTACAACCTTCTAATATTTTTTGTTATATTGTGCATGTTTTTGCGCACATTTTCATATATAAAACTCTAAAAAAAAGCGTAATATGAAACGGAGCAAATATTAGGAGAATGTGACCTACGTATTTCGGAGATTCGCTGCCGAGAATCGGCGCGCGGACGGAATAAAAATATTTTTTTCAAATATTCACCATAAATCGAGATATTGTTCTAGAGACTTGCAATTTGTTTTAAAGTGAAGATAAATGATTGAATATTACTAGAATGTAAGATTTTTATGTTACAAATGCGTTTTTCGACCATTTCGGTTGAGTCAAAGTTGACCGATCGTAGTTTTTTTCCTATTTTTCGTACTTTATATGCAAATATTTCAAAAATGAGAAATGCTACAACATTCCAATATTTTTGTTATATTTTGCATGATATTGCGCACATTTTCATATATAACACTCTAAAAAAAGCGTAATATGAAAAGGCACAAATATTAGGAGAATGTGACCTACGCATTTCGGAGATTCGCTGCCGAGAATCGGCGCGCGGACGGAATAAAAATATTTTTTTCAAATATTCACCATAAATCGAAATATTGTTCTAGCGACTTGCAATTTGTTTTAAAGTGAAGATAAATGATTGAATATTACTAGACTGTAAGATTTATATGTTACAAATGCGTTTTTTGACCATTTCGGTTGAGTCAAAGTTGACCGATCGTAGTTTTTTCGTACTTATCGTACTTTATATGCAAATATTTCAAAAATAAGAAATGCTACAACCTTCCAATACTTTTTGTTATATTGTGCATGATTTTGCGCACATTTTCATATATAAAACTCTAAAAAAAGTGTAATATGAAAAGGCACAAATATTAGGAGAATGTGACCTACGCATTTCGGAGATTTTCGGCCGAGAGTCGGCGCGCGGACGGAATAAAAATATTTTTTTCAAATATT
Organism: Macrobrachium nipponense; assembly: GCF_015104395.2. Taxonomy (NCBI): domain Eukaryota; kingdom Metazoa; phylum Arthropoda; class Malacostraca; order Decapoda; family Palaemonidae; genus Macrobrachium; species Macrobrachium nipponense. Next base: position 82,949,102 of record NC_087208.1, read on the forward strand.
CACCATAAAACGAGATATTGCTCTAAAGACTTGCAATTTGTTTTAAAGTGAAGATAAATGATTGAATATTACTAGACTGTAAGTAATTTGCTTACCCCACCCCAAAAAAACCAATATTTAATATATATATATATATATATATATATATATATATATATATATATATATATATATATATATATATATTTTATACATAAAATATATATATTACTTTTTTCGATTCTGGTACCAATACATAAATAAAAGGAATGCAGGTGACACTTCTCTTTTTTGCATACAATGAAATGTCTTATATTATTTTATCATGCATAGATACGGATATATAAAAATTGTAATAAATATAAAAATAAATATAAAATAAATGTAGAATACTCACTCATAATCCTGACTCTTCGTTCTATTCTTGTTTTCTCCTCCTCCATTGAAGAGTCTTGCATTTTTTTTCCACTCGACATGACGGGGTACAGGTGGAGGAGGGAGACGTGCGCCCTTACTGCTGATGGACCCGGCGGCCCCCGTGCGCCCTCCGCTGTCGGTTTAGGGGGGCGCGCTCCAATACGTGACCTTAGTGTGGTATTTTCGGTCACACTCCCCTATCAGCAAAGAGCAACTTTGCAGAGACGACAGAGGAAACCGGGTGTCTCTCCTTCTGCCATTCATATGGCACACCCGGCACTGTTTCTGCCTTTGCCCTTCTAAGGCCTCCAGTATGTGATCCCCTGGCTGCAGCCGACACACAGGGTCCACTACCCGACGAGAAGCGGTGATGGCGGGGCCGGCAGCAAGAGGGGCGTCGTCAGCAGGGGGGCGTCGTCAGCAGGGGCGGGGCGGCAGCAGGGGCGTCGGCAGCAGGGGCGGCGGCAGCAGGGGCGTCGTCAGCAGGGGCGTCGTCAGCAGGGGCGGCGGGCAGCAGGGGCGTCGTCAGCAGGGGCGGCGCAGGTCGACCGAAGTTTGGCCCTCCTATCTGCCCTTTCCGCTAGGGGCAGATCTGCAGCTCGGGGCAGGGGGTCAGTTATGGAAGGCCACTCATCGGGATCGAAGTTGATGAGGGCATTCCCGGCTTCCTCTAGGAACTGTAAGTGGGTCAACCTCGGAAGATTGTCACCGCGGTACCCACAGTACAGTATGTAGGCATTTTGGAGGGCCAACTGAAGGATTGTATTTGAGGAGCTTCTGTCCACCTTCTGGTTCTCCTGGCGAAGGGATAATACTGGATGAGCTGATCAAAGAGATCAACTCCTCCCAGTGCCTGTTGTAGTGCCCAATGACGGTTAGGCCGCTCGATGCGAAACTCCTCAAACACAACTCGGCCCTGTCGACGTGTCTTCTTCCGCTGTACGATCTCTTCTTGGATGGGTTCATGACTCGTCGTAATCATGGGGACGAGTCGGACACCCTTCCAACAGATGACGAAGACAGCGCCCTTCCGCCGCCACTCTGTCTCTCCTCTTGCCAGGTGTTGCGGATGACTAGCGAACCTCTTGAGGACATTCGGGGTCCACGCACCAACCAAACCGAAGGGTACCACTGACGTGCAACCTGCTTCATACAGTTCCTGGGCCAGGGATACCGAGTTATAATAATTATCCATAAACAGGTGATATCCCTGGTTACAGAAACGTCCCACAAGACTGAATACAGTGTCACGCAGCGTGGAGAAGACCCCGGAATACACTGAAAAGTCCACGACGTATCCAGTGTTGGCCTCGGTAATAAGAAAGAATTTCACACCATATTTCTTCAGCTTCTTGGGGTTATACACTTTTATACTAAGACGTCCTTTGTAAGGCATCATCCCCTCATCCAAAGACAGGTTCTTTCCAGGAATCACAAGATTTGTACACCGATCACGGATATAATCCAACACTGGGCGCACTAAAATGAGGCGATCACTGTTATTCCGGGGTATGGCCCTTCGGTTGAAGGCGTTGAAGTACCTGTCCAACGTCAGGAAATTATCACGGGACATAACGCCAGGCACATTAGGCATACATAAAAAATAATTCCTCCTCCAATATTGCCTGACGTCGGAAGCAGGTGTCATACCAAAATAAATGTGGAGCCCCAAAAAATGCGCCATGTCAATGAGGTTGCAACCCCGCCAGTAATACGATAAGGTCGTCCTTAGTTCATACCGGCAGTACCAAGCGTAGTCCACCGTCTCGTGTACCAGGTATTCCAGCAATTCCCCGCGTAAGGAAAAGCTGGATGAACCACAAAAACAGTCAGGGTACTGGTACGGTGAGCCAGGGGTTACCGTGAAGGGGTGCATGTTATGAGGGGTGGGGTCCTCCGTCCACCCCTCGTCACTCTCCGACGACCGACCTTCACCTTGGCTGGCGCGACGAGCCGACCTTCTACGTGCCCGTGCGCGCGCACGGGTGCGGGCACGATATTGCACTCTACCCTCCCCCATTGGCCCATCACCCTCACTTAGGCCTTCACTTTCTGTATCGTCCTCTGCGATAAAACTAGACCCCATATCCCCATCCTCCCCCTCCTCAGATTCCCCCTCGTAAGCACTGAACCCACTGAATTCGAGCTCACTTTCGGGATGTGAGACTCGAACGGACATTGGGGGCATATATTCATCCTCACTTCCATCGGGACTGATGTCCTCATCACTCGATGACCATCCGCCATCAAAATGAGGTGACTTGCAAGCATGTTCCCAGATCAAGCTCCGATAGATAGTCATCTATGTCCCTTGGTTGGAGGCCTCCCAAATGCCTACGAATGCCCCTAAGGACGCCCACATGCTTCCTAGGGGTAACCAAAGGCATACGCTGTGTTCCTGAAACACTTTCAGCCACACGTGGCCGCACAGAACGGCCTTGAGGCGCGGGGTCATGCTGGGTGCTTGGCCCCTCGCCAGCATCCAGGTCCAAAACTCTCCTTACACGATCCCTTCCGACGGGTAAAACGCGCCTTTCGCGGTTCACACGTCGTTGAGACATCTCTATGAATGTCCTGTAGCAACACAAATGCTCAAAGTCTCGCACAAGTCCAGAAAAACACGCTTTTGACGAAAGATCGCTCTCGGATGATGTGCCACTGATGCTGGCTGGAGCTAGAAGAAGGAATATCGCGCATGCGCACTTGGGTCACGCTTCAAAACAAAACAAGGCCTTGATCCGTGAACTCCCAACATCCCCCAAGGCACGTGATTCAAAAGTTTTAGGCTGGTAGGCCTATAAGTATTTTTCCGCGAATTAAAAAAAAAACTTTTTTATGTCGACGTAAAATACGTCCAGTCGGCACCCGAGAGACAAAAAATGTCGACGTAAAATATGTCCAGTCGGCGTAAGAGGGTTAACAGGAACAACTATGGATATTTTCCAGTCATTGGGTAAAATTCCAGTTTCCCATATTTTGTTTATAATCTTGAGTAAATATTTTTTGTCATCGTCTGGGAAGTGTTTAAGCATTTCATATATGATTGTATCCTAACCTGGAGATGTGGATCCACTAGAAGAGAGCGCCTCCCGTAATTCTCTCCAGAAAAACTTGTAGTTGTATGGTTCAGATTTTCCTGAATCAAATTTCAGTCATTTCAGAATTCCTAATTTTTTGAAATTCAAGGGAATAATTGTTGGCGCTGGAAACATTAGAAAAATGTATTCCTAGCTCATTGGCAACTTCAATGGGATCAGTGTCGTTTATTTTTAATGAGGGTAATGGTGACGCAACAAATGTCCTACTCAGTTTCCTTATTTTGCGCCACACCATTTTCAGCGGAGTCTTTGAGCTTATTCCCTTAATATAGTAAAGCCAACTTTCTCTTGTGGATTTCTTATAAAAGCGCCGTTGCTTGCCTAAAGCACGTTTGTAGATTAATTTAGACTGGGGAGAGCCACTAGTTTCGTAACGTTAGAATACCACAAGTCTTATTCCACCAGGGAACTGCAGGTCTACGAGGTTTGCCTTTTGTTTTGGGAATCGAGTCTTCAGCACTCTTCACAGTAGATTCAATAAAGTAATCATGAGCATCTAGATGAGAATAAAATTACTCAAACTCCCTATCTAGATTGATGCCCTTACTGAATTTATCCCATTCTGCCTCCTCTACCTTCCACTTCAGTAAAACTTTAGATGGACCATTTACAGCATATTTCAAATGGATCGGGTAATGATCACTCCCATTTAAATTTTCGTTGACAGACCAACTAAAATCAATGTGGATACTTGTTGAAGAGAAACTAAGGTCCAGTGCAGAGAAATGATGATCATGAATGCTGTGGAAAGTCATTGACCCATTATTATAAAGGGTAACATCATTCCTATCAATAAGGTCTTCACTGTCTAGAAACCGACTTCCCCATAGGAGGTTGTGGGCATTGAAATCTCCTAGGAGAAGTAAAGGAGCTGGAAGTTGGTTGATTAAGGACTGAATATCTTCACTGTTAAAAACAAGATCTGGTGGAAGGTATAAGGAGCAGACTGTTATCCTCTTTTCTAAGATGACTGAAATAGAAACAGCCTGTAGAGTTGTATTTAATTGTATTATGGAGTGCTGCAGAAATTTATTAACAATAATTGCAGCACCTCCATGGGCCCGACCACCAATTGGGGGAGAGGAGTTCAATTTTGAATAATTTAGTCCAGGATTATAAGGAGAGTTGCCTAACATTGTCTCCTGCAGGCATATAATCCCTGGATTGAATTCATGAATTAAGACTTTAAGGTCTTCTACACGGGCTCTGAGACCTTTACAGTTCCACTGAAGGATATCGAACATGAATGTTTATGTGGTAAAATGTGCTACTTCCCACTTCTTGGAGGGGAAGTACTGTTCCTAGGGTAGAGAGGAAAGTTCTCATTTATAAATGACTGTTTCCTTAAACCCTTTTAATTTGAATTGGAAATAGGGGCTTTTGGCTGACCATATTTCTGGTAATGATCCTGATCAGAATTTCTATTGTAATTCTGTGAATTACTAAGTTCATTTGTCTTAGGACGGCAAGACTGATTGGAACTCACATGTTTTTGGACTGAAACTGCTTTTGGAACCACCTTTCTAGGCAGAGAGATCTCTTCCAAAACACTTAACCCATTTGAGGTTTTTATTTTAAAGCTATCACTATTTGGGGATGTATTCCTTGTGCGCTTCTCAGAGGTTGTAATTATAGTTTTGTTTTCAGTTTTGTTTGTGGCTGTGACAATTGATGGCTACGAATTAGCTCCATCTAATTGGGCTTGGTCCTTTGGCTTAGTCTGTTGGAAGCAATTTTAGAACACCTTTCTGAATTATGAATTGATTATGGCTCCCCCCCCCCTTTTTTTTTTAAGGTGAGCCTGCAACTATCATATTAGTCACCTTTGTAACGACTTTGGGAGGTGAGTTTTCTGTGCCTCTGGAAGTACAACTTTTGGTGTTGGACTCCAAAGGCATTAGCTGGTGAACATTTCTAGACAGATTACTGATTTCCATTGTTTAGAGTCCGTGAGTAGCAGGTGCGTGATGCCTACCGTCAGATGCAGTTATTAGTTGCTTTACATTGCTGGAATTTTTCATAACTTATTACTGAAGCATAGGTAGAGTTGGCACTTTTGATTGCCCCATTATCACATGCTTTGCTTCGCTAATGCTGATATGTTCATTATCAGCCACTGCCTATACTTCTTCAAATCTGTATCTAAGGCAAGCCCCAGAATTTGGAGGGTGATCACCATTACATTGGAAACAGTAAGGGGCTGCTTCGCACTCATCAAAATCATCATGCTCTGCAGACCACACAGAACATCTTTTGTTGTTTTCACACGAGTTTTGAATGTGGCCATATTCAAAACATTTGCGACATTGTTTTGGATTTCTTTTATATTTTTTATCCAGCATCCTTTCATGACCAACAATGTAGGTAATTGTAGGACAAGGTTAAAAGGATAGCTACATCCCCTCCTAGTTTTTTTACGTGAAATACACAAGGAGGACATCGATGGAGAACGTCCTCCTCTTTAAAAACATGTAGGTCTTTTGAGTATACTGTCCCTTTCAGTGTGTTAAAAAATCTATGTGATGCAATACATTCGATATTTTCACTTTCAGGAGGTTTAAAATTAGATAGCAAAATTGCTTGGTGTTTCATTACCAGCTTTTATTAGCAAGTTCTTTCCATAACTTTTTAAATTTATAATGGGAATGGAACCAACCTTGCTCTCAATACATTTAGCAGCCTTTATAAAAAATTTTCCTCTCTCCTTGTAGCTAGCAACATGCTATATAGGGGGAGGAAGCGCTCTGGTACATGGGGCTAGTCCATGTTCTTCATGCTTAGGGATAAAATCAAATGGCTTATCATTTAGATATTTCATTGAAAACACTTTCGTGCTAAGAACTGAATCATTGAGAATGTGGCCATGGAGTCTTTGTTGTGCCTCACTAGCTTCCAAGGGTGAGGAAAATTTAACAAAAGCAGAAAATTACTGCGTGTCTTTTTCTGGAAGTAATTTAAGGCTTTCTACTTTATCAAATTGTTTCATTACACTATACAAACACTCATAATGTAATGACAAATTTATATTAGTGCAATGAAGGACTCTACTATTTGGATCAAATCCACCAGATTTACTAACACCCTGGTGTCTCAGTGTTTGGTTCTGTCCGACAGCAGAGCTCATATCCATGTTCATGTCAGAAGCCGTTGCCAGTGCAAGTAAGTTGTCAGTTCCAGGGGAGGGAAAACTAATAACCAAATCCATAAAACTTTGCCAGCTCACATTCAGAAGTCCAAAAAGTGCGCACCCAACACCCAAGAGCCCATCTGAGACCCCAACAGCACATCAGAAAGGGAAACCCAGGCAGCTTCTAATGCCTAGACTCCCCACCCCAACAAACCACCCAAGCCCACAAAGCGATCCCATGATATTAAGCACGCACATTGTGGATCAGTCAGGTATTTGCATTCTCCACCAATGGCACAAGCGAGAGACGACTCCCAATAGTCCATCCCATACCCTACCCTATCGGGATAGCATCAATATGCTTGCAGTGGCCCAGGTATAAGCCAATCCGCTTGCTGGGAATTCTGCCCCCACTAATGAGGACTGACTCCCCACTCCAAACGTATTAATAAGTGGTCTTCCGGACAGAAGCCAGGAGTCCCATCCCCAAACATCAGCCCCCACCTATCCAGCACCCCCTGGATTCGATGGTTCCGCTCTCAAGATAGAAATGGGAAAATCCCATCACTCACTATCTCTTAGGCCCAAACCATATCGGGTGGTGACTCAACCACCACAACAATTACCATAATTAGCTTTGAATGCAAACCCCTTCCAAAGCACGATCCTTTCTCAGACTCACCTAAGCAGTAAAATTTTACAAAAAGTGGAAAATTCCACAAAATTGCTCCAAAAAATTATTAATACACAAGACTCTTGGACTCAAACCTGGGAACATATTCCTGGGGTTCAAGAGTCCCCTCACTATGTCAAGGTGGTCTCATTTTGAGGGAGTATTAGATAATTGTGGCAGTTAATGACTTCTTTATATTCTATCCCTACACCTTCAGTCTTTAACCTTTGTCATTTGTCCTCTTTATGCCCTTTTACCTTCTTTGGTCTCAGAATCTTACACTGCACCAATGTGATCTGTCATTAATGATTAGACATTTCCATATTACTTAATTCTATTATAATCATTCATAAGAAAAGTAGGTCCAAACTTTAACTTTCATGTCCACTTGCCTCAAGAACATCTCGGACTTCACTGTGAACGGTGGTGGAATGATGGGGAGTAGATAAGCAAGATGTTAAAAGGGAGCTTGTCCAAAGTTCAAACCCAAAAAAAATAACTGCAGGAGCAATGGTTTGTATACTACAGCTATAGAGTCTTTGCAATGAATGTGGATGTTGTGGTGTTTGCTACAACTGCAGAAGCAGTTTTATTTTATTTATTTATTTTTGTTGCAACAGAAAAAGTGGTTCATTTTCTACAATAGCAGAAGTAACAATTTGCTACCACTGTAAAAGCAGGGGTTTGTTTGTTATTGCTGCAGAAATAGAGCTCTATTTCCTCTGACTATAGAAACAATGGCTCTTTTACATGATTATTAATATTATATAAAAAATCTCATGATAGCACGAGTCACTAAAATGATGAAATCCACGGTGGTGTAAGTGTAAATATAACTCCCTAATATATATGCAAACAAAAGCTTTCAAGGATGAGAACCTGCCCAATTCTCCTTCCCAATCTGAATAAAACACTAAAGCAGTCATGGAAGTAAAAAGTTTTGGAAAAAAAAAAAAAAGACAAATTTTTAATCAATTTCTATTTTTCATAGCTAACAAACCTGATGTCTTCACAATCAGATCAATCTTCTGGTGTCCGCTGGAAACCGGTTAAAAAACAATCAGACTGTATATGCAAGGAATCTGTGGCATCTGGCATCTAAGGCGTAGAATAGGTGGAGTGTGCCATGAGTGACACATATAGTCTTTTTTCCAACTAAGGATTACTAGAGGGGTAGCTAGAGGTGGGCAGTCAACGTTAAGACCTCACGTTCATTAGCTTTGAAAAATACAAAATGATTTGTCAATTGTTCATAAGAGGAGCAAACCTTCAGTCTTAACTTGGAGGGAGGTACGAGAGTCCTGAACCGACTGGAGGTTCGGCACATCCAACCACCCTTCACAGAAATGAGTTCTAAAGGAGGTGGTCTGAGCCTGCAAGCAATTAGATATATAGGTATCTAAAACTTAGTCCACTGGGAGTAAACACAATGCGACATGTCCAGATTCATTGCATCCATGGAAGATAACGAGAACTTCATCTGTCCAACCAAAAATCTATGCCGGCTACAAGCAAAAGGTTTGTCACCACTCCTCACACCCCTCTCTGGAGAGAGGAGTGTATGCTACTGAGAAGCACGTTTGTATGTTGTATGGAACATAAAAATAAGTACTATAACAGTAAGGCTATCATACTCACCTGCATCAAGCCAGTTCCAGTGTTATGATGTCTAATCTTCAACCCGCCCATAGGAATGAAGAATTAAAAGGGGGGAAAAAAAGGAGACCAGTCATCTCACTCATTCTCTCTTCCACACAATCATCTTAGGCATGATATGAAATGTCCCGTCATAGGCACTGGACGAGCTATACAAATTGTTGGGCAGCCACCACCGGACCCAAGGAAAAAAAGTGTCCAAAGACCTGTGCACAATATCCTTCAGGTAAAGTAGTCTGCTGAAGCCAGGAACCAATATTCAAAACCCTTTGAACGAAAAGTTCTTCTTAAAGGCCAGAGAAGAACTTATTCCTCTAATGTCATATGCTCTTGCATGCACAAGTATTTGTGACAAAACTTGAAGGTGAGGAGTAGGCTTGTCTAATCACCTCATAAAGTAAAAAAGAAATGGTATTCTTGAACACTTCCTTCTTGGCCTGTGGTAACAAAAAGTCTACGACACCTAGGCCTTAGGTGACTAGTCCCTTTTATACAGCAATGTAGTGCTCTGACGAGACAAAGCAATAACCTTGAGGATCGTTGTCAATAAACTCCTTCAGGGACAGAATGGAAAACGAGGAAAATCTGTCATCGTGAACTGAAGGATTTTGAGTCTTAGCCACAAATTTTAGGACAAACTTGAAGGCTACAGACCCCCAACCCCTACAAGACTGTTCAAAGTTCTTGAACATAAAAATCTCCCAGGAAGAAGTGATGTCCACGCCTTTCAGACAGAACTAATCCCAAGGCAGCCCTGTAGCCTTTGATAGCAGAAACGGAGAGATGTTTCTCAGTTCTGAGAAAGATCAGAAAATCCCCTATCTGCTGAACAGAAGTTGCAGTTGGAGAGACCCCACCCTGTCAACAAGACCAATCATAGCAGATGGCTAACTTACCCTGGTACATGGCTGATGAAGATATGAGATAGTCAGACATCTGAGTCGCTGCTCTACGAGAAAAGCCTCTCGCTCGCAAGAGATACTGGACAGTTTCCAGCCGTGAAGAGATAAAGACCCTACCAACTGATGGTACCTCTCCACATGAGGCTGGCAGAAAAGGTTGTGCCAAGGAGGGAATTTCTCTTGGAACAGCTTACCTCTGCTGGCAGAGGGACCTGTAGCTGAGACAAGAGACCAAGAATAACTTGCCACAGGAGACCTGGTTGCTCAATCCTCGAAAAAGGAAAGAGCGACCAACAGTCCTGAATTTCTGTAACCTCTGCCTCTGGTCCAACGGGAAAACTCTTGACAATGCTGTGCCTATCACCATTCCCAAGTATAGGATCCTCTGGCTGGGAAGTAGATTGGACTTCACCGGATTTACTGGAGAAGCTGGTCCCTGTCCAAAAACAATTTCTCTCTGGAACTTGCTATGGACAGCCAATCATCAAGAGATCTCAACAAGCGAATCCCCAATCATGAACCCATGTCGACACTAAGGTAAAGACCCTTGTGAACACCTGGGGAGCTGTAGTCCAGCCGAAGCAAAGGACCTTGAACTGGAAGACCTGTTCCTCAAGGCTGAAGCGGAGGAATTTTCTGGACGGAGGGTGGATTGGAATCTGGAATTAAGCGCCCTTCAAGTCGATTAACAGCAAGAAGTCGTTCTCCCTTATGGCTACCAAGACTGTCCAGGGTGTCTCCAGCCTGAATCTTGTCTTCTTGATAAAGTGATTCAACGTGGAAAGGTCTATCTCTGGCCTCCAATCACCCATATCCTTTGGAACCAGGAAGACTCGACTGTAGAACCACGAAGGACTATCTATCTTCTCCACAGCAGCCTTGTCCATCATCATCGACACTTCCTCTTGGAGAGCCAGGTGCTTCGGAGATCCTCAGGCATATGTCAAGTGCAGGAGAGGATGATCAGAGAGAAGAGAAGTCAAATACCCTACCCAAAGGACATCTACTACCCACTTTTATTCTCAGTCCAATTGCCATTTGGCCCAGTGGCCTGCCAGGCTCACCCAACAGTGGCAGTGGGCAGGGAGCGGTGCCCTCTCTATCGACACCCTGACATACCCCTAATTTAAAATACATTAACCAAAGAAAACCAGTCGAAGATAAACCAAACCTCCTCGACTACATGATAGTTCATCTAATGGTCATTCCAATGATTGTCTACACCAGCTTGGGCACCTGCAACTTGGGTTGCTGAGAGCAACCGTGTTACCTGAATGAAAGGAGGAGGCAGCAGCATCATCTGGTGTGACAATGACTGTTAACTGAATTAAAAATATGTCTTAAAATATTTGATACACTGTCTACATACCAGGTCCTTCTTGCATAAGATTTGTTACCAGCGGTCGTTGCTGAGGAGTCACGGGTGTGGGGGAACCAGATACCCAAAAGCCTGTTTCTCCCCAAATATGACAAATTTTCTAAGACAATTTGTATTTTTCATAGCTACAAACCTTTGGTCTTAACAATAGGATAATTTCTAGTGCCTAGCTGGATCCGGGTAAAAAGCAGGTAAAAGCAACGGATCTTGTGATATCTGGCAACGCATGCGTAGCTTGGGTTAAGAGTGGTCAAGGACGACGCCACTACGCCAGTCTTTCTTTTGACCGCCTGGGCGAAAGTTGTGTTTCACCTCTCTCTTGGCCTTTTCCCGGTTCATTGTCCGTTTTGTTTCTTTTAGTGTGTGTGTGTGTGTGTGTGTGTGTGTGTGTTGTGTGTGTGTGTGTGGCTGGTATTATGACTTCTTCTGCTCCTTGGCATCAGCGTATGTGCCCCGGAGTTCCTGGTTTTCCGTGTTCTCGTTTTTTGACCTCAGCAGCGACCGACCCTCACATCACATGCAATATGTGTCGTTCAAATTTTTGTACTATTACGAATCCTTGCACGGAATGCCAGGCATGGCCTAAGGAGCAGTGGAGGTCGTTTTATGGCAAGAGAGAACATCGGAGGGTTTCGACTCTTCCTACTTGGGAAGGGTTTGTGCCTATTCCTGATGTTTTGTCTTCCACGGTAGCCAACCCTCATAGTAGCGTTGTCCCTGCATCTCCTTCCTTTTATTCCATTGATTCGTCGATGGAAGCATCAGGAGGCCGCCAAGGTAATGTTTGTAATGTAGCCCCTTCTTCCTCTGGACTTTATTTGGTTCCCGAGAAGGGTGAGGTTTTTTCATCAATCTCTTCTCTTCCAGACTTGGAGGCGTCCAAAATGGTGGCGATTTGGAAGGTGCTTGGACTAGGGGGTACCCCGTCCTTGGAGGGGTTGCTAGAGCATTTTGTGGAGGCTTGCAACCCCCCACCCCCCCCACATTTCCCGTTCTGGCCAGACCATCCTCCTGGCCTCGTCTTTGTGGGTAGCAGCAGTCAGCCATCTTGTATTGCTCCGCCAGTGTCTGCCGCTGCTTCGAATCGGAGTGACGCTGCGGCATCAGCCCCGTTGATGACGTCATGGCGTCCATCTTTGTGTATTCCTCCACCAGTGGCGTCTCTTTTCCCCTCGCACCGAGGGGAAACCGTGACGTCACTCACATTGATGACGTCTCTCACAGTCGTCTCTGATAGCCAGCACTGATGCCATCTATCTGTATCACAGTGCAGAACACCTTATGAAAAATTTGCATCGTGTGCCACCTTTACCATCCCTGTCATCTAGCCAATTTCTTTGTTCTTGTATGAACAGTCACCAAACAACACTGACATGATCTGTGCCTAACAGAGAGAAGAACGAGCTACCCCTAAGCTTCCTGAATCAGAAGACTGAATGATTTAGGAAATTAGCCTATTAAACCAAGAAGAACTAGGGCACTTTTATTAATTCAGTGCTTAAGATGGTGTTGGAGTGTTTAAACAATAAGACAGATATCCAGAAAATAAAGGGGGCAACGGATACCGATGATGAGAAGAATGTGCAAGATTATCTAAAGCACCTTCCTCATGTAAACAACAGAAGAGCCAGCAGCAAAATAGCCCGAAACGCCAACCAACCTGTCTGGGTTGGATCCAAGCGCTGTGACAAACCAACCACAACACTAGGGACATCACTAGGCACTCTCCCAACAAATTACTCACGTACATGGCCGCGTACGTGCGGGTTGGAAGTACCAGGGTGAGGGGCAGGCAAACACTCCTGCTGCACTATCCCCACACTCACAACCTTCGACCTCTTGACAGGCACCTTGAGATCCTTACGGCGATGAATAGGCCCTGGAGTTGGAGAAGCGGAAAAATTTGAAACTTGTGCACGAGCATGGGAGGTTGCAACACACTTGCAACTCAATGCAGAGGACGAAGCAGCCACTGCAGATCGCACGGAAGAAACACTAACACTCTCAGTAACACCAACACTTGCAGGAACAAAGTCCTTAGCCTTCCAACGCTTGATATGCCGACGCAGCGGAGATGGGGGAGAAGTAGAGGAAGACAGCACTGGCTCCTTACACAATTTCTTAGCAGGAGGCGGGGACGATGCAACATGCTTGCTTCCAGTCCTCCCAGCCAACATGGCAGCAAACCTATCTTCTAAAGCAGAGTCCAATCTCTTAAGAACCGCCTGACATAAAGCCTCAGACGGATCAGCAAGAGAAGGGGCCGACGACATGGAAGGGAGATGCAGTGAACTGGATGGCAGAGATGACATCACAGCAGCAAACGATGACGACACAGACGAGCAAAGCAGCGCAGTGGAGGCAACTGGGAGTGATGTCATCGAGGAAAGTGACATCACAAGCGGCGAGGATGTCACAGTTTCCCCTCGATCCGAAAGGGAAGTAGATGCCACTGGCGGAGGGATACAAAATGGCTGATGCCACAACTTCCCTCTGACTCGAAGAAGCGGCAATCGTCACTGGCGGAGCAATACAATATGGCTGACCTCGGCTACCAACAAAGACAAGGCCAGGAAGAGGGGGGAGAGCCTGGACAGCTTGAGGTGGGGGTTGGCGAGCATCCAAGAAGTGCGTCATCAAACCCTCCAAGGAGGGTGGACCCCATAGCCCAAGTGACCCCCAGAGCGTCGCTAGTTTGGACGCCTCCGAATCTGAAATTAAAGGAACTGATGAAAATCACTCCTTCCTCTCAGGAATTAAATTAACTCCTAAGGAAGAGGGGGCGACATTACATAAAAAATCAGCCTGAGGGTCTCCTGATACTTCCAACGACGAATTGATGGAAGAAAAGGAAGGAGACAAAGACACAACACTAGCATGGGTTGTGACAGCAGCAGGAGACGAAGCATTAGGAAGAGAAGAAAATCCCTCCCATGAAGGAAGAGTAGAAACTACAATGCTCCCTCTTACTATAATATAAATTTTCATAATAAAATTTATTATTTGGATTTTTACCTACTGTAGCTATATCTCCACGCTGATTAAGCGAGTCGGCATTCAAACAAAAAATCAAATGGCTGCCCTGATGACTGTCTAGTTCACCTGTTCTCCACCAGGTGTGTGCTGAATGTTTTAGCTCGTCAGAATTTCCTTGACAGCCCATTAAGTTGTGGGGAGGCTGGGTGGGTCTACTTTAACAGTAGGTAAGTATCCAAATAATAAATTTTATTATGAAAAAAATTTATATTATTTGAGATGAATCTTACCTACTGTTAAAGTTAGTTGATTCCCACATTACGAAGAGGATGGGAGGTAGTGCAGCTAGCCAAAAATCCGTTCAGCCATTCAAGCTAAAGGTTTCTTGCATGAAACCTAAAACATTCTCACCTGATTTGGAATCCTTGCTGGATTTTACTACCACCAGAAGTTGGATTCCATTCAGGGAGCAAGGCTCTCATACATATGTAGCAAACAGCAGCCTTGTGGAGAAAACCAATTCGATTCAGCCAGAATGAAAGACAAGTGGTATGAGGGACCCCTGTGCCTGGGTCCAAAAGCCCTATAAAATGACAGTCACTTAAAATAAATACCTTTATGATATATAGGTACGCTCCTATACAAAACTTGTACCTTCACGCTCCCCAAAATATTAAAAATGGTATTTTCATTATAAAATAAGTTTTTAAATATACTTACCTGGTAGTTACATATATATAGCTTTATCCCGCTGATTCGTCGCGCGCACGGCAGAAATTCAAAATTCGCGGCAATCGCCGATAGATGGTCAGGTGATCATACCTGTGCTCCCTCTACCCAGGTACTTGGAACCATTCCCATTTGTCCTCAGAAATTCCATGCCCCTGTTCTCAGAGGGGAGGAGGGAGGGACCTTTTATATATGTAACTACCAGGTAAGTATATTTAAAAACTTATTTTATAATGAAAATACCATTTTTAAATATCTAACTTCCCTGGTAGTTACATATATATAGCTGATTGACACAATTGGTGGTGGGTTAGAGAACTGCAACCCCGTTGGGAATTCTTATAATTATTAATCGCTATATATTAGCTGTACCAATAATCTGGTTCCTACCTGATAAGGAAGCTGGCTTCACAGTTTCCCTGCCTCATTCGCCTGCATTCCTTGAGAGACCCAGTGATCCACCCAGGGGGCTGTAGAAAGTCTCTGTGGGGCTGTCACATGGTCCTCGACCTTAACATGACTAGACCACCACCCTTGCTATCCTGGCATAGCCATGGACAATGAGCTGACCACCTGACCCACTAACACACTAAAAACACACTCCATAAAACCTGACTTAGACTTGCACCGCAGACCGTGGAAGGTTGCAACAACCTTCACAGACAATCTGTGATTACAAGTTCAAGAAGATGCAAGAGTATAAACAAGGGTATAGGTTAGAGGCAGTAGTAACTTCTTCAACTACGGCGCTGGAGGCTACGTACGGACCCAGGGAACAACAATCCTCATATCGGGTCTGTACCTCTTTTAGGTAACAATCTGCGAAGATTGACTTGCTTCGCCAGAATGTCGGTTCCAAAATCGATTTCATAGACTTGTTGTGTCTATAAGCCATCGAAGTCACCACAGCTCTTACTTCGTGTGCTTTGACTTTGAGGATTGGGAAGTTTTTCTCGTCACAGTTCTGGTGAGCTTCCCTTATTAAATCCTTGATAAAGAACGCCAGTGCATTCTTTGACAAGGGTAACGAAGGTTTCTTCACCGAGCACCAGAGGTTGTCTGCCTGTCCTCTCATGTTTTTGGTCCTCTGCACATAAAATTTTAGGACCCTCACTGGACAAAGGCCTCTCCTTTTCCTGTCCTACTAAATGAGCTAACCCTGGTATGGTAAAGGATCTGGGCCATGGCTGAGAAGGATTCTTGTTCTTGGCGAGAAAACCTAGTTGCAGC
The DNA here is from genome assembly GCF_015104395.2 of Macrobrachium nipponense. NCBI lineage: Eukaryota > Metazoa > Arthropoda > Malacostraca > Decapoda > Palaemonidae > Macrobrachium > Macrobrachium nipponense. The sequence goes on from NC_087208.1 coordinate 82,965,267, forward strand.
GAGCAAACTGCATTCTCTCCATTGAAGCCTACATTTTTGCTAAAGGCTTGCAATTATCCTATCCTCTTGGCTGTTGCTAACGCAACCAGGAATAGGGTCTTCTTAATGAGATCCTTCCACGAAGCCTTGTCGAGAGGTTCAAACCTGCTCGAGGTTAAAAACATCAGGACTACATCCAAATTCCAAGAGGGGGTTGGGTTGTCCTTCCTCTTAACTGTCTCAAAGGACCTTATGAGGTCCGAGAGATCCTTGTCTCCTGACACGTCAATATCTCTGTGACGGAAGACGGAAGCTAGCATGCTGCGGTATCCCTTGATGGTTAGTACTGCTAGTTTCTCATAGGCTCTCAAGTTTAACAGAAAATCTGCCAGTTGAATTAGAGAGGTACTGGAAGAGGAAATGTTATTAACTCTGCACCATTCCCTGAACACGTCCCACTTTGACTGGTACACCTTGATTGTGGATGTCCTCCTCGCTCTCGCGATTGCTCTTGCAGCTTTCCTCGAAAAGCCCTTCGCTCTTACCAGTTTTTCGATAGTCGAAAAGCAGTAGATTGAGAGCGAGGAGATTTTGATGGTATCTCTCTATATGTGGCTGTCTGAGCAGATCGTTCCGACAAGGTAACGATTTGGGGGTGTCTACTAGCCACTCCATCACTTCTGTGATCCAGGGTCTCATGGGCCAAAACGGAGCTATCAGGGTCATGCGGGTGTTGTTCAACTCCCTGAACTTCTCATTGACTCTGTCTAGGATCTTGAATGGGGGGAAGGCGTACGTGTCTAGTCCTTCCCAATCCATGAGGAAGGCGTCCACTGCCACTGCTTCCTGGTCTGGGACTGGAGAGTAGTAAACAGGTAACCTCTTTGTTCTCTGCGTAGCAAAGAGGTCTATTGACGGTTCTCCCCACAGATTCCAAAGCCTGCTGCACACCTCGTGATGTAGGGTCCATTCTGTCATGAGAACCTGTCTTCCTCTGCTGAGAAGATCCGCTCTGACATTGTTCTCTCCCTCTATGAAGCGGGTTATCAGAGTTATATTGTTCGCTTTTGCCCACAGTAGATCTTTTGCTGCCTCGTAAAGGGAATCCGAACGAGTGTCTCCCTGTTTCCTTCCTGATGTAGGCCAACGCTGTGGTGTTGTCTGCGTTGACCTGTACTAACTTGTTCTGGACCTCCTGGAAGCATAGATGAATGGCCAGCAGTTCCTTCACATTTACATGACATTTCTTCTGATGGTCTTCCCATAGACCCGAGATCTCGACCTTCCCCAGTGTTGCAACCCACCCCACGTCCGATGCGTCTGAATACAACACTAGGTCGGGGTTCTTCTGTTGAAGTTTGAAGCCTTCTTGTAGTTTGTTGGTGTCGTCCCACCAACTCAACTGATTGTTCTGGAACAACGTACTAAGTCCACAGCGTAGAAGCGTAGACCGTAACTGACTCGGGCGCTCTGACAGCTGCCTACTGACTGCGTTCGGTAGTGAGGCAAGTTGTCCACGCATCCGAGCAAGTCACGTGATCTTTGCTTTTTAAAGGGTTATGCCAAGAGACCATACAAATTGTGTATTTGTTTGTCACTGATGCTGGACGGCAAGGTGGTGAATCTCTTAACGAGGTGATGATTCTCTTAAGGCATGTGCCCAATAGGCGAAAGTCAATTGGCCTCTAGAGACCGAGGTCCTTAATGGCAAGACATTCTCATAGTAGTTGAATCTCAGCTAAGAAGAAAACAACACTATGTTCCATTGAAGACGAAGGTGGAAAGTGAATGTAACCTACGTCTTCACAGCCGAATCGAGAGAAGGATTCTCAAGGTTCTGAACCTGTGCTTATAAAGGACTGAAAACGCTAACAGCTATTTCATTGCTGTAAGGTGAGGGGTTGTAGTTGCAATAAAAGCGAAGCGGTTTCCAGTAATGAAAAACACAGGGAAGTACTACTTCTCATGGGCTGATCATTTGGAAGTAGAGCTGTCAGGTAGGGGAGCAGGCGATGTTTTCCGTATATATCTGTCAATTCAGGGTGTACAATGAACAATTGCACCCTTCCAAATATGAGATATTTTGAAGACAAACTCAGATGTCTGAAGAAAACATTCCGCATTATTGCAATGCGATGCAGCGGGAAACTAGTAAAGACTTCTGTTACCTTACGGTAAACATAAAGATGAAAGAGTCCAGAATATATATCTCTGTTGAAAATTCTCGCAATATTCAAGGGGATGCAGAAGATGTCATTCATGTATGCGAGAATCCCCGTTAAACAGAGACCTAAGTCCGATATTGTTGGACAGAGAAAAGGTTCGGTAGTCAATCATTGTAGGGAAGAGAGACATAAACCGACCGTGCATTTCGGAGAGCCAGCTGGTACTGGGTTGTCTTTCTGCAGTCCCCTACTCGGTAAGTTCTTGCTCACTCGCTATCCTGAGTTGCCAGATAATCCATTCCTCGAAGGAATGCGTTCGGCTAGAATCATCGAGCTTTATAAAAGGGATGTATTATGCTCGAGCAATTATATTTAAGTATCTTAAAAATCGAAACTGGTAACTCCTGGGAAGATGCAGACAGTCCAAAGTTGCAGTTTCATTAGGATATAGTCGTCTCGGTCACAAACCGTAGAATTAACTACGGTATGCGACTACCCCCCGGACAATTCAACTGCTTAACAGAATCATGTCTCGAGGGTAATATACGTCGTATATTTGTAGGTTTCTGTACAACGACTTCCATCCTAAATTCTTTTCCCGTCAAGGAATGAGAATAAGGATTGGAAATCTACACCCTTCCTTCTCTAGTCAAGAGAGTGAAGGAGAAGTCATCCCTTAAGGAAAGCTTCAATAGTGAAAACAGAAAACCCGAAGACGAAAGTTCAAGCCAAACTGGATGTTCGCGTTCGTTCTTCTGTATTCCAGGGTTGGTCGTCTACTGAGAGATATTCTTACTTCAGTAGCAGTTCTTCTTACAAACACTAGAAATTCCAGGAACTCGAGCATTCGGCGAGGTTCCCGGTTATCGTAAAAACAATTATCGGGGATTCTCGATATTAAGTCCTGCGTGGCCTTTTGGGCTAAGGCAGAGGAGACCTCATTCTTGAAGGAGGAAGACTTCTGGGGTCTACCCTTCATAAACTGCAAGGGCGGGCTCCGAGGTACAGCCTGCTGAAAATCATTCGGATATAAGTCCGCCAATACCGCAAGTAATCTTTTCAGATCCGCCGCCTGAAGAGTTTCTTGCATCTCCTCCGCTGAGATCTCTTCCAAAGGATTGGCGATTTCCGATGTCGAACGAGTGGGGGAATCACGCGCATCGTCCTGCTTGCATGCGTCATGCATGCGTCCAGCATGCTGCGAGGGAGCGTCACGATCCTTGTCACCTCACGTCACGCGTCCAGCTTGCTGCGAGGGAGCGTCTATGAGCGCTGCAACTTGCAGCGAGTCCGTGTCTTGCTGGCTGTTAGCGTCTCGCTGTCTTAACTCCGGTCTTATCCTCTTCCTGGGTCTGTTGACGTCCTTAGGTTCCTTCTTGCATGCTTCCTCTCTTAGTCCTTGCGACTGTAAACGTCAAACAGAGACGTAATGGACTGCTGAAGCTCTGACAAGAACGCTGCTTGCGGTGCCTCTTGCTGCTGGGGAACAACTGGAGATGGCACTGCACGTACATCTACAGCTTCGGAGACTCTAGCTGGGGTCTTCTGGCGAAGAGGTGGTGACGCCCCTTGCGACACCTCCCAATCCGGGGGAGGGGGAGAAGCGTGAACTGATGTAATGTGCATGTCTTCTTCCTCCGAAGAGCTATGCGCCCTACACCTCTGTTTAGGCGCGGACGCGTCGTCCTCCTCCGACAGGAATCTCTCTGGAGAGCTCCAATTGCTACAAGAGGGTTGCTGGAACGTAAAGGGAGACCTGCGTCTCTTGAGAGGTCTCGATTCTTGAGGTTGTCTCCAACCGCGTCTGGGTCTTGCGTCGTCCGAGGATGACGAACACTTCCTCATCTCGCCTTTCCTGCGGCGAGGGGGAGCGTCCTGGGATGTGTCAACAGGATCGCTCGAGGGGACGTCCGCTCGCTGTTCAATATCTCTCGCCTCCCTTAGCCTGTCGACGTTCCTTCTCCCAGGGGTTGGGGAGCATGGAAGAGGTCTAGGGCTAGGAGCATGACAGGCACGAATGGATGCACCCTCCACTGCACTAGCACTGTCCCCGAACTTGCGATGCAAACCACGCACTGCCCCCCACATCTCTTCCCTATCCGAAGTAAGGGATTGCACTTTAACACCCAAGGCATAAATAGCAGCCATAATATCTTTCATAGTAGGCTCACTTACCTCCGACTCCGCAGGTGGGTCTGGTACTACTACCTTAGGGCTAGGAGCGGGAATATTAGTATTAGACAAGTTAGAAAGGACTTGACTATCAGAAGACCTAGCTGACAGAACACTCGAAGATCTAGCTCTCCTAATTCTGTCCTTTTCCCATCGCCTCACATAGCGATCATACTCTCTCCACTCTCTGTCCGACAAACTTCACACTCATTACATCTGCTATCAAATGTACACACATGCCCTCTGCATTTCTTACATACTGTGTGGGGATCAAGAGCAGCTTTTGGAAGCCGGGTCCTGCACCCCTTCACACACATTCTAACAACAGAGTCAGCCATCTTGAAAATCTAGAAAACAAGTTAAAATAAACTGTCCAAGTCGGAAACCAACAAAATTTATTTCATCCGTGTGAAAAAGAAACCAAGGAAAATCCAATATCAGTGAAAGCCATCAACCAAAAAACCAAGCAATGGGTACTTCCACCAATTTGTAGTCAAAGCAAACCCAAAGTAGAGCGAATTTCCAACATGTTGCTAGAACGACAGCAGGGAATTTCTGAGGACAAATGGGAATGTTTCCAAGTACCTGGGTAGAGGAAGCACAGGTATGATCACCTGACCATCTATCGGCGATTGCCACGAATTTTGAATTTCTGCTGTGCGCGCGACGAATCGGCGGGATAAAGCTATATATATATAACTACCAGGGAAGTTAGATATTTAAAACCTGGGATTTATACAAAAGAGCCCAAAGAATTGCTCTTTTTCCAGTTCAGGAAAAGGCTACCCACTACTAGTAGTGGATTAAGGGTTTTACTGTTTTCAAACACGATTCTGTATACTTAAGCTAGTGAGCAGGTAGAAACCGAATTGTACTTCTGCTGTGCCACATTAATCCTATTCTGGAGTGACAAATTGACTTAACACTAAATGAAGTTACAACTGCTGCTCACATTACGAATGTTTACCTTCAATAAAGGTAGAAGATATGGAGTTAGTTCTCATGCACTAGCCTATTCAATACATCACAGAGGACCTTGTGTTCCTTAACAAAGACGTTATAAGTTTCTTAAAATCACAACTCAAAAGGTTAACTTTGCCTCTTCAAGGCTTAACCTTCACAAATACATTCTAGGTTTTCTAAAATCACAAAACATAAAGTTAACTTTGCCTTAAAGCTTAACCATAGGCAAAGGCAGCTAGGTTTTCTAAAACCATAAAACAAAAAGTTAACTTTGCCTTCAAGCTTAACCATTGGCAAAGACAGCTAGGTTTTCTAAAACCAAGAAAAAAAATTTTATTTTCTATTTTTGCCTCTTCCATGCTTAACTTTTGACAACGACATCTAAAAGGATGATAAAGATGTACTAGGTTTAACCTATCTGATTAAAAAGGATGATAAAGATGTTCTAGGTTTAGCCTATCTGATTAAATTTTAATTGACCCAACAGGACAGAGAAGTTTCCTCTTCTTCCCCACTAAAGTTACATTGGAATTCTTACAGGTCACTGTAAAGCATAGCCTTAACATCACCCTCAGCTCTAAGGCAGAAAGCTAAAATAGCATTCCCTTTACACCAGCTTAAAGAAGGGTGCTGGCAATAAATTTACTTATTAACTGCTGCTAGTGCTAAAAAAAAAGGTTTCATGGTAAATTAAGATAAAGTTTAGACCTGCGTCTAAACTCCAGAAAGAGACTGATATAGAGATGAAGGGGCTTCAATCTCAACATCTTACAGTGCTGGTCCTCAGCAAGATCCAGAAGTACTTGATGTAATACCGAGAAAAGTATGTATGGAACGATAACTTTGGAAGAAGACAGAGAAAAGTCTTATTATCTCTAAACAGAAAACATTGACATCTACAAGGTTCCAGGTGCTGAAAATTCCTCTAGAATGGCACCCTTAGCAATACACAGACCACTGCTTCTGACCCCAGGCCACGGCAGTTTTAAATTAAGGACAGATCCTATAATAACTTGAAAATCTTATTGGGAGGGGGACATTCTAACATGTCCAAGCAGTTAAGATGCTTAAGTTAATGGAAGTGTATGGAATTGTGTAGTATAATTTATTTCCTCTTAACGGAATAATGACACATCTACCGAGAGCATTGTAATTCTGAAAATCGTTTGCCCTGAGGCTACAAAGGCTCTACAGGAGACACTAAGCAATTCTTGAACTTGAAATTGCTCAATAGTATTCAGAGCAGATACGAGGGGCAGGCCTATGACTCTGAATTAGGCCAAATTTAAGGAAACATCCACTGCTCAAGCCTGAGTAGTAGTAATCATTCGGTTCTTCCTGTTCATCTACTTGCTAGTAAGTCTAAATGAGTGCTCCTTAAATCCCACACCAAGTGCCAAACTTATGGAGATTAGATTAGATTAGAGATTAGATTATAAAATTTTTGGCACATAGCCAAGCGCCGGAGCCGGGGGGCCATTCAGCGCATATATATCTTACGAATAAAAAAAAATCACTGTCGCAGAAACAAACATACACAGAACCGATCAAACATACAAATCATTCATTCATAAAAACCAAACAAACCTAAAACAATTAAGAGAAAATTAAAATTCATAAAAAAGACCAATATTTTTTTAAAATGTCATAATTTGCTCTGCCTGAGCACCTTCACCTAAAATATCGGCAAGAGTCTTATTTGCCAGCAAACAAGCAAACTTATGGATGTAAAGGCCCTTGCAGGCAGTTTCTTCTTCCTGAATCCCCAATTGCTAAAACACTGTTCTTCCACAGAATGAATGATCAAATCAATATGCTGTTTCATTTCACTCAAAGCAGCAAACTTCCCACAAAGACTTCGTTTCTGACCAGGAATAACCCTGCAAAGCATCCTGATGTTTTTCCACTGCTCTGGCATCTAAAATGTTTTACCAGGTGCAGTGTTGACCATTCTATGTTGCATGAAAGTGTAATGAGACTAGTTAAACTCTGTTTGTGTTGCATGACAAAGGGAAAAGACCAAAACCTGGACTTAGGTTTAAGAACAAAATGGGCAATTCTTGGTTACAGAGTCCCTCCTACAGTCTTGAGCCAAAGATGGTTCTGGATTACTAGCAAATTTAATGAACGTTATTTGTAAGTTGTAATTCTTACACTAAAACTGCACATTAATTGAGCATGATTATCTGAAAAAATCCACAGAGAGGCCATGTTTCCTAATAAGGAAAAGCCCTTGCCATATAGGATGTTTCCTTCAGGCCTAAAATTCTTCAAGAAGCATGTGCCTATTCATCTTTGACCAACAAGCATGCTTAATTAAGTGTCATCCTCACAACACTAGATAGGAATGGAGATATAGAGAATTAAAAATGTAATGCATAAAAATTGGGCCAGAAAAAGCAACAGGTACTTGGCCTTTGGAATCCTGCTGACAGAGTTGGCCAACTTGAATCACTGATTCATTAGAAGTGTCTTGCTCCTAAAGTCGACATCATACACCGATAGACAAGTCCCTGACAAAACTTATAGAGGGCTGCACACTAACCCAAAGTGCACAGAACAGCAATATCTTCTTGTAAAAACATCTTGAAGGAACTTGCATGACTGAGGATATATTGGTAGTGGAATACATTCTGCATGTGTACCACAAGTCTGACTGTTCTTTGGAAAGGCACTAAAACCATGCTAAAAAAAACAAAAAGTATGTAGGCAGACACTTCCTGCTATTCAGTCTCCAAATGTCCAAGAATATTTCCAATTACCTATGGAGCTCGTCTCAAAGATTTACACTTGGACCATAATTCCCTCTATATACAATCTCCTACTAAAAGATTTATGAGAGATTTCTGCTGAAGACAAAGGAAGCTATAAGAGGGAGATTAAATCAGTAGAGGACAACCAAAAAAGAATCACAACTGCCCTTCACCATCTCCACCATGTAAGGTATTGGTCCCAAGTCGCTCCATGCAAGTTAGGAGGTTGCAACTGTCCATATTCCAGAACCTGAGTCTGCACTTATACTACACGGAAGGTATCAAACAAAACTACCAATAGATAATCCCTTATCGCCTTAACCCGAGCTGCATAATCAGACAGGAAGCAAAAGTTTTCTCACTTCTTCCAAACCAAATGAGTTTAAGCATGAGGACATTACCCTGCAGCATGAGAAATGAGTTACTTGTCTTCCTCATTAAACTCCTGCTGGCGACAAACCGTAAAGCTGGCATTACAAACTCACTGGATTGGCGCCTCCACCTCACTAAGCAGTCGCAGAGACGAAACAATGTAGCTCAGTAAAAGCTAACTCACCAAGCTGGACTGAAACTCCATCAGCATGTTTGTCAGTCTCGAGTTCATTTCCCCACAGGAAAGAGAAAGAAAGCGAACCTCCTACTAAGGACGGTTAAAGGACCAATAAGTGTTTGTACTGCAAGAGGCAGTCTTCAGCTCTTTGTGACTTTATAAGACACAAGACTATATGCCAAGGCAGACCTAAAGGGAGATTTGTGTGTCCGAGTGCGAGAAAAATTACGAAATGCTCTCTAATAGGAGAAAGCACTGGTTCTCTTCTCCAATATTTAGAGGGCGCTGAAATACACTAAGGCAAGCAAGACATATTCCCTTAACAAAATGAGGATACAACAAAGCGTATGTTGCAACAAACGCCGACCAGCCCAAACGAGTTACTTCCTCCAACTCCATTTCAAACTCTTCTTCCACCAGCGGGCTTAAAGGAGTGTTCTTTCTTTGCAACCCTTGGTGACAGAAAGCAACATTTGTTGATAGGTGACAGAAGCTGAGTACTGTATTGCATTCACCATGACTTGATGAAAGGAAGACAGTTTTAAGCAACTCAGGACTCGGCCAAGTCCACACGAGTCAGTCAACTGAGGGAAAAGAAACGAGGTGCAAGAACATGGGAAAGATTTGGAGGCGGTGGGAGAGGAGTTACAACGACTCTCCCGCCTCGTCCAAAAGCAAATGTACATACTTGAAAACATTCCCATATGAAACGATGTTAGAAAGCTCTGAAGCTACAATAGTATCTAACTTGAAGAAAACCATACATACTACAGACAGTTTAGACTTGAAACAGAGACATTAATCGAGGCAGTAGTAAGAGATTTGCCGATAGCCGAAGAGAAACAGGCAAAGAACAAACACAAGCATTAAGAAGAAAGAGGAATATACTAGCAGACTCAAATTTACAATGACCAAAACATGTGAGATAAGCAGTCGACTGAGTCGACATATCTAAACAAGTAAAACTCGCTACAGATACATTATCATCCCATAAAATTGTCTATATCTATATTATACGTATCTTATTAATCCTATGCATGCTAACGCCTCAAACTTGGTGTTGATGATGGCAGAATGCGCCTACGGAGCAAGGATTAACGCTTACCAAAATAGTCCTTATGCAAACGCTTTACCGGTACTTAGGCGAACACTTTAAATAAGATTCAGATCATGAAAAGGGCGAAGTAGGTATTAGAGGGCACAGAACCCCATTGTCCCGAGAACTGACTTGGTTCCCTGGCAGCGGACATTACCAACTGTCACATGGCAGTCCTAGGCTCGGCTACATACAGATGAGGGGCCGGGCACCAACACCTTGCTTCTAACAGGGAACGTGAAAAAGAGCGCACACTATGGAAGGATTCGGAACGTTCCCGTCATGAACTCAGTTCAACTTGTATTAGAACTAAAAATAGGTTTAATGTTATGTTCTAACTTCTTATTTCGCTTTTCCTAAACCGAATGGGGAGCAGAAGGCGGAGCTACAAAGGAAGTCACTACTAGCGCTACCAAAAGGCCTGGTCTGAGTAGGGATAGCTGAAGATGAAGGGACACTAAGTAGGATAGAACTGACAGATTTAAGTCCTGACCTAACTAATTGCTTTCGCAATCTATTAGTTTCCCATCTTTCCTTTATCTGACATAATCAGGCATACAGTTCACAGAACAATTCCCTACACTCTTCACATCTAGTAGTTCCAAGATCACACTCTGTACCCTTGCAATTACAAACCAATGTTCATCAACTTCCAATTTCAACATCCTGGTTACACCAAAATCATTCCTACATAGCCAGATGTTATTGGTTTTGCTTCCGGTGAAAGATATCCTAGGAAAATGAATTTACAATACCGTAAAAACAGCCAAACTTCATAGAATACCAACAATCCCCTAGCCGCAAAGGCGGCAAGGAGAATTCTGACCAGAGCTAAAACATTCGAAACACACTTGGTGGAGACGATAAACTAGTCAGTCATCCGATTTTTTTGTTTGAATGCCAACTCGCCTAATCGGCGTGGCGATATAGCTAACTTTAACACTAGTTATGATTCATCCCAAATAAAATAACTTCCACTACTGCTCTCTAGGCCACACACGCAGCATTCCGTGCAAGGATTCATTATTGTACAAACATTAGAATGACACCTACTACAAGTGATGAGGATCAGTCGCTGAAGAATCCAAAAAACCATGTAGCAAATTGAAAGTGAGACTCAAAGGTTATCAGAATTTTTATTTTTTTTTAATTTTCTGCTTAAAAAAATTTGGTTTTGTTGTATGTGATGTGTGTCAGTATTTCATTCCACTGCTAACTGTCAATTGGTTCCTCCCCACAGGTGTAGAAGCTTTCCATTCATGTGAGCTTCCTATTCAAGAGCTGGAACTTTGAAACTTGGACACCGAATATTTTGTGTCTAACTTAACACGTATCACCTGAGTCATTTAAACCTGAGTCATTTAACTTGATATGTCATAAACCTGAGTCATTTAATTTGATGTCATAAACTTGAGTCATTTAATTTTAAATGTTCTGGATGAAGGTTCTTGAGAAAGTAATGGTTGTTTAAATATTGTGCACCAGTGTTCCTTTTCGTTAATTATTGAACCTTCTTGAGTTTTGTTTCATTTGTTTAATAAAGAACTATTTTATACAGAAGGATTTCACTTGTACAATAATACTCTCCTTGTTTTTAAAATGTCCTTTTTTTTTATTTTTTGTTGAGAGAAAATAAATTACTTTTCCACTCTGGTTTTCATGGCTTAACACACAGAAACAGACCATATTTTACCAAAATTACCATTTAGGATCATACCGAAAATCTTAGGGGACTCTTGGGTCAGTTTTATCCTGAAATCTAACCCAATATATTGGGGCTCTTCAAGCTGGTGCCCAGAAAACTGAAAACTGTGACAAGTATGCTGTAACCTGACGAACCTGCAGGAACTAGGCAACAGTACTATACGGCATCTTGTTACTTCAACGAGAACATGGGAAACCTGGAGTACCTGGGCACACACATTGTTGAGGCTGAGGAGCAGAAGAAGCCATTATAAAAGCACACACCCCCTCATTTTGGGACCACCTTGACGTGGTGAGGGGGCTCTCGAACCTCAGGAATCTCTTCCCAGGTTCGAACCCCAAGAGTCCCACATATGACATTATATATTTTTGTTCGTAGTAAACTTATGTGGACCTTTCCATTTTTTGCCAAAATTTTTTGAAAGCAAATAAAATGAGCACATATCATGGCTTAACGTGGAGTTAAATCCGAAGCTAATAGTGAGAACTGTGGTAGATCCATCATCTACCCGACAATGTTCGGACCTGCTTTTCAGGCGGAACTATTCTGTGGAGCTGGACCACGGATTCCAGGGGGGGCCTGGTTCTAGGAATAGAACTCTCGGCATTCTATCCAGTTTGCCCATAATGTGATTAGGATGGGGATAATTGTATTAACATAATACTCTTAGTCCTAGCAAGCGGTTCTGCTTACCTACTTGGGCCATACTAATCATGTTATGCCATCCCCTTTTGGGGGTAGGGTAGGGATGCGGACATTTGGGAGTCCTTTCTCACTTGTGCCTTTGGCAGAAAATTTAACTTCGCGAAGGGCCAATGATATCTTTTCAAGAATTTTTTTTTTTTTTTTTGTGTGTGTGTGTGTGTGTGTAAAAACTCAAAATTTATGAACTGTGAAATAAATGATTTGAGTACCCCTGGGCCCCATGATGGAAAAACTACGGCACAGTTGATGACCATTGGCACGTCACTCCCGAATTTCCTAGGTACTGCCACAAGTAGTGAAAGTACTATAAAAGATCCAAAAGGCAAACCACCCTGTTCCAAGTAAAGCAGCAGAGCCAGAAAACCAAATAGAGTGCATAAATACAAAAGAAACAAACAAAATAAATTGGTAAACTCCAATATCGTAACAATGGAACCATATATGATGAACAATAATTCTGAATTAGAGACAAATAATCCTCTCAGCAATACAGAAAAATATAAAAATCATAATAGGACAAGCAACATACATAAAACAAGGCCGGGACCAAAAAGAAACAAAAAATTACCGACTTAATCCACATTGGTACATTTTGATGACCTTTTTTGGACCAGATAATTGGTCAAGATTTCTAGTCCCTCAAAGCTGACAACAAAATCTCAGCAGCGATGCTAGAAAACAAATTACTTAACATATATCCACACAAGACATGGAATGCAGACACATCAAGGACAATGAATGGCTTATCCAAGTAACCAATAAAAAGCAGTCCACTGCCTTTTTAAGTATAACAGAAATAAATAATATAAAGGTAATAATTACAAGCCATGAAACATTGAATTATGTACAGGGTACAGTCATCCTACCCAATAGCGAGCAGGAGCTTCCTTCAAAACAACTATTACTAGACTCCCTAAAATTGAGATATAACAATATCCACGATTTAGAAATATACTCTATTTCAAGTAGGAAAGATAAAAGTAAAAATTACAACATTGCCAAAATAAAATTTACAGGCCAAGACTTACCATTTAAAATAAAAATTCTTGGACAAAATAGAGAAGTTCGTCCTTTTGTTCCTAAACCATTACAATGTACACAGTGCTCAAGGTATGGACACACATACAAAAGATGCCGTAATAAAGCTATATGTGCAGTCTGTGCATCAGATGACCATACCACTAATTGGAACTGTAAACAATTAAAATGTATTAATTGTGGACTAGCCCATCACGCAAAAATCTAAGGAGTGTTCATTTTACCATATAACACAGAACTTCAGTTGTTAATAAATAGGACAGGAATGTCAGTCATGGAGCCAGACTTGAGCTAAAAGTAAGAGGCGTTAACAATCCATCCAAAACCCCCACCTTTTCAAATGTGACTAAAAATCAAGACATCAAACAGCACAATGACAAACAAGATAGTATAACATGGAAACTGGATTTCATACCAATAACTACTGAAACCCAAAAATAAAAGTGATATTACAACAACCAATACCACCACCAACATAGATGATTCAGTTATCCATGGAAAAGAACTTCCAATAGAAAGAAGAATTAAATAATGATGATAATCGAACTGGCAAAAAGAAAAGAATTCTAGAAAGAACCCCACCTAAGGGAAAAAAAGTAATATTGAAAATTACAATCAATCCAGAGGAGACTCCAACTACACCAGGATGAACATTTTTAAAAAAGATATTAAACTAACCTCATCACAAGTGGAAATACACAATTACCCTCAATCTCAATCAAACAGCCAACATCTGGACAGTAAAGATCACTCTTTACAATTTCCATCAAATAATACTAATGAAAATCATACCATTAAACCAAACCAAAATATAACTATCACCCCCCAACCATCCACAAGACCGAAATATCCCATTAACAACAACAAAACAAATAACCCCTCAAACCAACAGTCCTTATCACTACAGAAAGGAACAAAAGAATTACAAAACCAGACATTTCTAAAGCTAGACCAAAAACTTCTGAACCAATAATTAACATTACCAAACATGCTTCATCTTGTGGTTGTAATGAATGCTTTGTAAGTACATATAACCAACTAACTACCAAGACAGAGGACACAGTACGAAATTGTATTGACAATGTTTTGTACCAAAATTAAGGATGGTGCCCCTCTTTTAACACACCAACATGAGAACGAATTATGTTCTGAATCCTTAAAATACAAAAAGAAATTATAAATCAAAAATAGACTTATTAATATTCAACTATGAAAAACAAACAACTGCAGAATCTAATAACCAACATACAAATACAACGATTAAAAAACCACAAATAAATTCAAATGCATATAAACTACGAGATAAAGTAAAATCAGCAATCAATTTACAGAATTTAACACCAATTCCTCCCAATAATGGAATATAAAATCATTCAATGGAATATAAATGGTCTCTTAACCCGACTACGTCTGGGTGAATTACAAAGAATCATACGAGACCACAACCCGAATGTGCATATGTCTACAACATATAGGAAGTAACCCTACAAATATCCAACACTATAAAATTGCCTGTTGATTCACCAACTGACGGTGGAAAATTAGGCACAGCCCATTTATACGTTCAATAATAGCATTACATATGAACCTGTTGACATACCATCTATGCCATATCAATAACATCAATTTAACTGTATAATGCCTGATAAAAGTAAAATTACTATTTGTTTAATATAACCAACCAAATTTCAATGCAAATTTCAGTGATTTTTCTGAACTTATTAGCAAAAGTATACAGGAACCACTACTTATAGTAGGAGATTTTAATGCACATAATCCATTATGGGATATTAATAACCCCACTGACACATCCGGAATCAACATAGAGAATACTATAATGAAACACAATCTGTATTGTCTCAATGAAAGCGAAGTTCCAACATATTTTTCAAATACACACCTAACCTTTTCTTCAATTGACATTTCATTATGTTCAAATGATGTAGTGGAGAAATTTGAATGGAACGTCCTAGACGATTCATACACAAGTGACCATTTCCCAATCATTCTGAACTACTTGAGTAATGTCAAAATATTTGCCACCTACAAGATATAATATCCAAAAAGCTAACTGGGATAAATATTTCCTATACACACGAAACATACCACCATTCCCACATAATGAAGATCACAATACTACATGTGAATCCTTCTCAAACTTCATAATAAATGCTGCAGATAAAAGTATTCCAAAACCAAAACACATTCCACAAAATCCCCTGTCCCCCCCATGGGTGGAATCCAACATTAACAACATTAAGTAAAATAAAACATATATTGAGTCGCAATCTAAATAGACTCAAAACTCGCCTTAAATCACTCAACAAAATGCCCTCCCTATAGTATAAACATATTAAACAAAATAGTTATAACAAACACATAACAATTAACCACATTAAACCACTATATAACAAATATACAGCCAAATTTAGAAAAACGGTAATAGCTGAAAAAATCGCATCATGGAAGGAATATGTCTCAAACATATCTTCAAACACATCCACAAGGGATGTCTGGCAAAAGATAAGGAAAATCAATGGAAAACATATAAGACCTCCAAGAAGTGCAATACATTTAAATGGAAAAATATACCATGATACTTATGAAATATCAAACATAATTGGGAAACATTTTGAAACATATCAGTGCTTACTCCAGCCTAGATACACATTTTCAAAGTATCAGAAAACAAAAAGAAAATATAATACTCAATTTTGAAACTCTTGAAGACCTGGAATATAACTATATTTTTAACATGGATGAACTAGATAATGCCATCAACTCTTGTCATCCCTCTGCACCAGGATATGATAAAATATCATTTGAAATGATAGAAAAATTAGCTCCTATAGCTAAATCATATTTATTAAAATTTTACAATAGTATCTGGCTAAACGTGTCTTTCCTGATAAATGGAAACATGCCATAATTATTCCAATAAACAAACCAGGAAAGGATGCAAGTAATCATCCAATTATAGACCGATATCTCTAACAAGTTTGCCTATGCAAAATCTTAGAAAAAATGGTTAATGCACGATTAACGTATGTAATAACCAAAGAATCCATTTTAACACCAACACAATCTGGTTCAATAGCTGGCAGATCAACCCTAGATCCCTTAACACATTTAGAAGATCATATCAAAAAAGGCTTTGAACAAAAGAAATTAACAGTAGCATTTTTTTATATTTTTTTTTGATATAGAAAAAGCATACGATACAACATGGAAACATAACATCATGCAAAAACTCCACTCCAAGGGACTAAGAGGCCACTTACCAATATTTATTAAGAACTTCTTAACAAACAGAACTTTTCAAGTAAGAGTAGATTCCTACTCAGTAACCTATAAACTGGAAGAAGGAATCCCTCAAGGTAGTGTCTTGAGCTGTACATTGTTTGCTTTAGCAATCAATGACATTACTATAAATTTACCAAGTGGTGTAAAAAACAGTTTATATGTTGATGACTTTGTCATTTACTATACGATAGTAATCTGAGACATGCTCAGAGAGTTCTCAGTACTGCCATTTTCAAATATATGTAGTTGGGCAAATTCAGTTGGATTTAAATTTTCAACTGATAAAACAAAAGCAATCGTCTTCTACAAAGACAAAAGGTGGATGAAGAACCAAACAATCAAACTGCATCTTTATAGCACTGAAATACAATTTTGTACAAAAATCAGTATCTAGGAGTAATATTTGATCAACATTTAAATTGGAAAGAGCACATCAAATACATTAAAGCCAAGGGCATCAAAGCCCTTGCCATATTAAAAAAGTTATCACACACTAATTGGGGAGCAAAGCGAGACATTTTATTAATGATATATAAGGCAACAGTCTTATCCATAATAGATTACTGCTGTCCAATATATTCATCCGCCTCAGAATCTGCATTAAAATCTCTCGATGCAGTGCACCATGAAGGCGTGCGATTGTGCACAGGAGCTTTCCGATCGTCCCCAACAAACTCCACTTTTGGTGGAGGCAGGTGTTTTGCCCTTAAAACATCACCGTAATTTAATAACAAATACAAAGAGGTTCTTTCAATGCAAGCAGGATCGTCTCGCTGAACTTACTGCTTCCAAAACTGTAATCAAGTAACAGCAGTTAATAGTACTAGCTCTTTCCCAAAAAGAGCTAGATACATAATGAACATACATAATATGAATCCAATTTTTCACCCACCAATGGAATTGCCACACCATGGATTTTAAATAGAGTAAAGATATGTACCTCCCTGTCTTACCTACTCAAAAAACAAATGACAAGTACGGAAATGTACCGCCAACATGCTTTGGAGCACATTAGAAGAAAAGGCGACAAATTTATGATATATACAGACGGCTCCAAAAATAATGTTGGAGTAGGAGCATCTGCATATTCGAAAAATATGTTAAGTAAAAAAAGCCTACCTTCAATATCATCAGTATTTACTGCTGAAGTCACAGCCATACAGATGGCTCTAGATATGATATCTGAGGCAAAAGCAAGTGTCTCTGTTATTTTCAGTGACTCACGTTAGCGCTATAGAGCAATAAGACAGTATAAACCAGGAAACCAAATAGTACAGGAAATTCAAATAAAAATTCATCAACTCCTCCAATCAGGAATATCAATGGAAATATGTTGGATCCCAGCACACTTGGGAGGGGAATAAAAGGAAATGAATATGCAGACTCTGCTGCCAAATTAGCCTGCACTATCCCTCCAACAATTTCATATGCCCCAGTGTCAGACTGGCGGTAAAATCAGTTAAAATAAAACATTAATTTACCAGGATTGGAAAGAAGAATGGGCCTCTGTGCCAACAACAAATAAACTTAAAAATATAAAAACTGAAGTCTATGCATGGAGGACATCCTCACAGGAGGAAAGAGCAAAAGAGGTGATCCTAGCAAGGCTACGTATAGGACACACAAGATTCTCACATGGTCACTTGATGTCAACACCACATGCTGACCCAGTGAAATGTAACAGATGTCAAACACCCATGACAGTACAGCATTTGCTTGTTGAGTGCCCAAATTGGACCCAGCAAAGATCTATTTATCTGCGGAGTTCGGAAATGAAAAATATTCTTGCGGAAAGCAGGGATTTTTCAATTAATAAAATCATAAATTTTTAAAATAAGACGGGTTTCTCAAATAAAGTCTAATTTTTTTTTTTTTTTTTTTTTCTTCTCAGGATTGATCCCTGAGAACCAGCCCGAGAAGAGTCTACTTGAGACTCAGAGGTCTGGAAAGACCAACACCTATTAATAATAATAAAAGCACACACACAGAAATACAAGCAAAAATGGGCAATGAACCGGGTAAAGGCCGAGAGAGGTGAACTACAACTCTCGCCCAGGCAATTTAGAAAAACACTGAACGCTGTGACGTGGGTGCGTGGTCCTTGACCACTTTTCACCCAATATACGCATGCATTGCCAGATCTCACAAGATTCCTTGCTTTCATCTGCGATTTAACCGGATCGAGCTAGGCGCTAGAAATGATCCTATTATTAAGACCAAAGGTTTGTTTGCGTATGAACAATGAAAGTTAAATAACGTACAGAAGTTTGTTTGTTTGTTTGTTTGTATGTATGGTGTTTTTACATTGCATGGAACCAGTGGTTATTCAGCAACGGGACCAACAGCTTTACGTGACTTCCAAACCACGTCGAGAGTGAACTTCTATCACCAGAAATACACATCTCTCACTCCTCAGTGGAATGGCCGAGAATTGAACCGGTGACCACCGAGGTGAGAAGCAAACACCAACCAACCACGCCACTGAGGCGCTAATGTACAGAAGTAACAGTTGGTGTTTGACAGCAAGACTACTGAAAGTTAGAGGGAGTGGAAGTAGTATACAAGGCTAAAATGTGGAAGTAACTAAGGGCTGAATGAATCGGAGTGAAAAATAGTTCAGGCCTTTTTCAATGCTTCCAAGAGACATCTCTGGTCTCTATGTATAAAAGTCCCACGTTGGCCGAGTGGACATCGTGCTCGGCTGCTAATCGGTGGTCCGAGTTCGATTCTGGGCTCGGCCAACGCGGACCAGAGGAACTTATTTCTGGTGATAGAAAAAATTCCTTTCTCGATATAATGTGGTTCGGATCCCACAATAAGCTGTAGGTTCCCGTTGCTAGGTAGTCAATGATTCTAGTCACGTAAAAATATCTAATCCTTCGGGCAGGGCCCACTAGGAGAGCTGTTAATCAGCTCAGTGGTCTGGTAAAACTAAGATATACTTACTTCTATGTATAAAAGCAAAGCTAAATTTTTTTTCTTATTGCACAATTTTTAAAGCACAGGCCAAGGCCATTGCTTTGGCCGTACAAACAAATGAGAATTCTGATACTTTGGCAACATATGGGATTGCCATCACACACTACTGCAGAATCTGACCCACACACTACTGCAGAATCTGACCCATCTTGGATTTTGATTCATGGCACCAAGATACTGAGAAAAATACCATGTGACTTCTTTTTGTAGGAAGGATCAGTAATACAATTTCCATCTCTCATGAAAAATAAAATTTTTTAATCATATTTTTTATCATATTCCCTTCTAAGGCAGTCCCCGGTTATCGGCGGTGGTTCCGTTTCAATGGCTTGATGATAAGCGAAAATTGCCGATAACAGAAAATTGGCGATTTTCAGCGCTTATCAGCTTATCGGAGCTGTTAACCAGAAATTGACGCATTTCTGCTCCAAAAATCATGATTCTTGGACTGGACAAGCACCATAAAATCGGATCGCCAATAACCGGGGACTGCCTGTATACCCATGCTACATAAGGGATTTTGACGTAGGAAAAATCTATTTCTGGGCGAGGAAGCCGTGTCGCCCAGTGAAATATGTCTGCTTTAGCACTATTTCTAGTAAAATATTGCTATAATACCAGAGAACTGCTAAATTGGACATGTCAGAAGCCTCTGACTCGCTCACCTATATAAAAGGTGTCGGTATAAAACTGGGGCGAGTGTTAAACACTACCACAGCAACCCCTCCAATTAGCCTTTCCTCATCAAAAGACCCAAAATACGGGAGACGACCAATAGGTCACACCTAGCTACCCCGTTGAAGGCGGCTGTGACGTCATACTTATCGATAGTAATGAAGCTTGGTGCACTGCAAGGGGAGGGGAAAAAACCAGGGGGGGATTTCACTGGGCGACACGGCTTCCTCGCCCAGAAAAACTGGCATAATGGAAAATATTCATATGACACAAGGACAGTACTATATTGATGTTGCAGGGAGACACTGACCCTCCCTACAGCTATTGCCTGATATTTAAGATCCTACAAGGACTTAAGGTAAAGCTTTGGAAAACCCAGTGCGACTGCCGACCAGTATATTTCTTCAGATCATCAAAGTTCATATATTTGAAGAAATTTACAGAAGTTGTTATAGCCCGAATAGCACGCGCTTTGGGAAAGGACCCTGGCTGACTTCCTTGGTAAAATACAAAAACTGCTGCGTAATGCCCTTTAGGGATATGGTACCACACCGCCCCACATGAAAAGGAGGGGGGGGGCCTTCGGAAAAGGTAGATGTGCTAGATAAATAGTCCTTAGGGGTTTTAACAGTACATAAAGATGGATGTTGCGGGAAGCGGAACAACCTTCCAAGGGGATCGCCTTACCAAAAGGGTTCTCATTCTTAGCCATAAATAATTATTTGGTGAAGCAACACGTAACCCGAGGGAAGGAATTCTATATGCCCTTGGCCACTAGATAAAGATGACATCTCGAGTGTTCTGGCACCTGAAGCCAGACTTAATAAAAACAGTGCCTTACGCAAAAGGGTTTGGCAATCACATTTGAAGTTGTCTGTTTTAGAGTCTAACCTGAGACCATCGTTAAGAAACCATGACACTGACGACGGCCTTTGAAGGGCCCGCAGGCGTGCACAAGCCCTTGGGATTGAGGTGAAATAAGACTCAGTTAGATTTATATAAACCAAACCCGAGAAGAAAATCTTTTTCGGAGCTGACTTAGTGGTTGTTATTGTGGCAACTGCCAAGCCTTGTTCGATAAAGGCCTGAAGAATGTTATAGTCACGTTCATTGTCATTACTTTGACATTGATTTCCTGAGAACTGTAGGCAATTGTTTAACTGCTGAATCATACTGGCGAAGTGTAGATTCTCTTTTGTCTGACTCCAAGAACAGAATGTTCTGTGGATCAATGTCCCCTACCCTCCTACCTGCAAACTTCATGAAATCCATAAAGATAGGGTTTTGTGAAGACATGAGGAATCGAACACAAGTCACCGTTTGAACTTGTTGCGTCAGCCTCAAGCCGGGAGAGGGTGAGGATGAAGACCTAGTTCTAGAGAAGGAGAAACCAATTGTTCTTGGGCCAGTAAGGAGCTATGAGAGCCACCTCACCTTTGAAGGATTTCAACTTGTGCAACACCTTCAGGAGAGGGTTCACTGGAGGGAATAAATAACCTCCCTCCACTGGTTCCAATCTATATTCAGGCGTCCGTAGCGTATGCATGAGGGTCCATACTTTTTGGGCTACGTAACAAGGCAGCTTGTGGTTTGCCCCTGTAGCGAACATATCTACTTTCAGAACCCGGTACTCTCCTACAAACCCTCTCGAAGGGTTCCTGGTCCAGTGACCACCCATTCTGGCTCCAGGGGACTGACCGGGACAATGCGTCTGCTACTACATTGTGGACTCCTGCCAGATGGGTAGCCGATAGATGCCAGGGTGTTGTTGTCAGTTAGAGAAAAAATTGCTATCACCCTGTGGTTCACATGACTTGACTTGGACCACCTCTGTTTATACCATGTATCACTACTGCACTATCGAGAGCCAATCTGATATGAGTCTCCCCCGGAGGACGGAGCTTCTTTAAGGTCAGAAACACTGCCATAGCTTCCAGGATGTTGATGTGAAGCTTTTGGAACTGAGGTGACCAAGTTCCCTGAACCTTGTCGTGCTGTAATAACCTCCCCAACCTGATAGTGATGCGACTGTATGCATCAGTAGGGACGGGGAGGGAACTGCAACTGTAACTCTTTGGCTATTGCCCATGGACGTAGACGTTCCTTGGGAATCAGAGGTACCCGGACCGAACTTGTCACGACACTTGGCATTGGCCTTGAACGTCAAACTCGATTGATGTCCTTGAGCTTGGCTTTCAACAGAACGTCTGTGACTGACGCAATTGAGCGAGCCTAGGATCGTCTCCTGATTCCTTCTCGAAGCCTTTTTGCATTTTAAGAATTGGCTTGTTACCTTGGCATCCCCTTCCCCTGATGGAATGGAAAGGTTGTGTGAATCCAAGCCCCAATGGAAACCTAGCCACTGGAACTTGGATCTGGGGCCAATCGGGAATTTTTTTTTTTGGTCCTGTTGATCTTGAACCTATATATTCCAGGAAAGATATGACCCCGTCCATGGCTTTCCTAAACTTGTCTTTGACCATCTCCCAGATTAGCCAGTCGTTTAGGTACGCCACTACCAATAACACCTGAGACCTTAGCTCCTGCACCACTACCTCCGCCAGTTCCGTGAAAACCCTTGGGCTATATTCAGCCCAAAGGGCATCACCTTGAAGGAATAAGCTTCTTTTACTAGTTTGAAGCCCAGGAATGGATGGGAGTGCTGAGCCGTCGGGACATGATAATAGGCGTCTGTAAGACCTATAGAGGTGGTGACGCCCCACGGGAAGTAAGGCCCTTACCTGAGAGATGGTCAGCCTTTAGAACTTGTCGCAAGGAATGTACAAGTTTAAACGGGACAAGTCTAAGATCACCCTCCTTTGGTCGGTCCCCCTTTCTTATTGGGACCTGAATAGACGACTTTGAAATTTAAAAGTTTTCTTTGTCCTGGAGACTGCGTTCTCCCTTCTGGAGAAGGTCCCTGGGGTAATCCATCAACCCTTGGGTTGGATGCTGATAGATAGATACTGATGTTTTCCGCCCACTGCTGACTGAACTCCCAACGATGTTAAAAGAGATACAGCCTGCCTCCTATTTAAGGAACTTCATTGAGATGATGAGGGTCGGGTTTCCTTTCCTGCACCTACACTCTAGCTCGCTTCCCCTTGGGCTCTGGTTCCTCCACTCTGACGAAAGGGGGAACCTGTTGGCTAGCCGACGGCGAAAGGGAGACAAATTGAGGCTGTTACCGAGGCTGAGTCTTAGAAGATGAAGGTTGGGGAACTTGCTGAATTAGTACAGCTTATAGCACAGGGTGCTGTTGCGGAACTTGGAAAGGTTGGTACCTTCTTTGACTTTTCCTAGTCCTAAAACTGGAGGAAGAAGACTCTTAATATCCTTTTGAAAGGGATGCCCCAACGCAATCTGATGCTTGATTAAATGTGATGCCTCATTTCTGAACTCGTTTACTGCCGAAGCTGGAAGAGATGTGCACCCCAGATTGAGGAAGCCAGAAGCTGTTGGGTTCGTGCCTGATCGTAGCCTCGGATAGAAAATGCATTGCTTCTTGCCATTTTCTCTTAGTAACCGCAAAGCCGTACGAGGCACATTGCATGCTTAAAAGTAACTACTCCGCAATGACCTTATACAGCGGTTCACGAGCATACTCCAGAACTCCGTCTCCGTCATCACTAGAGAGTTAAGAGACCATTGCAAGACGTGTCCTAGCATCAAATCCGGCTTGGATCAGTGCGTCTGACAGAGGCGCTCACTAAACAAGTTGATTGGCACAGTTTTGGCTTAAGCTTGCCTGCTGAGAATGTAGCCAGCAACTTCCCACAAACTCTCTCTACACCTTGGGGGTAGCAATGATGTGGAACCTGTCTCGCTAAGCTGGGGCTCTTCCCGAGTCACTGCCTGAAGGGTAAATCCTGCTACCTTTGATGTAAAAGGTAAGGAGTTCCCGTCATGTTGTTACCTTAGTATTTGAGCAGATCCACTTCTAGGCTCCATATCTATACTTGATGAGCCTGATTGCTAGAAAGGATAACAGTCCCCTTGGAGACCTTGTCCTTTCTAATCGAAGCTGCCTCCATAAGCCTAACATAAGCTATAAATGGTGGCCATAACCTTTCGGGAAATAATCGAAAATCCTCGAGTCTATGTGTACCACAACCTTCTACAGTCAACATCCCGCTGACAACGGAGCGAAGTTCACTACCCTCCAAAATCACCAGGGTGGAACGGAGGAAACGTGGACCGTCAGGCATGCTCTGACCTTGCACCAAATTACTAGGAGGTGCCGGAACTGCCGACTCCTGTCTGAGACCTGCAATCAGGGAGTCCTGTGCACGAAAACGTTTAAAAACACCCTTTCAAACCTTGCTGCAACTGAACTGACTAAGCTAGCAAGACTACTGGCCTGATTTAAAATATTCGTGTTGAACAGGTCTTTGCCGAGCCGACTAAAGGGGAACCTTCCAGCGCTCCCTACGGTACCTTATGAGGTATCCGACCTCTAGACGTTGCAGGGATGGGACTTGAGGGGCAATGGGAAGAGTTTCTCTCCTTGAGGCCTTGGATCTCATCCTAGGTTTATAGTGTATGAACCTCTGGAACCTGCCCAGGCCTTGGCTTAGTGTCCTGATTGGTCCTTTTTAAGCCAAGGTTTTACCCGAAGGTTTCTCTTTAATCTAGGAATCACAGAGAAGGAATGCGACCTGGGAGGGGGGCAAACCTCCTGTGGGAAACCCCATGAAGGAATTTGGGAGTAAAGGGAGAGGAAGAATCATAGTCACTCGAGGAAAGACCCCGGTGACCCACTAGGCTAGCCTCATTAACACTGTTACCTGTAACCATATCTAGTGTAATGGGCAAAATCCTCACTAGTTCAAGTGAGACTTCTTCCAAACCAAGGTCTGGCAATTCTGCCTCTTGCTGTTCCATAACTGAATCTTGAATTTATTTGATAATTGGTGCTGCGACTTTTGGGTCAACGTATCCGGCAGCTTTCCCGGCTGGGGAGGCTGCCATATCTTGAGGTAGCATAAAAAGGCTTAGCTACCCTATCGTTCTGTCCAAACCTCCAACCCAGACCTTGAGGGTGGAGAGTGCAGCATGCTTAACAGACTGCTCTGTCTGTAATGCAAGGAATGTGTCAATTTCGAGTAAAATCTTTGAACATTATGCTTACATATGTTGATTAATTAATGTAATTTAATTTACAGAAATTTTAATTATTATTTATTTATATAGTAATTTATTTGATTATTATTTAGTTATTTATTTTTATTTTAATTGTTTATTTAGTTATCTATTTATTTATTTATTATTATTATTATTATTGTTTTATTTATTTATTATTTTTTATTTATTTTTTTTTTTTTTGTTTTTATTTTTTTTTTTTTTGTTTTTTTTTTTTTTTTAACACTAATCCAAGTAGTGTAATATAATTCCATCACAATATGTATAGAACAAGCAGTGCGGTAACTTATCGAACAGGTAAACCTGTTGTACAAGTCGTAGCAGGCAAAGCCGTTTACGTGATGCCAGACTACGAACCGTAAGCATACTGCGCACCGGGGCATGGTTCCGGCAAACATCATGGTTGCACAGATCCTGTAGATCGGCAACCAGACACTGAGTGGCCTGTAAGTGCAATAATATATGAGAACAATTGCACAAACTTATAGGATTATTATGATAATAATGTCATATGCCGGAGCATGCCGAACTAAAATGAAATATATATATATATATATGTATATATATAATCCCATATATTTACGTCCCGTGGACTATAAAATAATTAAAACCACCCGGGGACTGTATGTACCCGGAGTGGGGGGTACACGAAGTAACCCGGGACGGCCACATGAACTCGCAAGTTCCGTGGCAAAAGAAAGGAAAATAATATATATAAAAAAATAAAAAAATATATATATGTTATATATATTCATATATTTACGTCCCCTGGGGACTATAATAATAAAACCACCCCCGGAGCTGTATGACCCGGAGTGGGGGGTACACGAAGTAACCCCGGGCACGGCCACATGAACGCGCAAGTTCCGTGGCAAAAAAGAAAAGAAATAAAAATAAAAGGGAGAAATAAAATAACAAATATAATATCTCCGCCTACGGAAGAGAAACTTCCGTAAACATAGCCCTCAACGACTACCGGAGAGGCCTGAATCTAAATCCGCCTTATGCGGAGAGGGAATGTTTTAGGCGGATGGATGTAAGCTCCGGAAGCTGAAAGAAGCAGAGCGCAACAACTCCACGGAAGCCGAGGCTGAATACGCAAAGCATCAACAACTCCGGAGGCGGTCGGCTGAGAAGCGACACACACCAACCTAAGGTCCTGGAGGACCCTCTACAACCCCCCCTCTGCTGATGGGAACGGCTGTCAGCGACAACCGAGCGAGAGGAGCAACCCAACTACTGGGGGCCCCACGTGAGGGGGAGGGAAGGAGGGCTGATGGGGTGACGATCACGTGATCAGCGTATCCTCGCAAATAAAAGATTACGAGGAAAACGCAGGCATAGCCCTATGTAGGCTAACCGACCTAACATCCAAAAATCATACATAGACAAAATAAAATCAATTACTTAAAGCTAAACGAAAATCATGCTTTAACACGGGGGAAAGGGGGTGAAAATAAACTGTCGTAAAATATAAAACCGCAATGAAGGCCACTCGATAACAGTGGGCGCAAAAGGGAAAAACTACTTGCTTACTGACAAAACGATAAGAAACGGCAAGCTGACGAAAGAAAAAGGGAAAATTCTTGAATGAAATAGGACGGTGGATAAACGGCGAAGCACGAAACAAAGAAACGTGCTCGAAAGAAGACCCCCGTGAAAAACGTGAAAATAATGAAAATAACAAAACATAAATGGAAATCGGATCGACTAAAACTGCCACCCAAGAATAAATAAATAAATATATACATACATATATATATATACATATATATATATACATATATACATACATACATGTACTGAAATATCACATGTTACAAGCAAGAGGAGGAAGACTACTCGAAGTCGGTACAATTCAAGCGTAAATCGGTACAATTCAAGGTAAGCCGTAAAGGCGACTTGCCGCCCGCCCCCTATTTAAAAGTGACGCCTAATAAAATCCTAAATAAAGGCAAAACGATAGGCAAAATTTCACTCCCTAAATATTGAAAAAGGGCGGAAACCAGTACTTAACTTGGGTGAAGAGGTAGATGACGATCCGTAACCAGAATAAAAAATAAAAGAACAAATAGTAATATTCGAACGTGCGAACACGGAATGGCTATCGAAAAGTATGACGTCACAGCCGCCTTCAACGGGGTAGCTAGGTGTGACCTATGGGTCGGCTCCCCGTATTTAGGGTCTTTTGATGAGGAAAAGGCTAATTGGAGGGGTTGCTGTGGTAGTGTTTAACACTCGCCCAGTTTTATACAGACACCTTTTATATAGGTGAGCGAGTCAGAGGCTTCTGACATGTCCAATTTAGCAGTTCTCTGGTATTATAGCAATATTTTACTAGAAATAGTGCTAAAGCAGACATATTTCACGGGAGCGACACGGCTGAGCCCAGAAAAATACTTTATAATTGCAAAATGTCATATGCTTTTTTATATAAAATACATTTAGTTTGACGCTGTTTAGCAAATCCCTACAAAATCTTGTTTGTTTGATACTGAAGCAGAGTTTTAGTTCCTGTGCCACACACGTCTGGTGTTAATCATATTTTCCATCAGCTTACAGAAAACTAGTGAGCTACTATTTTGTAGTTGCAAGTTAGAGAGGCATCCTTAAACTCAAAGTAATCAAAGAAGTTTCAGGAATCTTTGTACTATTTATATTTTTACCAGGCACATATCATCATTTCCTGTAAATGTCCATAATTCATACAAGTCTTTACTAA
This sequence comes from Macrobrachium nipponense, assembly GCF_015104395.2. Taxonomy (NCBI): domain Eukaryota; kingdom Metazoa; phylum Arthropoda; class Malacostraca; order Decapoda; family Palaemonidae; genus Macrobrachium; species Macrobrachium nipponense. Next base: position 82,993,214 of record NC_087208.1, read on the forward strand.
AAACAACTCCCTGCCATAAAAAAAATTTAAATTTAGTTCCATACTGACAGCTTCCTAGCATACAAGATTGGGTCTTTGATAAAGCATGAATGAGTATACACAGATCTGGGTTCTTCCCAAATTAAGTTTTCACATTTTATAGTAAAAAGTATCTTTTGAATAAATTTACTGTAGTATATGAAATACAGCTGTAGCTGTAATTTCCACCATGTTGCTAGCTTTGGTTTCCTCTGTAATGTGAGCACTGATCACTTTTACTCCAGCCTGAAGGTCTATATAGGTACATCTAAATTTCTCACGGCTGCACCACAAAGTGCCCCTTCTATTTTACAGTTATTAATTCTAACTTGTTCTAAATGCCTTAATATAACTACTGTTTGATATCAAAGCCTCTCAATTTTCTCTTTCTTGCCTCAGATTTAGTCTTCTTTATTTCTTAACTCTTCAAATGATTTGAACAGATTTTCATAGTCAATCTCAAGAAGGATCTGATTAAGGTCAATGAATTAATTTTTGCATTTGCATTTTTACTGCAATATTTGTAAATAACTTGGAACTTTGTTGGCTTCAAAAATGAAACTCCACTCCCAGCAGTGTTATTCCTTGATAACCAAGACCATGGAAAAAAGTTGGAGCAGCAGGGCAGCAGGTTGGAAGAAAGCATTATTCGAAAGTGGTTGAGTAAAATGAGATACTTAATTTTGAATCAGAAGAATGTGAGGGCTGAAAGCCCTCTCATCTGTCACACAGCTCCAACAAAGAATATTTTATGAGATAGCCAAGTGACTTCCACCAGGCAATAGATCACTGAGAGAGAAAACTGCTGTTATCCTGGTTAAGACATCTTGTCCCTCTTCAAGCTAACCAATACCAATGCTAGCTTCTTTGTCTGAAAGATACATTTCTAGTCACTTAGTATGGCAAATGCAAACAGGTTAAGTAACCGTTTGACATCCTTCTGCCATTGTTGAAAGTGATCCTAATTTCTCTTTCTCTAATATAACAACCTCAAAATCATCAAATATCTACAACAAGGGAGGTTTTCTTTTGACACCCATTTTCCCCAAGCACCTGATTCGGAGATATTTTGTCTCTCCAATTAAGGAATCGGGAAATTTCACCAATTAATGTGGAATTCGAGCCATAACATAGTGCAAAATTTGCTTTGCACACTGTATATTGAAACTGCATGGTAGACATTGCTATTTGTTACTTACAGCATGGTGTTGTAAACATTTTATCATGAAAGCTAATGTATTGTTTACCCAAATCCATATATGTGATGAAGTTTTCTCATCAAATTTGTTAAATTTCACAAATAATTCACACACTGTTATTAACTTATTTCCTCTAAATGGGTGAGAATGAAAATGCAAGGATATAAACAATAACAACAGTCATTTATTTCAAAGTTCAGCCTCAATATCATGGAAAAGGTCATCAATATGCTCTTCACTTTCAGCATCCGACTGAGGAATGTTATTCATCTCCACATCTGGTTCTTCTTTATTTGCGACTTCTTGATGCATCTTATGCAGTGATGACTGGGTTTGTAAATACTTCAGCATATACTCATTGTGACTACATCTGAAAATATAAAGTTCATGAAATATATCAAACTAACTTGAAACACCAATTGAAATTTTGAAATTTTATACCTAATCTTGTTTATTATATATCACAAGCTACCATAAACTTCTTGCATAATATTGATCCAGAATGCAAATAAAGACGGGGAGGGATGAAGGTATCCTAGATTTGCCTATACACTAGATCTAACTTGCTGAAATGCCATGTTTCCACATACAAGGTCTGTTTAAAGAAAGACTAGATTTTCTCATAACACAAACAATTGCACAAAATGAGCCTCAAAAAGTGTGAAACCTAGTGACAATGTCTGGTAACAACACGCTGGTCTAGAGCATGGAACCAACCACTCAGTTACCAGCCTTGACCTGTGGAAGTAGCATGTATAGTCGCTAAATGAAGATGAATGCCTTTACAGAGCAACATGTTTGTGTGAACTTTTGCTTTAAATCCACAAAACTTCTACTGAAAATATGGGCTTTGATTTGGCAGGACTATAGTGAGGACTGTGTGAGGTGTTCACAATCTCATGAGTGGTTTAAGCATTTTCAATCAAGCTTAACATAGAGGAAAATTCACAATTGGAATGACCTTCAACCTCAAAAAATTATGAAAACATTGAAGCTGTACATTCTGTAATTCATGCAAATTGTTGTTTTACTGTGGACAAGTTGCTGAGGAAGGCAGCATTACCACTGGGTTGTGCCACGAAGTTTTGACTTTAAAACTTGGCATGCATTGTCTCTGCAAAACTCATGCCCTATCTGCTGACCAACAACCAGAAGAGAACGTGTCAACACCAGTCAAGATCTGCTTGATCTTACCAATACCGATGAAAACTTAATGAAAACCATTATCACAGAAGAATCTTGGGTTCATGGCTACAACCTGGACACCAAGGTGCAATCTTGCAGTGGGTTGGGGAAATGTCAGCCGAACATAAAGGTGATATTAATTGCCTTTTTTTAGTTATTGCAGAGTCTTCTTTCCCACCGTTATCCCTACATTAAGGGGTCTGTTGCCTGATGCACTTCCTCCACTGCCTTCTATTAAAGGCATCATCCTTCACTAAACCTCTTCTCTCCATATCTTCCTTCAATTGATCTCACTATCTAATTCTCTGTCTCCCTGTCGATCTTCTTCCACTATCAGGTTCCTTCCAGGGCCTCTTCATTCCATCCTCCTCATCCACCCTCAACTCTTTCTTATCATCTCTGTAATCTTTACTAAGCTTGCCCTTCTTATTTAATCAATTTCCAATCTCTCAGTAGCAATAATCCCATAATACACCTCAGCATTCTCATCTATGTTTTCTCAAGCTTTACTTCCTCTTTTCTTTTTAGAGCCCATGTTTCCGATCCATACATTAACACTGGTCTTATCTCTGTGCTATAGGTCTTGACTTTTAGCTTGATTGGCATTTCCTCATCACATACTGCTCCAGCTACCTCTCTGCACTTCCTCACATCCTCCCTCCTGGCATAAAGTAGATCCTCAGTATTTAAACATTTCCGCCTGTTTTATTACCGTGCCTCTTCTTTCTTGTATTTCTGTTCTGTTTCTATTTTCCCTACTACTCATCAAAACGTTTGTTTTATTCACATTTGCCTTTAAGCTACCCCTCTCTTAAGACTCCTACCACTCCCAACCCTCTGTAGGTCCTCATTTTCAGCAGTAATCACCAGACCATCAGCATACAACTCCCACAGCTCTTTATTCCTGATCTCTTCACTCAACACATCCATGACCAGCACAAACAAAAATGGGCTTAATGTTGACTCCTGGTGTAATCCAATACTAACTTTAAAGTTTTCGGCTTCCCCAACTGCTGTTATTACTTTTTTGCTCGTTCTTTGATATATCATCTCGACCAGCCTTACCAACTTTTCTGGGACTTATCTCTTCTTCAAACACCAAAATATCTCTTCTCTTGGGATTCTATCATTTACTCTCTCTCTAGGTCTATAAATGCACAATAGAGCTCCTGGTTTCCCTCTAGCCTCTTTTCCTGTAGCTGTCTTACTATGAAGACAGCATCTACGGTTCCTCTTCCTCTCATGAATCCATACTGTTGTTTCCCAGTCTTTACAATCTCCTTTAATCTCTCATCCAGTATCCTCTCGAAAACTTTCAATCCATGCTCTGTTAGTATTTTAATTCCCTTGTAGTTACAGCAAACCATGACATCTCCCTTCTGCTTGTATATAGTATAAATCATTAGATCTCCCAGTCCCTTGACATTTCTTCCACTTCCTATATAGCTTGTAATAAATCCTGCATCCATTTCTCCCCACCTGTAGCTAGTAATTTGATCATTTCAATTTGTAACTTCGATGGACCTGGTGCTTTATCATTCTTCATTTTTTTTAATGCTTTCTTCATTTCTGTATCCTGTATGTCCATAACTGGTCCCTCCACCCTCTGTGCTTCCCCCATCTCTCATTTTCACGAGTAGTGCACCACACATTTATGCTACAATGTCAAACAAGGAATTCTACACATGTTTTAAGGCGTTTGAGGGATGATGCTTGCCATAAAAGGCCTGAGCTGTGGAAAAACAAGAGTGGGGTGTTGCATCACAAACACCCGCCAAGGCACTCACTTCTGCTTGCCAACTAATTTTGGCCACTAAGGCCTCTTACATTGCAAAAGCAGAACTGAATTGCTACTGCAGCTGATAAATCATAAATGACTAATAAAGCCAGCTGGAACTACTAAAGATCCAGCTGCAAAGAGAGAACTCAATCTGTGGCAGCTGCTGGTGCCACTTGGGATGGCTGGATGTATCTATAGCTGTTGTTTATGTTAAGGCAAAAAGTGAACTGAACCGGCCAGTGATTGTGCAAACTAATAAGCCCCCTAAATTTGCAGGTACTGTGTCAGTTTGGATGCTGCTCATCATAATGTGTAGGGTCTTCTCAACTACAAAGGCCCAGTTGAATATGGAACCATTAAATGAGGTGGAACTACAATTCCAAAAGGTGGATCAAATTTGATGGAATCTGTTCAGGGGCTATTACCCATTAACCCTCTTACGCCGATTGGACATATTAAACGTCGAGTCAAAATGTCTCCCGTATGCTGATAGGACGTATCATACGTCGGCTCAAAAAAGTTTTTTAAAAAATTCGCGGAAAAATACTTATAGGCCTACCAGCCGAAAACTTTTGTATCACGCGCCTTGGGGGATGCTGGGAGTTCACGGATCAAGGCATTGTTTTGTTTACAATTGCTACGCAGGCGCGCAAGCGCGAATTTCTTTCTTATCGCACTAAAAAGTATCAGTGACACATCACGGAAATTATTTCGTCACTTTGACATAATTTTTCCACCATTTTAAATTATCCTTTACATGAAGTATTATATATGAAAATGTGCGCAATTTCATGTAAAATACAACAAAAAAATACTCATGATTGTAGCTTTTATCAGTTTTGAAATATTTCCATATAAATAACGATAAGTGCCAAAATTTCAACCTTCGGTCAACTTTGACTCTACAGAAATGGTCGAGAAACGCAATTGTAAGCTAAAATTCTGATATTATAGTAATATTCAATCATTTGCCTTCATTTTGCAACAAATTGGACGTCTCTAGCACAATATTTCGATTTATGGTGAATTTATGAAAAAACTTTTTCCTTACGTTTCGTGCGATAACTCTTCCGATAAATTTTTTCGTGCGATTGTCCTAATGTTTGCACCCTTTTAAATTTGCCGTTACATAAAGTTTTATATATGAAAAATGTGCGCAATTTCATGCACAATACAACAATAAACAACCATGGTTGTAGCTTTTATCAGTTTTCGAAATATTTTCATATAAATAACGTTAAGTGCAAAAATTTCAACTTTCGGTCAACTTTGAACTCTACCGAAATGGTCGAAAAACGCAATTGTAAGCTAAAACTCTTATATTCTAGTAATATTCAATCATTTACCTTCATTTTGCAACACTTGGAAGTCTCTAGCACAATATTTTGATTTATGGTGAATTTTATTGAAAAAAAAAAAAACATTTTCCTTACTTTCGTTCGCAGCGGTAACTCTTCCGAAAAAAAAAATTCCGAAAAAGTTAAAAAAAAAAAAATTTTTTTTTTTTTTTTGTGCCATTGTCGAAATGTTTTGCATTTCCATTTAAAATAGCTGTTTACATAAAGTTTTTTATATATGAAAATGGTGCGCAATTTCATGTAGAATACAACTAAAAAGGATTGAAGGTTGTAGCTTTTCTCTTTTATTGAAATATTTGCATATAAATCACGATAAATAGAAAAAAAAACCACGTTCGGGATCAAATTTGACTCTACCGAAAAAATAGTTGAAAAACGCAATTGTAAGCTAAAAATCTTACGGCCTAGTAATATTCCGTCATTTTTCTTCATTTTGAAACAAATTTGAAGTCTCTAAAACAATATTGTGATTTATGGTGAATTTTTGAAAAATATATTTACCTTCACTCCGCGCGCCGATTCGCGGCCGCAAGTCTCCGAAATACGTACATCGCATTATCCTAATATTTGCTCCATTTCATATTAGCCTTTTTATAGAGTTTCATATATCAAAATGTGCGAAAATTCATGAAGAATACAATAAAAAATAATTGAATGTTGTAGCTTTTTCCATCTCCGAAATATGTCATATAAAAATAAATATATAAAAATTTCGACATTCGTCAAATTTAACTCGTCCGAAATGGTTGAAATCTGCAATTCTAAATCTAAAACTCTTACAGTATCGTAATATTCAATCATTTTTCTTAATTTTGAAACAAATTGGAAGTCTCTAGAGCAATATTTAGAATTACGGTGAATTTTTGAAAATAACATTTTTTTAACGTCCGTGCGTTACGAATCGTACATAATTTGTGATAATATTTTCCGGTGTTGCTTTTATTGTTCTACTATGTATATATCAAAAGGATTGCAATTTAGTGTACAATACAACGAAAAAAAAAGTAACTCGTTAGCTTCGACGTTTTTTGTACAGCGTGGATTTAATAACAATTATCTATGAATTTTTTTTTTTCGCTACCATATATCGCATTATTTACATATGATAATGATATTATTTTTCATTTCTGATGATTGCATACTAAACTTCAGGCAATGAAAAAAAAATGAGCCAAAAATGAACTCTTAATCTTCAAAACTAAGTGCGCTGTGATTTTTTGAAAAAATTATTTTTTCCGCTTTTGCGCTCACTCCAAACCGGCGCCGGCATACAGGAGAGGTTTTGATTTTTAGGGCTTCGGCGTAAGAGGGTTAAAAAACCTGGATGGACTGATGGTTGACTCCTGGAGGCTCTGACCTCTTCCTAGGACAGGACACCCTCCGGCACTCTTGGCCCCGATGCAACTGACATATCCTCTTCAGATCCTGTACCTGAGCCTGCCTTTGAGTCAGTGCCAGAGCCTGCTGTCAAGATGGTCCTTGCAACCTGCAAGCCTCTCGCACCTACAGCCACCTCTTCCTTGGCATCAAAGTCCCCAAAGGACGACCCTCTCAGCGAAGTCCTATTTAAGCTGTTCACCAATATGGACGCCATGGCACAAAAACTAGCAAAACTAGTTGGCACCACTACAGTCACAGCAGCCAAGGAATATTACTTTCCCAATATATACCTTTTTTTGTAATTCTTTGTTTTTATTTGTTGTAATGTTGCAGGCCCCATTTTCTTTGTATTTTCAATTTTCACTTCTTTATGAATGTTTAAATGACATTTCTTAATCATTTCCTATTGATAAAAATAATACTAGTATTAATAAAGGGATTTTGACAAAGGAAAAATCTATTTCTGGGTGAAGGCCTGTGTCGCCCAGGCTCATTAAAATAATGTTTTCCGGAGAAGGGTTATATATGAGCACGATTCATTATCAATATCTGAAGCTAACTTCAGTACTTCATTTAAAAACCAGGAGACCGTATGAGGTCGGTTTATTGGTCTCAGACGAGCACATGCTCTAGGGAAAGACGAGAAGTACGAATCTGTTAAATCAATATTAAAGCCAGACCGATATGTCTTCCTCAATGCGGATTTAGTCGTAGTAATGGTACTAGCAGCTAGACCTTTTTCGAACAGTTCTAAAAAATGAAATTGCCAGATTCGTAGTGATTGTCTGAGCATCTGATTCTTTTAGAAAGATGGCTAACCTCCTCACTGCTGAATCATACTGCCGGAGTGTCGATTCTCTTTTGTCTGATTTCACAAATAATGTGTTTAGCGGATCAATATTAGCATCTTTCTGTGCCGCAAACTTCATGAAGTCCATAAAGTTAGGGCATTCAGAACTCTTAAGGAAGCTGACACAGTCTGAGTTTGTACCACCTGAGTCAACTTGGGGTTGGGAATCCTTCTGGGCTGAAGTTTCAACTCTAGTAGAAGAGGAAACCAATTGCTCTTCGGCCAGTTGGGTGCTACCAACGCTATCTGCCCTTTGAAAGATCTGAGTTTGTGTAGAACTTTCATCAAAAGGTTTATCGGCGGAAACAGGTAAATCTTCTGCCAATTGTTCCAGTCTATGGACATCGCATCTGTGGCGTGAGCTAGAGGATCCAAATTGGGAGCCACATAGCATGGAAGTTTGTGGTTGGACTCCGTGGCAAACAGGTCCACCTGAAGGCCTCTGTAGGCAAATCCAATTGAATGACTTTGCGTCCAAGGACCACTCCGATTCCAGCGAAGTTGTCCTGGACAGAGAATCCACAATGACATTCCGTACACCTGCCAGGTGAGTAGCTGACAGGTGCCAATGATGCTTCATTGCCCGCGAGAAGATCGCTATCATCACGTGATTTATGGGGCTTGACTTGGAGCCTCTTCTGTTTAGGCAGTGAACTATCACTGCACTGTCCAAGACTAGTCTGATATGAATATTCCTGGCCGGAGCTAGTCGTTTCAGGGTCAGGAAAATGGCCATTGCTTCCAGGATGTTGATATGAAACTGGCGGAATACTGTCGACCATGTTCCTTGAACCTTCTTGTACTGAGAATAGCCCTCCCATCAGTGTGGACTACTAGAGACGGCGGGGGAAAATGGAGCGGAACTGACTTGGAAAGACTTCTGATTGTCGTCCATGGACGTAATCTTTTCCTTAGTATCAGCGGAATCAAGGAGATTTTGTCTCTGAGTCTGCGGTTGGCTCTTCTCCGCCATACCCGGTTGATGTCCTTCAGTCTGGCTTTCAACAAGAGATCTGTTAGTGAAGCAAACTGAAGTGAACCTAATACTTTTTCTTGGGTACGACGAGAAGCCCGTCTGTTTTTGAGAAATTGTCTCGTAGCTTTCGCCATCTCTTTGCACTTGGTTGGCGGAAGAGACAGTTTGTGTGTGGTTAGATCCCACTGAATTCCTAACCATTGAAAGCAAGACGCTGGAATGAGACAGGACTTTTTCTCGTTTATCTGGAACCCCAGATACTCTAGAAATTTTATTACTTTGGCTGTTGCCCTGCGACATTCCTTGTCGTTGGGTGCCCAAATGAGCCAGTCGTCTAGGTAAGCTACTAGCATAACCCCCTGAGCTCTTAGTTCCTGAACTATTGTCTCTCCTAGTTTGGTGAATATTTTGGGCGCTTTATTGAGCCCGAATGACATGACTCTGAACGAGTTAGCCTGGCTTCCTAGTTTGAAGCCTAGGTAGGGAGAAAAGTTTCTCGCTATCGGGACGTGATAATAAGCGTCTGTAAGATCGATAGAGGTGGTGACGGCCCCACGGGCAAGTAAGGTCCGCACCTGCATACGGTTAACATGCGGAACTTGTCGCATTGAATGTATGAGTTGAGACGGGACAAGTCCAGAATCACTCTTCGTTTGTCCAAGTCATCCTTTGGCACGGTGAACAAACGTCCTTGAAATTTCAGGTGTCTGACCTTCTTTACTGCCTTCTTCTGGAGAAGGTCTTTGGCATAATTTAGAAGGTCTGTCGTTGGGATTTGGTGGAATCTGACTTGTGGAGGAGGGAGGCCCTTTTATCCATCTCCAACCCAGACCTTTTGATACTATACTGTGGGCCCACGAACTGAAGGTCCAATGGTCCAGGAAGAGGTACAGTCTCCCACCTACCTGGAGAGGATCATTGATTGATTGAGGTCTTACTTCCTCTGCCTCCTCTGAAACCTCTCCCCCTGGAGGTAGCTCTGGAACCAACTCTGTGCCGGTAAGCTCATCTTGCTCTGCTACCCCTTGCTTGCCTGTTATAGCTTTGAAATGCTCCCTGCGTTTCAAACGAAGCTTTGAAGGCAGGGGACGTCATGAATGTAGCCGAACTCGAGGACTGTTGAGTTGGCTGACTTTGTAGTAGTACAAATTGTTGCTGTGGTCGTGCCTTAGAAGTCGAAGGTTGACCAAGCTGGGAGACAGGGACTGCTTGTACCACTGTCTGTGTCTGAGAGGTCTGGAAGGGCTGATAATTCCTGACCCTCTTCCTACTTTTGGGTTGTGGTCCGGAGGCCTCAAACTTCCTCTTGAAGGGAAGGCCCAAGCAGACACGAAGGTTCTGATTAGCCCTAGCCGCCTCACTGATGACGCCATTAACTACCTCATCAAGGAAGAGTTTGGGTCCCCAGATCGAAGCCTTAATAAGTTTGTTAGGCTCATGCCTGATGGAAGCGTAAGAAAGGACATGCTTCCTGCAATTCTGCCTAGCAACCACAAAGTCATACAGGTCACACTGGAAAGTCTGCAGCAGCGACTTTGTTAGGGCCTGGAATAAAGGTTCCTCAGCGTAGACAGAGGCCGTCAACTCTGCAGTAGTAACCAAATTGATCAACCTACTCAGTCGACATTTTGCTTCAAATTCTGTCTTTATCATGGCATCTGGAATTCTGGGTAATTTCTCACTAAACTGTGTGGAAGCACACTCCGGGTCGAGTCTGCCCACTGTGAAAGTTTCCGGAGCACCCACCCAGCACTCCAAATCTCCGGGAAAGAGCAGAGAGCTAGGCTCTGTCTCTCAAAGTTGAGGCATTGGTTTCTCCTCTATTCCGGCCTGCAGAGTTAATTTGGCAATCTTAGAAGTACAAGGGGTCGGGATGTTATTCCCTACCACGAACATGGTGTAGCAACCTTTGTTTGGCGTCAACTTAGTGTTGACACACTCCCATTCTGAAAGGGTTCGGACCCATGCCGACTGTACCTGATCCCTAGGATAGATCACAGTCTCCTTAGGGACTTTGTCTACCCTAACAAAGGCTTCCTCGGCTAAATGAGCGTAGCCTGGGATGGGAAATTGGAGGTCCGCAAGGAAAAATTCGTAATCTTCCACAGGACGGGTGCCACAGCCCTCAATTGTCAGCATGCAGCACCAACCGCCATGGGTTGTTGTCCTCGAATGGCAGGAGCTTAGATGCATCCAGTACAATAAAGGACTGCTGAGTGCCTCCAGACTGAATAAGTCCGGCCAGCAAGCTCTCCTGAGTTTGTAGTCTCTGAGCCAGAGACAGGATGGACTGTCCTGATGTTTCTAAGCCCGAGGCAAGCTGAGAGGACATCGATTGGAATCTTGAGTCCACCATACTGCCCATCTTCTCCATGAGAAGATCTGCAAAAGCGTCAGGGTTAAAGCCGGACTCCATTGGTCTGGCTTTAGAACCTTTAGCTCTCGACCCCTTAGGTGGGGGAGTAGCTTTTGCCGAGGCAGCCAAAGGCTTGGTAGCCAATGACGACCTGGCGGAGTCCGCCGGAGAAGGCTTAGCTGGTCTGGCAGCCTTCGGCAGGGACTTCTTTTTTAGAGTTTTCACCTTGGGGATTATAGAACCAGACCTATCCCCAAGGATCCTGGACTTTGAGAAGCCCTGAAAGGAAGAGGAAGAAGAAGTAGTTGGACTAAAAGTGATGATCTTTGAGCTAAAACCTCCTGCCTCACTTACCTCCCTACCTTCTTCCTGAGAGTCGATGGTCATTGGCTCCCAATGTAAACTGATGGCTGCCACTTCTCCGGTCACCTTCGCACATAAACCCTCTTGGTCTTCCCAGGGGGTGGATTGGGGTTTCCAAAACGGATCCTCTCTCGATGGAAATAGGGGGCCCGCCAGGTTCCCTAGCTACGTGTGCCGAAGTCCTTGCGTTGGGATAAAGGAGAGAACACATCTCCTCCGACAGCATATAGGGGCATCCAGCGGTCACATTCCTCCCATAACCACCCACCCAGACCATAAGGTTTGCCAGTGAGGAGGCCTTGAGCGCCAGAGGGTTCTGTAAGAAAGGACGAAATCACATCCTCCAGATATTGCCCATCATTTGCAGAACTAAGATCCAAAATAAAAAAAATTCTGAGGTGCGGATGGTACCTATTGACTCATTAGTCACGTTCTCCACTAGAGCGTAACATACCTCGCAGCCGTCAGGATGCCAGACTAAGATGTTGTCCATCTGTACCGAACAGCTGGCATGAGATCGGCAGACCTCATGCCCACATGGTTGCTGGAGAACGGCTGAGCAGCCCAACTCCAGACAGTGTACCATCTGTAAGTTGGAATTGATACATGAGCACACTTACACTAGTTCTATCAAAACTAGTTACAGGGAAAAAATCAACTCCTCAATAAGATTTCTTACTAAACATCAAGCTCTGAATGTCTCCGCCTGCTCCGGAGTCCATAATCTCGTTATCGTGATCGCTAAGACCGGCGGAGCTGGCCTGATACAAGCAGAACAGGGAGCCAGGTAAACCTAGTCTAAATCTGAACGCATTCTCTAAACCTAGTACCACCCCCACCGGAGTGGGGGGGGTAGCGATAACACCAGAGAAAAATGGACAACAGAGCGGCAGACACAGCGATACTAAGAACTCCGGCATATAATAACCTGGTGAGTGTGATGATAGACCACACCTCGACCGAGTAACACAGGCCTGGAGAAGTACCAACAGAGATTACGTAATCTTCTACTCCTTAACCTCCTCCGACTAATCCCCCGGAATAGTGCTTGACGCTCCAGCTGCTGTTCCCCAGAAAGGTTACTAGGACAGTGAGCTAACGAAACACTGTCGGAACAGGTCCGGACCGGAAGGAAGAGCACGGAGCGGAAGGGTAACTAGTAAAATTACAAAAAGAAGTACTAACAGAGATTACATAATCTACTACTCCTTAACCTCCTCCGACTAAACTCCCGAGATAGTGCTCAATGCTCCAGCTACTGTTCCCCGGAAGGGTTACTAGGACAGCGAGCTAACGAAACACCACCGGAACAGGTCCGGACCGGGAGGAAGAACACGGAGGGGAAGAGTAACTAGTAATCGCCTGGCAACAGCGACCGGTCAGGTGATTACCACCCTCTGAGAAGCCGTGAAAAACCTACAACTAAAGGGGGCAGAAGACGGCAGGCCAACTGACACCCTAAAGGAGGTACTAGCCTAGGCTATACCAAACTAAAAGTATTGAAAAAGGAATTATTGGAAGTACTGACGAATAAAGTCAATCCATCTAGCCTAACCCTCCAAAATCAGATATACCGATCTGGTCGGGTAGCATAGGATAGTGCCTATTAGAATGTCATGAAAGAGGAAACTCAGAACCTAACCTAACCCTCCAAAATCAAATATATCGACTTGGTCAGGTAAGATAGGCCTAGCACCTACATTCTGTAACAAGAGAGAAACTCTCTAGTAAAGGATCACCCTCCAAAACTAAAATATTAGTCTGGTCAGGATCGCCAGAACTAGTACCAACTAAGGTAGCGAGAAAAACTCTCAACCGCCTAGCCTACCTTCCCAAATCTAACCTAGATCTGGTCGGGTAGGCTAGGATAGGTAATAATGGGGCCAAGGATAGGTAAATATTTGTGTAGGACTTCCAACCTCATCAAATATAATAGCAATATAATATTATGTTATAAATTAAATAACAATAAAATCATCTACACAAAATGCATGAGCACCGCAAAATAATGAGAGTTCCTTTACTTCTCAGGTGATTATGCGTAACACTAGGCTAGCCTAGGTCGCCTCAAACACAATACTCGCGCATGTAGTAGAATGAAATATTATTGCACTCTCGTGAGAGAACCAAATCGCTCCTGAAGGACCGATGAAAAAAAAGAGGGAAACCCCCTAGTAGGCTATAAATAAAAATGGTAAAATCCATGAAAAACAACCTATCGGAACCCATCAGGAGCAAAATGGTAAAATTCCATGATAACAGTAACGTATACTGCGATGAGCAAAAAAGGTAATATTGATTTATCGTAATAAAAAAGTTGAGAGGACTAAGTACACGGACAACAAGGCATTTAAAAGGCCGACCTGAGAAACGATACACTTGGCTCCCAAGTAACGTTTCATGTAAACAACATAACACAAAATGCACCGTTGCCCAAACATGTTCAAAGTCAATAAAATTAATACTCAACTTAGATGAAGATGCTTCTTGCAGATCAGAAGACGTGATCAATCCAAATAATGCACAAAAATTCCAATCAAAACAAAACACATCTTAGCGTAACCGAGCGCTATGAAGGAATGAAGATTCTTGGTAGAAGTAGTAGTGGCGAGCGGAGGGTGGCCGTTGTAACGGCTCCTCTCTGGTATGGGATTTTGAGAGAGGAGAGAGTTAATTGGCCAGTCGTCTGTGGTAGTGGCATCCACTTACCCTTGTTGCTATAGCGACACCTATAAAGGTGATCGATCCAGAGGTAGTAACTCTAGCATTCCATATGGCTTTTTTCTCTGGTATATTTAGCAATTATTTATACCTTGAAATGAGTGCAATATAGTACATTTCACTGGCCGACACAGGGCAATCCCAAAAAACACCTTTTTCACGAATGATGACTATGTGACATATAGTAGTGGGGGAAGACAAACACAGATAGTATATTTTTTGATATGCAGAAGGAACCATTTAACAGAAGTGAAAAATTGTAAGGTCATTAAAGGAGTGTGTGTTAGCAGACAACACAGGCTAGTAGAGTCGGATCTCTTGTTAAGACGAGTTGGTCCAACCGAAGATAAAGTGGTGGCGATTAGAAGAGCAAGAAATTAGAGAGAGATTTAAGGAAGCAGTTCTTAGGGGCATGAGATTGGCAGAAGATGTGAACACCTGGTGGACAGGAAATAGTGCAATGATCCTTAAAATAGCAGAAGAATTATTGGGGAAGACATCTGGTAGAGGACCACCAAATGAAAAAGAGAGCTGGTGGTGGAACCCTAACACCCAAGATAAGATAAAGAAGAAAAAGGAAGCAGGAGTTGCCTATGACAGAAATCAATCTGAGGAAAATATGATAGCTTGGAAAACTGCAAGTAAAGAAGCAAAAAGGGCAGTAGCACAGGCAAAAGCAATTGCAATGGACAAGTTCTATGAGAACTTAAGAGACAGCTGAAGGCCAAAAGAAAATACACAAGATAGCAAAAAGCAGAGATAAATCATCAAAAGATCTAACACATATCAAACAGATCAAGGACAAAAATGGAAGAGTTTCATCAAAAGAGGAAAGCATAATAATTAGATGGAAGGAGTACTTTGAAGACTTTCTAAATGAAGAAAACCCCAGAACAATAATAAGAGATGGAAACCCTCATGAAAGAATAGTCCATGATATCAACAGAGAAGGGGTTAAGAAGGCACTGGATAAAAGGAAGAAGGAGGAAGCAGTGGGACCTGATGGAATACCAGCTGAAGTGTGGTTTGTTTAGGAGAGGAAGGCATAGACATCCTGTGGGATTTAATGACTAAGATATACCACCAAGAAAGAATGCCAGACATGTGGAGAAATAGTCTAATGGTCCCAATCTACAAAGGGAAGGGTGATGTGCAGGAGTGTCAGAACTACAGAGGAATTAAATTGATATCACACACAATGAAAATATATGAGAGAATTACAGAAGAAAGATTGAGAATGGAAACCACAATTTGGTTTTATGCCAGGAAAGAGCACAGTTGATGCAATATTTGCACTAAGGCAGACAGTAGAGAAATATAGGGAAACAGAAAGGACTACATTTGGTGTTTATTGACTTGGAAAAAACATATGATAGGGTACCTAGGCAGGAAGTATGGAGGTGCTTGAGAGAGAGAAGAGTTTCTGAAAAGTATGTCAGAATAATGAAAGATATGTCTGCAGAGGCAGCCACACTAGTAAAAAACACTGTTGGAACTACAGAGAAGTTTAAGGTGAAAGTTTGTCTCCACCAGGGTTCAGCCCTTAGTCCCTACGTGTCTGATATTGTCATGGATGTTATAACATCAGAAGTTGAGAAGAGGTGCCTTGGTGTGCAATGTTTACTGATGACACTGTGCTGACTGATCTAACAAGAAAAGGTATCCAACTCAAGCTAGGAAGATGGAGAGAAGGACTTGAGAGCAGAGGTTTAAAAATTATCGAACAAAGACAAAATATATGTGGACAGGTGGAGAGGAATGGAAGGGAATAGTGAAGGGTCAATACTATCTTGGTTCTGCTATGAGTAAGAATGGAAACCTGGGTGCAGAAGTTAGTAATAGAATTCAGTGCGCATGGATGAACTGGAGAAAGTCATGAGGAGTACTCTGTGACAGGAGGATCAGTGCAAAAGTTAAAGGAAAGTTTTATAAAAGCGTAGTTAGGCCATCCATGCTCTATGGGGCAGAGACTTGGCCAATAAAGAAAGAACAAGAAAGAAAAATGGAAGTGGCTGAGATGAGAATGCTGAGGTGGATGTGTGGTGTCACAAAAGAGGGATAAGATCCAGAATGAATTGATCAGGGGGACAGTCAAAGTATTGGAGGTTTAAAAAAAAAGCGCAGGAAAGAAGACTGAAATGGTTTGGTCATATCATGAGGAGAGAAGATGAACACATATGTAAAAGGGTTATAAACATGGAGGTGGAGGGCAGAAGGAGGGGAAGGCCAAAGTTCAGGTGGAAAGATAAATAATTGAATGATATGAAGGACAAGGGTCTAAGAGAACATGATGTAGAGGACAGAGGAAGATGGAGAAGGCTGACTAGAAACAGTGACCCCATATAGAAATGGGAAAAGTTGAAGGCAAAGAAGAAAACCCCCAAAAATTAACAAAAATACATTTTACAAGGAAATAAACACAGTTTTACACACAGATATAAGGAAATAAACACAGTTTTACATACAGAAAACAATGAGAAATAAATATAAAAGCCTAATGAAATGAATAAATGAACATTTAACATCACTCTTATCTTTATGGATACTTATTAGTATATGGAAGACGGAGATGGCGAGGGAGGTGGAGAGGTTATTGTTTGGAAGGGGAATCTCCCTCCAGAAGGACTTCAGGTATCAAGGACCTATCTGGGGTTACTTCTCTTCGTTTTTTACTGGCACTATTTGAAGTTACTTACCCACTTCAATTGTTTGTTTAAATGACTTACTTGTGAAAAGTTATTTAATCTCTCTTTCCTTTTCTTGCATTCTTTACTTATTACTTATTTGTTTGCAAAGTCCTTATGTTTATCTTAAATTCTGCCATTTGCCAACAGTAAGTTGATGTATCTCTTTCATGCACTTAAGATCCAAGTGTAAACATGTCAACATCATACATGCTGATTAGTCTCTCTCTCTCTCTCAAAGACACAATTGAACACACATACACACACACAATTAACCCTTTTGATTATCCTTGTAAAATGTGAAAAAAAAGGGTTCCCGTCTCTCCTCCCTCCATTTCCCATTTTCACCAAACAGTTTGTAAATCATACATGGAAACATTTTTCAAAAACTTTACCTCATGTATTGTTTTATCACTTTATACTCTTAATTTAACTTTTGAACACATTAATAATAGAAAAAATGTGAAAAGGGGGACTTTTTGGGTTGGCTGGAACAAATGATCTTGATTCCCTTTATTTCTTATGGGGATATTTGTTTAACATTTCGAACAATCGTACTTCGAACAGCCTTCTGGAATAGAACTCTGAGGTACTATGTACTTGGTCCCTGAACACAGTAGTACTTAAGACTTTCATGTACCCCTCAATTCAGTGGATCCAACACAACCACAACTCACATGCTAGAAAAGTGATCTTCCTGGTTTCATTAGCATCAGGAGCCCATATTGGTGAATTGGGCTCTCTTAGATGGGGATGATATATAAAACAATTACTGATAATTAATTTTCTGGGCTCAGTTCGTGTCGCTGCGTGAAATAATCCTTAAGTTCATTATTTCTAAGGTAAATGATGGTAACACATACCAGAGAAAAAATAAAATCAGGAGGATATCAGTATGACTGACTCGCTCACCCTAAATGAAAAGAGGGTGTCGGTATGGTATCTGGGGCGAGTGAGACCACTACCATGAACCTCTTGCCATTTAGAATTCTCCCACACCAAAATCCCCCTCCTGAGAGAGCCGACCCACAGGCGGAGGAGGCAACTACTACTACTACACCACGCACCACACCAACTGCCGCGCCTCTGGTGGTCATCCTTTTTCGTTACCTCATCTAGGTAGCACATGACCACTTTTGCTCTGTGTTTTTGTGCTTTTTTCGTTGGATTTACTTCAACCATGGAACGCGCAGCTATCGCTGCAGCTAAGTTAAGTAACCCGAAAGGTTTGGATTTAGTTTTGTCAGCCAGGGACCCTTTATTACCGTTTTTTAGGTCCGAAATGGTCACCTGGTCTGGCGCATGGCGACTATGTCTCTCCTCGTGTTCGGTTAGATTTCTCGGTCCTCCATACCGAGACATCTTTCAAGATTCTACCTTTCATGGGTTTTGTCACGTGCTACACTAGTTACCATTATCTTTTACATCGTTTTTAGGGAATTCATAGCCTATACCTTGATCTTAGTTCATGCATGCATGTCTCTTTGTCTAGGTGGATAGGCGCTAGAGTGATTAATTTATTTTCTTCTCGTCCAGCATCCTGGCTTTTGTCCTCCCTTTTCGGGTTGACTAAGGCTAGCTTCTGAGTAGTCGGCTTGTCCCTTCGGGGACTAGCCTTCTTCTCCTGGTTATCTCTTTCTCTCTCACTCGTGTTTTCCCTCTCTCTCTCTCTTTACGATGTAAAAGTTTTTATTTATTTAGCTATTTATATATATTGTATGTTGGGTTAGCATTCAGGGCGACCAGATTTTCCTGGGCGGTTTTGTTGCATTACTTTTCGGCCTGTCTACCGTTTTGTTGCATTATCGTCCCTTGGACCTCTCTAGTCCACGTGGTCACTAGGCCTAGTTGGTTTTGTTGCATTATCACCTCTGGTCCACTTGTGATCGCGTGGTGTCTCTGGTCGCCCTAGTCCCAGTCTCCTTCCCTCCCTCCCTAGCGGAAGGGGGGGGTCTGTCCTGGCTCGCTCTCGGTCGCTATAGAAACCATCCGAGCACCTCTCCCCTCTCCCCCCAGTCAGGGGGGTCAAGGGAGTTTGGAACAGCTGGGAGTACTGGTGGGCCGCATGTTGTCTCCTCGGGCTCTGGGGGAGCTCCGGCGTGGTGGGGAGCTGGGGTTGGCCACCCCCCCTCCGGTCGCTTTGGTTCCTCTCCGGCGTACCTTGGACATGTTTTACCTCCTGTTGTTTACCCTTTCGTCAGCGGACGGAGCACCTGCTAACATCCGGGTGTACCTTCGGTTGTTGGGGGGGGTAGCTGGCTCTGCCAGCTACCGGAGTGAGAACGTTTATCATTGGTCCCACATGCTTTCCCTATTTTACATATCCCCTGCGTCACCCGTCGGAGAGCTTGCTTTTTATCCGGGCGCTCCTCTAGTTGTCGGAGGGGGTTTTTACGGCGGAGCTACACGCTCCACTATTAATGTAAATAAATTTCTTTTAATTTAAGTATAGGGCATCCTCTCCCATTCTCCGGCGTGGTGTACTACTCCTGAAACTTATTATGGGTGTATGGAAACATCTGGTTGGATCATACTCTTCCCTCCGGTGTACACCGGAGTTCCCAACCAGTTTATTAGGTCATAGACCTTCTTCCACACGGAGTGCAGGGGTGGATTATGCCCAGTAACTTTAAGCTACTCCAGCATGCAACGGAGTATCACAGTAGCCCTGTGAGTGTATAACATTGATACTCATGTATCTTTTCACTTACAGGCTACTAACTGTCAGGAGGCGGGGTGTAACGCCGTCCTCCAAGACCCCTGCGGACATGAAGTCTGCAGGACTCACGCTCCCTGTGCTACCCGCCATGGTGAGCTGATCGTCTGGCATCACGAGGCTTGTACCATCTGTTACGACTTGGTGAGCCAGTTTTTGGACGGAGTAAGTATATACCAGTGTCAGGTTTGTCCCTTACATGGCATATACTGTCACATATCTTAATCTTAAGGCTAATATGGTCATATTTTTCATTTTTAATGATCCGTCCTCGGGGCTTCATCGTAAGGACTACAATGACCCTCTTTTCCAGGCTGCCGCCGTCAAGGAAGTCGCGTCGGCTACCCTGCGGGCCTGGGTGGGAGGCTTCGGCAAAAACGCGCCGAAGGGACAGCCGTACATGCTAGATAAGAAGTTGGTTGTCCTGATCTTCCCAGGGGGGAAGTCGACGGGGTATGTGGACCCCACCGCGGCAGCTCCGACAATCGCGAGCATACAGCAACAGGTGGAACAAGCCCTAACCGAAGGAGGAGGCCAGGACATCGTGGCGGACGTAGCAACCTTAGACTTTAATTTAGAGCCAATGACAGTAGGTGCTGAGGATTTATTAGTCGAAGGAGGTTTGTTGGGCGCCCAAGGGCTTCCCTTGGGTGCCTCTGGATCTTCTTCCCCTGTCCCTTCATCTTCCTCCTTCCAAGGCTTTACAGGATCTGAGATCCCTACCAGTACGCCTCTGTAGTCCCCAAAGTCAAGGGGCACAGAGAGCAGAAGACCCTTCAGAAGACGTTGTCCAAAAAGACGTCATCTTCTTCTACCTCTCGTAAGTCTCCGGCTTCCCATCCCGGAGCAGAGAAAGCGAAGTCCTCTTCCTCTTCGCACGCGAAAGGGTCGAGAGGCAAGTACTCTAAGGAGAAGGCCCGCGCTCCCGTCGAGCCAGTACCTTCTCCGGCTGCTACCGTAACTCCTCCGGTGACTCCTGCCGGGCCCAGTACATCTGGCACCTTCGATCCTGCTGCATTTACGGCAGGAGTCATGCAGCAAGTAGGAGATTTGGTTGGTTCAATGAGCACGAGATTCGAACAAATGTTCGCTCAAATCTCCACCTCGTTAAACCAATCTGGACAATCAATTCAGAACCTTACTGAACGAATGTCCGACCAAGAGAATCGTCTGGCAGGCCTGAATCAAGCACCTCAGGCTGACCCCCCGGTAGCAGGGAGCTGGACTTGCCCAGTTGCCAGATTACAACACCCTTCCTTCCTTCTTTATGAATAATCCTTGGAGGGTAGCAGCCTATGCGCCCTACAAGGATGGCATGATCTCTATCCCGCACAATGGAACTCGAAGGATCGAGGACTTCGAGTTCCATCCAGCCGGCTTACAGCCGCCTTTCATGGGTTACGCTAGGCTGACGGAGACAGCCTTAAATAGAGAGGATAAGATTCCCGGGGAGACAGTTTTGTATAGCCAGGACCACGCTCAAAGGGAATAGTTACATTGCCTGGAGGATTGGGATTGCACAAATACCAGACTCGAGGCATTCAAGAGTTCCTTCAACATCTTTGCCACAGAGGAGGAGACACCACTCCCCTTTACGACCAAGATAGCTGAAAGCACCTTGCAGGCTATTACGAAGGATGAACCCCTTCCTCAGCTAAGGGAATCGGACCCTACGTCTCCACTCTTCCCTGCATTTGGAGACTTGTGGGAAAACCTACCGGCCACTTTTACGGTAAGCAAACTCAAGCCGGACTGTGCCATGGAACAGTTCGGTGAGAGGTTACCCAGGTTGCCGGAGAGCCTCATTCAAGCAGAGTTTGAGGCGAGAACCAGACTGGGCAGGACACTGAACACTCTGGTTATGACAGAAGTGGCTGCTTTGACTTACGGCATGGAGACTTTATTTAAGCTCCTAGCCAAGTCATAAACGCAAATATACCAGTTTGCATTGGCAAGAAGGAACTGCCGCAAGCATGTCCTTCAGGAAGCAACAATTCGTCACGAACCAAATAAGTTGCTTTCCTCTAATATCTGGGGGGCGGACCTCTTTCCGGAATCGGTAGTTAACGAGGTCCAACACAAAGCGACGAGGCTTAACCAAAGCCTCAGAGCTCGTTGGGGTCTCTCTAGTAAGAGGAAACCCGAGAATCCTTCCTCTTCTACCAAGAAGTTAAAGAAAACGAAGAGGTTCCAGCCCTACCAGAAACAACAGCAGCAACACTTTGTTCAGGCTGTTCCGGTTTCTCAGCCAGGACAACCGGCAGCAGCAAAGGGACAGAGTCAACCTATTCTCCTGTTGTCCCCACAAGGTCAGCCCTCGACCTCTTACACTGTTTCCCCGGCATTCAACCCAGTGTTTGAAGGCCAAGCTTTTCAAACCTTTAACAGGTTCGCTAGGGGAAGCAGGGCTAGAGGGGCGTTTCGGCAGCGAGGTGCAGGAAGAGCTACCAGCAGAGGTAAGCACTTCCGTGGAGGACGCGGAGGTCACCCCGCACAACAGCAGTGAGATCTCCCAGGTAGGAGGGAGGCTGTTCCTCTTCCGCCACAGGTGGGGGTTCAGCAGCTGGGCACAGAGCATTGTGTACAAAGGATTGGGTTGGAGTTGGATCAAAGGTCCCCCTCCACCCAAGTCATTCATTCAACTACCATCAAAGGAATTGGCAGATTACGCAGAGGAGCTCCTTCAGAAAGGAGTAGTGTCGAGAGTCAAGCATTTAAAGTTTCAAGGACGCTTATTCAGCGTGCCAAGGAAAGGCTCATCAAAAAGAAGAATAATCTTAGACTTGTCCCGGTTAAACTTATTCATTCGTTGCGACAAGTTCAAAATGCTGACAATCTCGCAGGTGCGGACCTTACTTCCCCGTGGGGCCGTCACCACCTCTATCGATCTTACAGACGCATACTATCATATCCCAATCGCGAGACACTTTCGCCCATACCTAGGCTTCAAGCTAGGAGACCAGGCATTCTCTTTCAAAGTGATGCCCTTCGGGCTGAACATAGCCCCAAGGGTATTCACGAAAATAGCGGAAGTAGTAGTGCAACAACTGAGATCACAAGGGATAATGGTAGTAGCGTACCTTGACAATTGGCTGATTTGGGTGTCAACCGTCGAGGAATGCCTCAGAGCCACAGAAAAAGTACTTCAATTTCTGGAACACCTAGGGTTCCAAATAAACAGGAAAAAGTCCAGGCTCACTCCGGAGTCTCGTTTCCAATGGCTCGGCATTCATTGGGACTTAACCTCCCACAATCTGTCAATTCCTATGACCAAAAGGAAAGAAATAGCCAAGTCAGTAAGGCAATTCCTCAAGAACAAACGAGCATCAAGGAGAAACCAGGAAACGATCCTAGGTTCACTCCAGTTTGCGTCAGTAACAGATGTTCTGTTGAAAGCAAGACTGAAAGACATAAACCGAGTTTGGCGCTCAAGAGCAAATGTCAAATCTCGGGACAAGTTGTCAGTAATCCCGCAGATTCTTCGCAAGCATCTCCGTCCATGGGCGGAGACAAAGAACCTGTCCAAGTCAGTTCCTCTTCAATATCCTCCCCCGGCGTTGACCATCCACACAGATGCCTCGCTAAGCGGGTGGGGAGGATATTCTTAATTCAAGAAAGTTCAAGGAACTTGGTCACCCCAGTTCCGCCAGCTCCATATAAACGTATTGGAAGCCATGGCAGTATTTCTCACCTTGAAGAGGCTTCTTCCAGCAAAGAACTCTCATATAAAACTGGTCTTGGACAGTGCAGTAGTGGTACACTGCATCAACAGAGGAGGATCCAAATCAAAACATGTGAATCATGTCATGGTAGCCATTTTTTCCCTAGCAAACAAGTACAAATGGCACCTATCCTCCACCCACCTAGCGGGAGTAAGGAACGTGATAGCAGACGCCCTGTCTCGATCAGTTCCACTAGAATCAGAGTGGTCCCTGGACAACAAGTCGTTCCAGTGGATACACAGGAGTGTACCGGGTCTCCAAGTAGATCTTTTCGCATCTCAAGCGAACCACAAGCTTCCATGCTATGTGGCCCCCAACCTGGACCCTCTGGCATATGCCATAGATGCTTTTTCCATAGATTGGAATCAGTGGAAGAAGATATACATCTTTCCTCCAGTGAATCTTCTTTTGAAAGTACTGAACAAACTCAGGACTTTCAAGGGACAGGTAGCTCAAGTAGCCCCGGACTGGCCCAAGAGCAACTGGTACCCTCTGCTTCTGGAATTGGGTCTCCAACCTCGACGGATTCCCAATCCCAGACTATCTCAGTCAGTACAAATGAGGACTGTGGTCGCTTCCTCAGGAATTCTCAAAACCCTAACTTTATGGACTTCATGAAGTTCGCGGCTAAAAAAGATGCAAATATCGATCCTCAGAATATCCTTTTCTTAGAATCAGATAAAAGAGAGTCAACCTTGAGACAGTACGATGCTGCTGTTAAAAAGTTAGCATCTTTCCTGAGGGAAACAAACACCACAACCATGACAGTTAATTCAGCTATATCCTTCTTCAGATCTTTATTTGAAAAAGGACTAGCAGCTAGCACTATTACCACTAATAAATCAGCTTTGAAGAAAATCTTTCAATTTGGGTTTCAAATAGACTTAACAGACTCCTACTTTACATCCATTACTAAAGCTTGTGCTAGACTTAGACCTTCTGAAAGGCCTAGTTCAGTATCATGGTTTTTGAATGATGTCCTCAAATTGGCTTCAGACACTGACAACTCTTCTTGTTCATTCATAATGCTACTAAGGAAGACGCTTTTCTTACTGAGTCTGGCCTCAGGAGCTAGAATTTCAGAACTGTCGGCTCTTTCCAGAGATGCGGGTCATGTAGAATTCCTCCCTTCAGGAGAAGTTTTGCTTTCCCCGGATCGTAGTTTTCTGGCCAAAAATGAGGATCCTTTAATGAGATGGGCCCCTTGGAAAGTCATCCCTCTTCCTCAAGACCCTTCTCTTTGTCCAGTGATAACCTTACGAGCCTTTCTGTCTAGGACATCCTCTAGGTCCTCAGGCCCCCTCTTTATGAGGGAGAAAGGTGGCACTATTTCAGTAAAAGGAATTAGGCAGCAGATCCTTTATTTCATTAAACAAGCAAACCCTGAATCATTCCCTAAAGCTCACGACATCAGGGCAGTAGCCACCTCTATTAATTATTTCCAGCATATGAACTTTGACGATTTAAAAAAGTATACTGGCTGGAAATCGCCGACAGTTTTCAAGCGTCACTATCTAAAGTCCTTGGAATCTTTAAAATTTTCAGCAGTAGCAGCGGGAAACATAGTTTCCCCTGACACTGCACAGTAGTTGTAGCTGAAGATCCAGATATCCTCTCTACCTACCTCAACTAATATTTCCCCTAACCTACCGTTATGCTCTATATGGTCCTTTAGCCTTAGCTGCTTATGATATGATTATGGTGGTGTCCCTTATTTTTTTGCTAGGGGCACCCACAACTTTGTTGTATATTATGATGTTTATAATTGGTGTTGCTCCCCTTATTTTTATGCTAGGGTAGCACACCTACTTAAGGGGGCCGGCCGGCTAATGCCCTTTTTAAGGACAGGACTTTGATATTCATACCACTTAATAAGGTGACTTGGGACATCTCCAAACCGCATATGATTTTCGCCTCTGACCTTCGGTTTTGTGACGCCAGGGCGATTTATCCCGAAAATAACCATTTTTCAAATTCTATCTCCTCCCTTGATATTTAATATTAAGACCTGGGATTACTACCATATATGGAGAGTTTTTTTTCTAAAAGTCATTTTTTTGCTAGATATGAATTTTTCAATATGGTCAAAAAATAAACCCTATAAATCAGGAGAAAAAAATTTATAAAAAAAATACGAAACAAAAATTGGAAAGAAGGGCTCTATTTGATTGTTCTATAATGTCTTTCTGAGTTATATACCAAATTCCAATGTTATAGCTTTAAAACTAAGTGAGAAGATAGATTTTGAAGGTCAATAAGTATAGTTTTGAGATACGGGCGTTCAAAGTTTTCCTTCGTATTTCTATAAAGACAATATTAATAAATAATGATTATTATGAATGTATATTTGTTTTTTGTGTATTAATAAACCAAAACTATTTTATTTATCATAATTTAATCATAAATGATGATCCCTTTGCTTGAGGCAAGATGGGGCACTCCTTCCTACGCAATTCTCTCTCCCCCCTTCACTAACTCTGCTTATTACAGCGAATTTTCTTCTTCTGTGTGTTAGCGAGATGTTTTATTTGTATTTTCCTCTTTGGCATGATGAAATTCTTGCCCGAAACAAAGATAAACAAACGTAATTGCAAGAGAATGTCAAGAGGTGAAACTTTAAGGCGTACACTTTTTTTTACAAAGACAGTTTAATAAATCATGATTATTATGAATTTCATATTCCATTTTGGGTATTAAAAAACCAAACTTTGTTATTTATCATAAATGGAGATCTCTTTGCTCAAAGATCGTAGCCTTAGGCACAGTGTGACGTGTGCTGTCAAGCAAGACGGGGGCGTTACTAAGCAACCCTCCCCTCTCTCTTCACTAACTACGCATATATTATATTCTGTAATAATACTTGAGCGATTTTTTCGTCTGTATGTTAGCAAGATGTTTCCCTTGTCTTTTCCTCATTGGCATGATGAAATTCTTGCCGAAACATACATAAACATACGTGAAAGCAGGCGAATGTCAGACGTGAAATCGAACATGTAGACTACTTGACGTCTGTGATCGCACTAAATGAATCAGGACTGGTAGCTTGAGCCTGAAGTCTCCTTCTCGACTCGGGGAATGTCTACAGATGCCATTTCTCCCAATTTCTTTGACAATAATTATCAAAATTTACGATAATAGAAGAAATATTGCATTTTCTTGTACGGATCAATGTTTTAGGCTTATTGAGTTACGTTAACTAATTACCCTGTAACTACGAAATATTTCGTAAACGTATTCTCAATTGCCATATGAAGCTCCATGAATTTTTTCATGACTTTGCATTTTTCGCCCTATACCTCCATATATAGAGGTTCCGGCCGGCCCCCTTAATTAATGTTTCAAATTTGAGAATAATTTTGTACTTAGTGAGTAATTTTCCCATGTACCTTGTAACTCACTAACATAGATAAGTTATCAATCCTAGTATAAGTTTAATTTTAAGTTAACTATAAGCCTTGTTTATGTATTCTAAGTTAACTTTTGTATATGATAACTTGTAAGCTCTCAATAATTTATATTTGTTTGTTTTACTCTTAGTTTCATTGAGACTTTCCTCTTTTGCTTTTCAATCTTGTGCTATTTCTCTGGTACTATTTCAAGCAGCGACACGAACTGAGCCCAGAAAAGGGATTTTGACCAAGGAAAAATCTATTTCTGGGCGAGGGTTCGTGTCGCCCAGTGAAATCCCCCCCATGTCCCGCCCTGCAGCCCAAGATTGGCATCTAACGAAAAGGATGACCACCAGAGGCGCGGCAGTCGGCGTGGTGCGTGGCGTAGTAGTAGTAGTTGCTGCCTCCGC
Organism: Macrobrachium nipponense; assembly: GCF_015104395.2. Lineage (NCBI taxonomy): Eukaryota > Metazoa > Arthropoda > Malacostraca > Decapoda > Palaemonidae > Macrobrachium > Macrobrachium nipponense. The sequence goes on from NC_087208.1 coordinate 83,020,321, forward strand.
CTGTGGGTCGGCTCTCTCAGGAGGGGGATTTTGGTGTGGGAGAATTCTAAATGGCAAGAGGTTCGTGGTAGTGGTCTCACTCGCCCCAGATACCATACTGACACCCTCTTTTTATTTAGGGTGAGCGAGTCAGTCATACTGACATCCTCCTGATTTTATTTTTTCTCTAGTATGTGTTACCATCATTTACCTAAGAAATAATGAACTTAAGGATTATTTCACTGGGCGACACGAACCCTCGCCCAGAAATAGATTTTTCCTTCGTCAAAATCCCTTATTACTGTCCCATGGTTCATCATTTCTGGTCAAGAATGAGGATCTTTTAAGAAGGAAATGTCCTATTCTTATAAGAACACTAAATTTAGCAGACAAAACATTATGCCCAGTTCAAGCACTTAAGGTTTACATAGAGGTCACGGTAAACATCCCAGAAGGTCCAATTTTCCTATACCCTAGCACGAATAAACCTCTCTGTCTACAAGGCTAAGCATAATTTTAGTGTCCCTCATTAAAATGGCAAACCCACATTCCTTTCCTAGGTTGCATGATGTTAGGAAAGTCAGTACATCATTGGCCTTCCTCAAAAATGTCTCTATTGATGAGGTCTCCGAATGTACAGAGTGCATCAGAGACAGTATTCTTAAAATATTACAATCGGTCCCCGGGTTATGACAGGGGTTTCGTTCTTGAGACGCGTCGTAAGCCGAAAATCGTCGTAAGCCGGAACATCGTCAAAAATCCTAAGAAAACCTTACTTTTAATGCTTTGGGTGCATGGAAAACTATGTAAACTGCATTCTTATGGCATTTTTCATCAAAAAAACCTTCAAATATTGATTATTTTGCATTTTTGGTGTCATATTTCATCTCCCAGATGAGCATTGTAGGCGTCGTAACCCTGGAACATGCGTCGTAACCCTGGAAATAACGTCTATTGACAAGCGTCGTAACCTCAGAACGCCGTAAGCCGAGACAGTCGTAACCCGGGGACTGCCTGTACTGCCATGAGCTCAAACAAATTCAACTACGTTGTGTATCAGTAAGAGGTTTGGTTAATCCTGACCCCATAGGCACTACAGAGGAAAACCAGTGGTCTTCCTAACACTGACTATCACTGGGGAAGGTGCGACAAGACCGCAATCATGCCCAGCATACTTAGGGAAGTCAGTACAGAACTGCACGCTAAAAACGTAAGTTCTTGTTTCTTGCTTTTTCTTACCAAAACTTGTGGCTTGACCTCAGACCAGAAATGGTTTAGCTTTATTCTTGGGATTGTTGGGACTGAAATTTTAGGACCTTAAGCTTTTCATCACCTGTCAATTTCTTTGTAATGCTCCTATGAGGACAAACAGTGACTGTTCAAAAGACAGGTTTGACTTGAGAAAAACCTAATTTCGTAGCTGATGTTGAGTCCTCAAAACCCTCCATCATCCCTAATGAAAAGGCATGGGTTTTGGGCAAAGGTTCATCCTGTGTCGACCAGCAGAGTAATGGTTCTTGGTCTTCGACAGGAAAGCAAGATGGCCAATAGTCACTTCTGCAGTTTTGACATAGGTAAACTGGGTACAGCTTCACTGAAGACGAGACAAACGCCTTCTTGTCTTTGAGTCCATATGTGTCATAGTGTTTATTGTTGACACAATACCCGGCTAAAATATACTTCTTTGATATTATCTAGTAACCATGGGTTGCTGGCACACACCACGTACGGTAACTCCTTTGAGAACTCTACAGTGACTGCGTCAAAATCTGTTTTTTTTTCTCATACGTATCTGTAAGATTATATTTACAGTTTCCAAATGTATTATGATTCATCTTATCAAAATATTACTTTATATTATAGTACCATTTACAAATAAAATAATTATTACTATCAAAATAAAAGCTAATAGTAGTTTTATCTTACTGTATGACAAAATTTATTTTGAAACTTCAATTTTATGACTAATTTATTAGGTTTAAAGAACAGAGAAAAGTACTCTGAGTATTGGCAATTTGATTTTCTATGGCTTTGATAATTTAGTCTTTCATGTAGATTGTATATTACTGTTTTGCATAGGTCTATATTTAAAAGCCAAATTAAACAACATATAAGTTCATATCTTTCAAATATTATAACTGATAACATAAGATTGTGAAAGTCATCTTTAAACATAATATTATTACTCAAAATAAACTTGATAAAAATTCTCAAGTATTAAATCCTTGTCAAATGTAGTATAATTAGACTATGGTGCCACGGATCAATGAATAATTGAAGGATACTCTAGGATAGGTACTTTTGACAGGGGACTTATGAATTACATAATGACCATGTGCAGGACTAATTCTGCTATTGCTTCTGTTTACAGAAGTTGAAACTACATGCTGCATTCTACTGACAAGCTGAGCACACACGTCTCTTCTCCCTACCACAACACAGAGTTTTTTATGACAAAATGCTAGTCCTCTGCCAGGTACCTCAATGCTGGGTCTGCATCTTGATAGCCATCACCCCTGCATAGCCATCACCCCTGCCTGATGTTGATCATATATCATTTCTAGCAACTGTTTGATGAGACATAGGGCAAGATGTTGTTGGGCATGTCTTACATCTTCCAAAATGAGCTGTGCTAATAGCTGTATGCCAATATTTTGTTTATCATTGTTACTGGCCTTTTGTTACTCTCCCTGCTAATCTTCCAAATCTAAGACTTTTGTTTTGTTGCTGTTTACCTGCCAACCAAAATCCTTTTCTTAGACTTAGTTTTGTTATTGTTTACTTCCCAACCAAGTAATTTTCTTAATTCTGACTTGCAGGGACAACAAACTGATATGTACTTAGGCCTCATTATTATTGTTGTTAATCCTTTTACCATCTACCAGGCAGAGTACTATAGAAACTGATTGTTTTTTACATTAATACTCACTACTCTTATGCTAATTTGGAAACAAATTAGTCATGCTTCTGCCACTGTCACACTCTCCCTCTGTCATACTTATCAGACCAGATACTGAAAATTGTAGCCACCACGATACTTCATTCTACTGTATACTGGTACAAATTTAGGTTGTAGAAGTATGTCAGTTGATACTGCTGAAAGTTTTATCCTGATGATGGTAAAGGAGATGCTTTTAGATTTAGGCTTACTGTTCCTTACTTTGCATCACAAGGTGTAGAGCCTGATTTTTTCTCAAAAGCTGCTCTGTTTGCAGCAGAGGCTTAAGAGTACTCTATTATAAATTATGTACTCTACGTCACTCAAAAAAGACCCTTTAAATGACAAAATGAAGTAAAACGGGATTTTGATGTAGGAAAAATCTATTTCTGGGCGAGGAAGCCGTGTCGCCCAGTGAAATGTGTCTGCTTTAGCACTATTTCTAGTAAAATATTGCTATAATACCAGAGAACTGCTAAATTGGACATGTCAGAAGCCTCTGACTCGCTCACCTATATAAAAGGTGTCGGTATAAAATTATCTTCTCTTTTATACTTACACTTTACTCAGGTTTGTATGGTGAGTGGTCAATGATCTTTGAAGAGAATTCAAGATGCTCATGATCTGCGGTGCTCGGGTTTTCAGCTTCTGGCCATGATGAGTGACGAGCAGACTAGCCCACTTTGCATAGAGACCAACATGTGGAGAGGCTTCCAGTATTTCTGCCAGAAACTTGAGCACACCTTCCACATAAATTTGTCCCAAATCACTGACAACAACTTTCACTGTAAATTTAAAACAGCAATATTAATTATCTTTTTTTACCTTTGTAATAACAGTACTAACAGTCTAAGATGTTTTAAATTCCCTCTGCTTAAGAAAACCCTCACACAGAATAATTATAAATTACAGAAAAAAACAAAACCTTGTCTTTATATTAAATAAGATGCATATTACAAAAAAACGCCATTAATCTTAAGTAGCCCTTCTTTGAGAAACATGGCACTTTACACTAGGCTCCGCTGTTTTCAAGGTCTAACATATAATACCTGATTTTAGGCCAGTTTTTTGCACAGATTCCAAAAATCATGCTAAAAATATCCTAAATTCCAATCTATTTGTAGGTGAATGAAACACAATATTGAAAATATTAGACCGATTTATTCACAGAAGGCTTGCAAAATATTTTGAATAGATAGCAAGAAGAGTATAATAAACTAAGGAAGCTACTCATGGATGAATGATCCCTTCAGGGACTTCCGTTTGTGCTGAGCAGACTCCACATCCCTCTCCAGGCACCACCAGTAGTCGGCCAGAAAGTTGACATTCCATCGGCCTTGATAGCATTCCTCCATACCACTGATATCTTGGTGAAAGCACTCACCCTGTTGTTCACTGAAGTCTCCACAATTCTCTGGAAAACAGTCCAGATGAGACAGGAGGAAGTGCATTTTCACTGACATGTGTGTGCCAAGTTGGTGGAAATTCTCCATTAACTCATCAACCACCTTCTGATACTGGGAACTTCTGTGGTTGCCAAGGAAGTTTGCAATGACTGGCTTAAGGGACAACCAGGTAGAGTTCAGCAGGATTCAGAGCATCATCAAAACTAGCGTCCTTGATGAGTTCCCTTATTTGAGGACCATCAAATATACCTGCATTAAGTTTCTCCATGCCTTTTTGTTGAAACTTATGATGGAGGAAAGCAAATCCTCTACCTTCCTTGTCCAATGCCTTTACAAAGTTCTCCATGAGACCAAGTTTGATGTGGAGGGGTGGAAGCAATATCTTACTCGGTTCAACCAGATTGTGGGACAGAATGCTGTGTGATCCAGGTTTTAATCCTTGTCTTGATAGCCACTCTTGTCTGACATAATGCTGGTCACCAGCATAGCTATCCCATAAGCACAGAAAAGCATGGATACTTTGTGTAACCACCTTGAAGTCCTAGGATGAGTCCAACAACTTCAAGATCTCCACAGATCAACTATTTATGTTCCTGGTATTCAGAGCAGACAACAGACGTTCCATGCTTTTGTGGGATTCTTTCATTACAACTGAGTGCCCAACAGGGATAGAAGAAAACTTATTTCCGTTATTCAGAGGAACTGCCTTGAGACTTGTGTTAGATGAGTCAATGAAAAGTCTCCATTCCATAGCATCATATTTCAGACCAAGTAATTCAATCAGGTCAGCAATATTGCTACAGTAGACCAGTGAAGATGCTTCATCAAACGTAGAATTTTCAAAATTCTCTCTCACGGTCCCGATACCAAGAGAATACAGTAGACCCTTGACTCACAAACGCATTGACCCACGTACAACTCGATCCCCGACCAAAATTATAGGTAAAATTTCACCCTTGACTTACGAACTAACTTTGAGATACGAACAAAAAAAAATGCGGAAAATAAAAATTCTGTTTGGGTCATGAACTAATTTTGAGACATGAACATTTGAAAAATGCTGGAAATTTCTGGAAAATAACAATTCACTTTGTTTCACAAACTAATTTTTAGACACAAACATTTGAAAAATGCGCGAAATCGCCCAGCACACGTGAGAGCGTTTGAGTTGCCATGGGACCAGCCATCTTCCAGCCTCCCACGCACGGCGTCACCCACGCATCACTCTTTGTCTCATCTCATTGTGTACAAGACGTTCGTCAATTCGCTTAGCATTTTTTGCACTAAAACTTGTGATTTTCTTCCTAATGGGCCCTAAGAAAGTGAAGAGTGGTGGTGAAAGTAAGAAAGTGAAGAGTGATGGTGAGAAGAGGGTGCAGAGGAAGATAACCATTGAAATAAAGAAAGAAATTATAGAAAAGTTTGAACGTGGTGTTCGCGTGACCGATATCGCAAGTGAGTACAAGATGGCCAAGTCGACAATTTCGACAATTTTGAAAAACAAGGATGCCATTAAAGAAGCAAATGTTGCAAAGGGAGTGACAGTACTAACCAAGATGAGATCGCAAACCCTCGAAGAGGCAGAAAAAATCATTTTGAAGTGGGTACATGAGAAACAGATGGCAGGTGATAGTGTAAACGAGCCGATCATCTGCGAGAAAGCTCGGCAAGTGTATCAGAGTTTGCTGAAGGAAACTCCTTCTACTAGTGCCACGCCAGATGATTTTAAGGCTAGTAAAGGGTGGTTTGATAACTTCAAGAAGAGAACTGGGATTCACTCTGTAATTAGGCATGGCGAGGCTGCTGGCGCAGACAAGGCTGCTGCTGAGGCATTCGTGACCGAGTTTGCCGAGTTCGTGGAGGTCGAAGGATACGTCGCTCAACAGATTTTCAATTGTGATGAAATGGGCCTCTTCTGGAAGAAGATGCCCAACAGGACATTTATCACCCAAGAAAAGAAGGCGCTCCCAGGCCACAAGCCAATGAAGGACAGGCTTACGCTTTTGTTATGCTCAAACGCAAGTGGCGACTTGAAACTAAAGCCGCTACTTGTCTACCATTCAAATAACCCGCGTGCCTTTAAGCAGCACAACGTAAATAAGGCCAGACTGCCTGTAATGTGGAGGGCCAATACAAAAGCATGGGTGACACGGAGCTTGTTTATGGAGTGAATTGATGAAGTGTTTGCGCCGACCGTGAGTCAGTACCTAACAGAGAACAAGCTGCCCCTGCGGTGCCTTCTGATCATGGATAATGCCCCGGCACACCCTTCGTACTTGGCTGACTGCAGTGAACATGACTTCATTCAATTCAAGTTCCTTCCACCCAACACGACCTCTGTTCTCCAGCCCATGGACCAACAAGTCATTAGCAATTTTAAGAAATTATATACGAAGGCGCTCTTCTCCAGATGCTTCCGTGTAACTGAAGAGAGAAAACTAACCTTAAAAGAATTTTGGAAGAAGCACTTTAATGTTTTTCACAGCATAACCCTCATTGATAACACATGGACTGAAGTTACGTACCGCACATTAAATTCTGCGTGGCGGAAACTTTGGCCCCAGTGCGTAACTGTCCGTGACTTTGAGGGCTTCGATGCAGAGATTGTGCAAGAAATTGTGTCCATGGGCAACAGTATGGGTCTACAAGTCAACGACGAAGATGTTGAAGAATTGGTCGCTGAACATTCAGAAGATTTGACTGCGGACGAACTTGTTCAACTCCACAAAGAGCAGCAGGAGCAACTTGCTCGGGAGCAATCAACTGACGAAGAGGAGGATGGGGAGGAAGTTACAGATGTCAGCAGTGATGTGATAAAAGCCGCATTGGAAAAGTGGAATGATGTCCAGTGCTTCCTTGAATTGTATCATCCGGACAAAATTGTTACGAACAGGATCGTGAATATGCTCAATGAAAATTTAATGAGCCATTTCAGAAGAGTTATGCAAGAAAGGAAAAGGCAACAGACATTGGATAAGTTTGTGATTAAAAGTTCACCAAAAAAACCTAGAAGAGTTGAATCTCCGGAACGAGATCTCCCCGACCTGGATGGGGGAGGGTCTCCTTCCGCACAATAACCTCCTCCCCACCCACCACCCTCCTCTTCTCTTGTCCGTCAAGCCAGAAGTCTCACCAGTCATAGTAAGTGTTCACTTTACAAACGTTTTTATAGTGTTAGTTTACCATTTTAAATTATATTATTAGATATATTAAGGTTTTTTACACTTACTTTTACATTATCTGTGTAAAATAAGGCAAAATATACATAATATATATTGGTTCGTAGGGGTCGAGAACCAATTAATATTATTCCCATTAAACCTTATAGGGAAATTAGCTCCGAGTCACGAACAATTTCGAACACGACCAAGGTCTAGGAGATTGTGTTCGTGAGTCAAGGGTCTACTGTACTATTGTCCCCGGTGCCAGTGGACGTTTCTCTCAAAGACAAGAACCCAGTAGCTGGGCAAACTCCTTGGAAAAGTTCAGGTCTCGTGTCAGGTCATTGAGTTTGGCTTGGGTCAAAGGCACCGGTTGGTCGTCCTCTTCTGGCCTGTATGCACCACACTCAGCTGTATCAGTCATGTCACTACACAGATTCAGAGTCAGAACTAGATTTCATGGTGACATTTGGCTCAGGAACAGGAAGATCAGGGCCATGGGGGACTGGCTTTATGGCTGAAGGAACATCAGGTTATTGAACATGGTGCTTGTTTTTGCGATTAATGCCTTTTAGATTTGTCATGCAAAAGTAGCAGTTGGTAATGTGATCTTTCCCTTCCCTCCACCATTGGGACACCAAATGGCATATTTTTCATATTCCTCCAATCCCGTAAGTTCTCTACACGTTTTGCAGCAGATATGGGGAGCGAATGGCTTATCCTGGTCCCCTAGTTTTACTCCAAAGTAAGCTTGATATGCCTTCTTCACAAAATCCTTGATTTTTGCTTAATGTTCTGGAAGAAACACATGTCTACAGATGTAACAGAACCTATTAGGATGGTTTTTTCAATTCTGATCCATTTTTATACATATCTACACCTGAAAAGAGAAATAAAAACACAGTAGTGCCTCAGGATACGAAATTAGCCCGTTCCGAAGTGACCTTCAAAACCTGATTTTTTCGTATCTAGAGCTACGTTTTACATGAAAATTGCCTAATTCGTTCCAACCCCTACCAAAACACCACAGTAAATTTTATAATAAAGCTAAATTGACCAATAAACAATGAAATACAACAATTTGGACCGTTCAATACCTATACCTAAGGTCACGGTGCCTGACCTGTAAAAAAAGTGTATTCGTGCACAGGGTACAAGAAATACTGTACGTACATGTACGTACACATGTAGTAAAATATGTGGAACCTTACCTTTCGAGTGAGGCGATGTCCGAAAGTGGCAACAGAGGAGGAGGAAAAATGGCAGAAAACATGAACACTTAACTTTACGAAACACATTAAAAATGGCAGAAAACATTACCATTAAACTTTACGAAACACATTAACAAATGGCTGAAATTACTAACACTTAACTTTAAGAAAAACTAAATTAAATTTCTTTTTTTGTTTTGCCTTTTTCTGATTTTTTTATTTTTCTTACTTTTTTACTTTACGTTTTTTAAGAAATTTCAATTTCTTCACCACTTTCTGTTTTTTCGTATCACTTGGACATTCTTGTTTGCTTACTACTAAAGGCCTCTTTAAAAAATAACTATCCAAGGAAGATTGCTTCTGCCTGCTTTTCACAATGTTCCTGAAACAACTCAAGCAAACGTCATTGAACTGTGCAAGCATACGACCTGTGTAAGCCTTTTCGTAGTGTCTCTTTTCTACAAATGATTGCACTTTATGAAAAGCCCCTAGAACATCCTTAATTTCTGCCGTTGTCATAGGGTCCTCCTCCTCCTCCTTGCCGCTGCTAGAGAACTCTTCTTGAACGATGTTATGTTGCATGGCCTCCAACTCCTTCAGATCATCCATCATAAGCTCCTCTTGGTGCTCCTCGAGAGGGTCATTGATGTCGTCCTCGTTGACGACAAGCCCCATGGACTTGCCAAGTGCAACGATCTCATAAAGATCTGGTTGCGAAAGTTTCAGGATCGTCAACTGTTTCTGAATCTGCATCAGCATCAGCCCAGTTTCCTCCATGAAGAATTCAAGGTTCACCTTGAAACTCCCTGAAAAGCTTGATCGATGAGTCGGGTGTATATCACAATATTGAAATGCTCCTTCCAAAATTCACGCAAGGTGAGGTTTGTGGTATCGGTGATGTCGAAACATCTCTTGAAAAGATGTTTTGTACACAGCTTCTTGAAGTTCGATATCACTTGCTGGTCCATGGGCTGGAGGAGAGGGGTGGTGTTAGGCAGAAGATAAAGAACCTTGATAAAAGAATTCTCGGCTAGGATATCTTCCTCGAGGCCAGGAGGGTGAACAGGGGCATTGTCCAACAGCAGACATTTCAGAGGGAGGCGCTTCTCTTCCAAGAATTTCTTCACTGTTGGGCCAAAACACAGATTTACCCACTTGGTGAACAAAAGTCTCGTTACCCAGGCTTTCACAATAGCCCTCCACATCACCGGAAGCTTCTCCTTTAGCACTTTGTGGGCCTTGAAGGCTCGAGGAGTCTCGGAATGATACACAAACAGGGGCTTCACCATACAGTCCCCACCGGCGTAAGAACAAAGTGCAAGAGCAAGCCTGTCTTTCATAGGCTTATGCCCGGGTAGCTTCTCTTCCTCCGTGATGTACGTCCGACGAGGCATTTTTTTCCAAAAAAGGCAAGTCTCGTCACAATTGAAGACTTGCTGAGAACTGTAGCCTTCCTTGATTGTCATCTCGTTGAATATCTTAACAAAGGCTTCAGCCGCTTTCGTGTCCGACCTGGCAGCCTCCCCATGCCGCACCACTGAATGGATGCCAGTCCGTTTACAGAATTTATCAAACCAACCCCGAGAAGCCTTGAAGTCTGGGGTTGCCATCGATGTCCCTTCTCCTCCGTCGTCTTCGGCCTGGGCACTCAGATCACTGAAAATAGCACTGGCATTCTGGCAGATTGCCGTCTCGGTTATCGTATTGCCAGCGATTTCTTTGTCCTTAATCCATACAAGCAGCAGCCTCTCCATCTCATCATGCACATGGCTCCTCTTGTTGGACAAAATAGTCACGCCCTTTGTTCTACAATGTTTTTCCCATGGTTGATTGACATCTGTGTTCCTGGTCCTTCTGGGTTCAGCAAGGTTCTTTTGGTATCAATGTCTACCTCAAAGTATTTGAACGCTTCACCTCTAGGTGAAGATTCCTTTAATTCCTCCTCAGGATGTACCTGGGGGGTAGTGGTGACTGAAGTTATTGGGTTTTGGCCTGAATATGGAACATCAGAGAAGGGTTTAAAAATATGCTGCCGGAGTTTTGCTGGATAGATATAATCTTCCCCTTCCTCACCTTTGCTAAACCCTAGGACCCATTGCTAAACCCTAGGACCCATCGAGACAGTCTAAAGCGAGCAGTTTCATCTTTAAAGTTTGCTGCCAAAAGCACGCTACAAATCTCGCACATTTCAGGCGACCAAACAAATTTGCCCTGATCGTCACAGGGACTATGCCTATGGCAGGTGGTATGAGCAGTGCCCACTGGCAAAAATCGCACTGAGCAACCAGCTATGGCCCACCTTAATTGAGGGTCATTTCTCAAGATGGCCCTGTAGTGAAAAAAACCAAGTTGTTATTAGAAAAATTTTATTTTGGTATAAACTATTTTCAATACTTGAAAACCGTAAATATTAACAAGTAGTAGATACCATTTTAAAAGTCAGTCTGACTACAAATGTACGTTTCTAGTACATTCTGTAAATTATTTAGGCAATTCTATGTACTAACTCCACACAGACTGTAAGGAACGGTCCCGGAAAAACAGAGGCCACTAAGGACTGGGGCGTCAAATGTCATTTTTCTGTTTCCAATACTAGTTCCTGGGATTAAACTGAACCCATCAACAACAATTGTTAAATTTCAATTATCAACCCAATTACTTTTGGAGAATTGTAATTTTCATATAAATACTCGATGCAGAGTTATCACCTAGATCTGCCTAAATCTGTGTTAACTCAAACCTTTTGAGGTTTAAATTACCTTTGAAGCCTTGTTTATTTTTATATTACTTAAACTTAGTCCTTATGTATTGGTTATGTTTAGGTTTTAATTTTAATTATAACAACACCCAATACTAATCAAGTTAGTTTATGACTAACTCTATTTACTAACTTAAGCAAGTTTTCTATAAGGCTTGAGTTAGTATCCTTGGTATAAATCTATTCCTACTGAATAAGGTTATGTTTTTAATATGTAGCCTAATCACTTTGTTAGGCTACATAACCAAGTTACTATTTACTGAGTTATGTAATTTTTGGAATTTTTAATAATGTGGTTTATAAACCCATACACCCATACATATATACACATATATATATGGCTAACTATTTACTAACCTAAGCAAGATTTCTATAAGACTTGGATTAGTATCCTTGGTATAATCTATTCTTACCATATAAGGTTAGGTTTTAACTTATTACCAACAAGAATTTAATATGTAGCCTAATCGCTTAGTTAGGCTACATAACCAAGTTACTATTTACCGAGTCAAGTAATTTTTGAAATTTTTAATAGTGGTTTATAAGCCCATACATATACACCTATATATATACATATATGCACACACATATATATATACACATATAAGCTACAATACTACATCATAGCAAAACAGACATTTTTGCTAAGCCTCGAATAGTTTTAGCATATTATATTACTGATAAACTAGCCTACAGTGGACACCCCGTATTCGCGTTCTCCGGATTTGCAGACTCACACATTCGCGGATTTCTCTCGGGAATGTTTCCCTGCATTATTCGCAGAAAATTTGCATATTCGCAGTATTTTTCTGTGAGAAATATCCACAAATTCCTGTTTTTTTATCAATTTCATCATAAAATACACTTTTTGTGATAAAACTATTAAAAAAACCAAGTATAAAAATTTTTAGTGGGGTTTTCTTGAGTTTTAGCTAACAAAATTGGCTGTTTTCAGCGTTTTTATAGAGGTTCCGACTATTCACGGGTTCTAACTATTCACGAGGGGGGTCTGATACACATCCCCCGCGAATACGGGGGATCACTGTATATAAAACCATCATACCAACACTAACCTTCCTGTTAGGTTATTTTACCTTATAAGTAAATCAATACTTACTCTACGCATAACTTAGAGTGATAATTCGAATTACAATTTCAGCACCCCATTCAACAAGTTACTTAAAAACTACCTCTTAAAATGTAGCTCCTAGTATTAGACTACTATTACATTTGGCACCTGTTGCCAGTTGACTAGCCTTAGAATATGTATTCTAGGCTAACAACTTTGATTAATAGTGTTTGTAAGGGGTTCACTACTTAACACTAGGAATTATCCGGCTTGGTTTATTTTGGTCATACTAAATATGGCAAAATAAAACTAAAATGGTGTAGCCTGTTTATCTACTTCTAGGTACTATTCACCAAAAAAATGAGGTAAGTACTTTGGGTTATTTAACCATCTTTAAGATATAGTATCTCAGGTTACAGGCTACTGATAATTGCCATTCCTAGTCTAAAATGACTTGTCCTACACCAGCTAGGCTACTAGCTCAAGTAGGCTACTGCCTTGGAAATTGTAGAAACTGTTATCTGAAAAGATTAACTAAATTAATAATACAATATGGAGTAGTTCATTAGGCAAAAAAACTTCCAACAAAAATTTATTTAAAAACACTTACATGTTTGTAAAGGCTAGCCTGGAACGTGTCTCGCTGGTCACCTGTTCTAAACAACGCCGGACGGGTAAAGAAACACCAGTTTTCGTACTCACAATAAAATTTTCTTGTTCCGCAGTTTTTAACCTAGTAACTGTTTTACTAAATCTCAAAAATAAGCACTTTCAAATTTCGGCGATTCCATGATTCTGGAGAACGATCTCGAAGAAAAAATCTCAAGATAGAGGAGCACTGGCAGAATAGACTACTGTCTGTGTTGACCAAAGGAGTAATGGTTCTTGGTCTTTTGGCCGGCCCGAGCATAAAACAAGATGGCTGATGCACATGCGCAATAGTCACTTCTTCCGGTTTTGATGTAGGAAACTGGGTACAGCTTTCGCTGAAGACAAGATAAAATGCCTTCTTGTCTTTTGAGTCCATTATACTCTATCACTTGTCATAGTGTTGATCACTATAGCATAATACCTGGCTAAGAGACCTGACTAAAAGATATTTCTTTGATATTAGTCTGATCACCGTGGGGTGCTGGCACACACCATGGAGGGTAAGTCCTTTGAGGACGAAACAGAGACTACGCTATCACTTGAAACAGAGGCCACTGTTATTCAATGACAATATTAGGAAAAAATTCTCAAATAAATCAAGAAGTTACTGCAGTTTCTAATTACACACCCAAAAACCGTAAAGAACATGAATCACAATTTAGGAGTGAGTGAAATGGACGAGTTCCAGATAAGGAATAGGTAGCTGTAAGAAGTCGTCTCAGAAAAATTGTGGTGTTGCCAAACTTCCATAGTGATGAATATTTTTAATGAAGCACACTTGCAGATTGCGAGGTAAATTTACAATCATCATCATTATACAAGTGCATGCTCCTACTGAAGAGAGAGTGGTAACAAGCCCAGTCCCATAAAAATTGTGGTGTTGCCAAACTTTCATAGTAATGACTATTTTTAATGAAGTACACTTACAGGTTGCAGGGTAAATATACAAACATTACCATTATACAAGTGTATGCTCCTACTGAAGAGTGGCAAAGAAGAGAAGGATAAATTTTATGAAAAGCTAACTGGAGTCATACAGAGGATTAGAAGACACGATATGTTATTGTTGAGGCGGGATTTTAATGCTAAAGTAGGAAGAGAGTATGAAGGCTTTCAGGGAACAATTGGAAAATTTGGAATTGGAGTTAGAAATGATAATGGGAGAAGACTCTTAGAGCTATGTGGTGCATCTGGGTTATCTATAACAAACACATATTTCAGCGATAAATTAGAGCACAAAACTATGCGGGTGTCGCTAAATTAATTGGTACCAAATTTGATAGATTATGTTATTGTAAATCAGAAATGGAAGACGTCTATATTAGACACCAGAACTTTTAGGGGCTGCCGTGTTCCTTCTGGCCACAAACTTGTAATCTCCAAGATTAGAATAAAGTTCAAGGCCAATCAAGAAAAAAGAAGTATAGTTAAAGGCCAATCAAGAAAAAAGGAGAAGTATAAAGTTTGATGTAGGTAAATTGACAAATGAAAGAATTAAACAACAATATGAGGTGAAGGTAGGAGGAAAATTTGTGGCATTAATTGGGATGGAAAATATGAATATGGATTCAGAGGAAACCTGGGCAATATTAAGTTCAGATACTAAGGACGTAGCAACAGAGGTGTTAGGTTATAAGAGAAGTAACAGCAAACCTTGGTTCAGTAATGAAGCAAAAGCTTTAAGTGCAGAGCAACAAAGGTTGAGAGTTCAAATGGACGATGAACAGGACCTAGAGAGGAAACAACAACTAAAAAGACGAAGAAATAGAAAGCTGAGAGAACTAAGTGATAGGATGAAGCATGATCAAAACATGTTTTGGATAGAAAGAGCTACCAAGTTGAAGTAGCTATGGAAACTGGTGAGAGCAGGGTTATGTTTGCAGCTGTGAGATTCTTGAGGAACGCAAGCCAGAAAAAGTTTGGAGGGAGTGATGGCATGTTGGATGAAGATGGGAACTTGGTCGCAGACGAAATGGAGAAAAGGAATCTGTTTGCAAGGTATTTTGAAAGACACCTAAATGTTGGGACTACTTGTAGGGACGAGTGCATTGCTGACTTAAGCGAGGTGCTGGAGGTACAAGAACAGGATATTAGTGCACAAGAGGTGAAAGATGCCTTAAAATCTGTGAAAAATGGAAAATTACTGGTGTGTGCGGGATAACCACACATATGCTGAAAGCAGGAGGACGAAGGATGATAGAGGCCTTAGGAGTTGTTTTTAGCATAGTTCGGAGTCCAGAGGTGGTACCAAGTGATTGGAAAAAGGTAATTATGATACCAATATATAAAAATAAGGGAAGCAAAAGGGAGTGTGGTAATTGTCGGGGCATAAGTTTACTGTCAGTCCCAGGGAGGGAAGATATTCATGAAAGTGAAACTTAACAGAATAAGACCTATAGTAGAAGAGAAATTTAGAGAACAGCAGTGTGGTTTTAGAAGTGGAAGGCCAACAGTGGATCAAATTTTCACCTTAAGAGATAACTGAGAAGAGATGTGCTTTTATAGATTTGGAGAAAGCATATGATTCGGTATGAAGGGATGAAATGTGGAGAGTGGCAGAACACTATGGTATACCACTAAAAGTAATAAGGATACTAAAGAACTGGTACCAAGGAGTGTGCAGTTGTGTACAGACAGATGTACAGCAAAGTGACTGGTTTCCAGTTGGAAGTGGGCTAAGACAGGGATGTGTTATCTCACCCACCTTGTTTAATGCATGTATTGACCACATAATGAGAAAAGTGATGGAGAATGAAAACAGAGGGGCTAGTATTGGTGGAGAAGTTTTTATGGATTTGGACTTTGCTGATGATGTTGCATGGTTGCTGATACATGGCTGGTGCTGGTAGGTATGGTAATGAGGATGGAGACAGAGACACAGAATTTTGGTTTGAACATCAGCACAAAGAAGAGCGAGATCATGGTTGAGTAAGGATGACAGTTGGGTGCACATGGAAGATAGTATGTCAATCAGAGGACAGGAGCTCAAGCAAGTTGAGAAGTTTGTATACTTAAGTGTGGTAACACCAGATGGGAGGCAAATTGAGGACATACAAAGAAGAAAACGAGGAGCAGCAAGAGCTTTTGAAGTCCTGAGAAGAAATGTGTAGTCAAGGCATGAAATCAGCTTGAAAACTAAGATGAGAATATTTAATGTAGTGGTACTGCCAGTCCTGATGTATGGTTTGTCCACCTGGGCACTGACCAGAACAGAGGAAAGAAGGTTGGATGCTTTTGAAATGAAGCTGCAGAGGAGGATACTTGGCATTAAATGGGACGATTTTGTTAGGAATGAAGACGTCAGGATGAGGTTGTGGGAAATGCCAGTCAGTATCAGGCTGAAGAGGGGAAGGCTGAAATGGTTTGGACATGTTGAGAGGATGGATGGGAATAGACCCAAGGAGAGCACTGAGAGCAGCACAAATAGGAAGAAGACCACTGGGAAGGCCAAGAATGAGGTAGATAGATATAATTGTCAGAGATCTTGAAGAAGAAATCCAGAACCTAGAGGAAGTGAGGGAAATGACTCAGGATATAGACAGATGGAGAGGAACTGTATCAACCTTATGCCACTGGCCAGTACCGGGAAGATAACATAGAGTAAAGTAAAGTAACACTTGCCAAGAACAAGAGGTGTAATGCCTGGCATTCAAATTTACACATGGGTCCAATTTACCAGTAAGGGATGAATCATTTAAGAGAATGAGGATTACTCTTCACATAACAAAGAATAGAGGCTAAGAGGGAATGAGAACTTTTTTATGGCACTTAAGCAATAAAATCTCGCCCAATTTGCCAGATAAGGGGCATTGGTAAAGGTTCTGCTGAGTGTAGTGATGACATTAAAAATCTATAAGACTATGCTGGATAATCACATGTGAATTCGTAAGGATTCTGGGTGAGGGTGAAACCAGTGAAAGCACAGTAGATAAAATACACGTAAGGATTCTGGGTGAGGGTGAAACAATGAAACACCGCAGATAATACAACAGAGACCCTACATGTGGGAAGTAACTTGGAATAGTCCAAATTCCAAAAAGTCCAGAAACATCTTTTTGTGAGCAAGAGGGAGTGATGAGGACCATTTGAGAGTTCCCAAATACCCGACTTTGCCAGAACTTACATCACCAGCTCAAATTAAAGAAACGTAGATAGTGAGATTATCCAATGAATGAAGCATGATATCTGTTACCAAATCTAAATCTGCTGGGTCATACTACAGAGAACCATATGGTGGGAGTCTGATGTTCAATGGCATAACTAACAGATCTAATAAGGGCATCCCCCATACCTGTTGCAGAGCAGCCTTTTAGACATCTATGTGAAAAGACCACAGTGATGGGAGAACTTGATGAGCCCTACTAATAGCACCTGCAATGACACTGCAGACTCCCAGAACATTCTGAGGCAGGATGATATTGTGGATTTTTGCTGCTGTGACCTCCATGGCCAGCATATGTATATTATAACCTTGTCTCCCCTTCATTACTCATTGCAACTACCAAAAAATTCAGCTGCGAATGCTTGAAACTTTAAGATGACCAACTGAAGCTGATGCTCACCTGTCTCCCTTCGAGACTACAACAGGTGAGCTCCCTTAATCAAGGTTGAGACACTTGTAAGCATTTGGGATATGGGGACCAGGGAAAGATTTGCCTTCAGCAGATTGTCCCTCTACCAATAAAGATCATTAAGGATGGGCTCCTTGGTCAGGGTCATGATGGGTCCAGATCACCCTCCAATAAGGTCAACTAGAGCTGCAGAGAGCAAATGCAAAACAGGCATTGTGGAAGCACCTTCTCTAGACACTTGATGTATAATCAACCCTTAATGCTACTAACCACTTGACCCTTGGAAAAGGATGAAAAAGACAATTCTTATGGTCTCCAGAAGGCAATGTACCCAATCCTACGAGAGATAAACCAACTCTAAAACATATTGAACACATTCCCAAGTAAACTGTAGGCATGGATGGGTGACAGGTCTGACTTCTCCAGCTTAACCTACAAACCAAAAACAACACAAGTTCAGAAGAAGCTGCAGATGCCTCTCCAACCCCTTCAAAAGAAGCTGGAACCAACCACTTGTCTAGGTCGTGAAGATGGCTCCCCAGGTGATGTTCTAACAAAGCAAAGGTGCTTCCTGGAAAGCAGGGAAATGAGACATGCACCCTCTGCAGACAGATCCATATACTAAGTCTATAATCTCAATCCTCTCTGTGACTTTGTACGAAAGAAGAGTACTGAGAAGCCCCAGTCACTCGAGCAGAATCTCCTTAATGCCCCTTCTGCAGCATGGAGGTCACTTCATTGTTGAGGACCTACTTTTAAGTATCAGTGGATGGGAGTCAAAGCATTTGGACAAGATTGGTTGGATGCCTGTGTCGAGCGACAGCAAGCAACAACCAAAGTGGACAGCTTACACCTTCCAACTCCTCAAAATGCAGCCTTGAGGTATGGAGAGGTCAAAGCGGAATATAGGACATCATTACTGCCTCCCTAGCAAGGTACTTGAAGTTGGACTTCCAACAGCCTCTGTGATGACAATGCAATCTGAAGCTAAAAGGCTGAGAATCAAGAGTGATGTTGATGCAGATAATTCAGTCATGATCTCTGCCTCATAAAGCACTCTGATGGTGGGATGTAGCTTTGGTGCTGTTCATATGAAAATTACTGACAATATGGAGACTGGTTGAAAGGTAGAATGGGCAGTATACAATAAAGTTTTAGCACTAAAGTCATCCAGAGTGAGATCAAGAGACAAAAGATAAGACATGAAGCCCTGCCGTAAACAAACACAAGACGCATTCCTGGGTTATGCCCTTAACAGAAGGAGAACTGGATGACAACAGAGAACTGGCAATACTGAGTACCCACCCCAGCTAGTTCCAAAGCGTGAGATCTGAGAAGAGCCCTCACAGATTTCCAATTCTAAGGGATTCCACCTGATGAAGCTAGGCCTGAAGGTAACCGATGCATCATTGGCAATAGCTTCTCAAGGTAGATAAGGGAAACAAGTTTGTGATGCGTAACCCGGGATCTGCTGGTATAGTTGCTATCAGATGTCACGAGATCGCACCTCCCCTATGGCAGCAAAAAATCACTGGCTCTGTATCATGATCAGTTACTGCTGCAATGTGGGGTCTGCGGTGGGAGACTGAAACCAACATTCTTTAAAAGCTTGAATTTCAAGTCGATGGCCCTTGTGTACTTGTTCCATGTCAATAGGTTTCATCTACTGAAATAATATATCTGATAATAATAATAATAATAATAAAAATGACTGCTGTTTCAGCACTATTAATCTCTTAGAGAGTCTTCTCTATCTTTCTGATGACGGCTTTCTCGTTGTTGCTTAGACTGGCGAGCAACGCACCAAAGGGCATGGTAAAATTTGGTTGAGTCTTTTGTTTATTATTGCTTATATAATTCTCTCTCTCTCTCTCTCTCTCTCTCTCTCTCTCTCTCTCTCTCTCTCTCTCTCTCTCTTCCTCCAACGCGACGTTTCTTCCTGATCCACAGGACATCATCAAGCGATGACTGCTGAGGGACTGAATTCCAGTGGCGAGTCCTTCTTCTTATATCGTGATGTTGCGGGCTCTTGAAGGTGACTCATATGGCAGGCATTTCTCAAGCCCGCCTGAGAAGGTCTGCAAGACTCGTAAACGCCCGCCGTATGAGTCACCTTCTCAGGAACCAATGAAAACCCGACCTGCCGGAGGGGTGCTCTGACCATACTCAAGAGCCTGCAACATCACTATATAAGAAGAAGGACTCGCCACTGGAATTCAGTCCCTCAGCAGTCATCGCTTGATAATGTTCTGTGGATCAGGAAGAAACGTCGCATTGGGGAGAGAGAGAGAGAGAGAGAGAGAGAGAGAGAGAGAGAGAGAGAGAGAGAGAGAGAGAGAGAGAGAGAGAGAGAGAGAATTGTATAAGCAATAAAAAACAAAATAACTCAACCGAATTTTACCATGTCATTTGGTGCATTGCTCGCCAGTCTAAATAACAACGAGAAAGCCGTCATCAGAAAGATAGAGAAGACTCTCTACAAGATTAATAGTGCTGAAGCAAGGCAAATAAAGCTCCTGAGGTGAGGACGGGGGTGTCTGGACAAGTGTCATTACAGCTAGACACACATGGAGCAAGAGGGTTTGCAGATGCATGAAGATCATACATATGAGAATAGCTAGTTACACAAGAACAGGGAATATCTGGGTAAGTGTCATTACAGCAGGAAAACAGATCTACACCAAGATGATATGAACCCCTAGAGAGATGGAGACATTTGTGGATGCAAGAACTACAGTAGAGAAAACACAGATTGCACTGAGATTGGAGAAAGCCTACTACACTGGCATACAGTCCTCACATCATTAAGATGGAAGCTTTACCGGAGAAAAGAAGTGACCTGACAACTGCAGTTGTGCCGTGAAAAGATGAACTAGCACCTACAAGCATTTGAAGTAGAATGTTGCTTGTGGGCATGCCATTGCACAAGGGGTTGGTTGGGCATGCAATCAGGTGTTGTCTAGAAATATTTTAAAATAGTATACTTGGATGCGTCCACCTGTTAAAACTATTTATGATTATTGAGTTTGTACTAGTACATGATAACTTTAGCATTTATTTCCAACAGCATTCCAATACATTGACAACATATGTTAACTTAAACATTTCAACAATATATGCCAAAAGGTTTATTTGATAAAGCTTGGTATCACTGTTAAAAACTAATCTTTTGAATACCCTCCCAATAAGAATTTGTTAAATAAGAAACAAAATTCTGTAACTACACAATTTTTGTAAAATTTGATTATATCAACTACCCCATTCCTTTACTATTATCTGATCAGTGTCCTCCAGTATAAATATTATCGTGCAGCTCACTAACCAACATCCATTCAAAAATAAAAGTACTTAGGCCTTACATAGTAGAAGAATTGTTCAGATTTACAGCAATAATAGTGCTGCTCTAAAAAGTGCTTTTCATTTCAAAGGATATCTTAGCCAGACGTCTGAAATCTGATTGGCTGAAAACATGACTATACTGACTGTGGTTTACAAGACAGAGAAAAAGCAACACAGTATATAAACACTGTTATGAATGGCAATACTCAGTTACTTAGTCATGACTGGGTACAAAAGATGGCACAAATAATCCCCAAAAATAATGATATTAAAAAAGCCAGCATATTTTGAATGAAAACATGAAAATAACAGGTAAAACTTACTGAAAACTCCTCGTAAGCACTAACATTTAAAGGAATAATGCTAGCCACATATAAAACATGTTTACATCCCAAATGTATAAGATATGTGAAGTGAATTTAAGAAATTGCTTAAAGATTTAGTTTTTCATAAGCAGAAAAGGCAAGGGGCAGGTCACTGTGCATATTTCTCAACACTTTCATAGAAGTTATTCATTTGTCTTTTTCAATTGTACATGCCTTATCTTCAACTACAGAATCCAGATGAGCAGTGAAAGCTGAAATGTAATGAGAGAGACAGAAGATTAAGAGTGAGGATGCTTCTAACAAGTTATACAATAATGAAGGCCACAGAGTATAAACAGTTACTTAACAAGGTTTAAGGTGAATTAAGAATATGACCAACATCCAAACCCCTTTACCAACTACATTAGGCCAATGGGGTGAACCAGGCAGAAGTTTGCTGAAAACTCCACTGGTAGACCTATGGAACAATCTCATAGGTGATAATAGCGTGCTGCCATTGACAAAGTATCAAGCTGTGAGCAGGACTTGCACTATGGACTACCATTGTAGTAAGTCAAAGATGACACCACTTGGTTACTATGTACCGTATATCCCTAAAATGCTAATGAGTGATAAAGGACATGTACATATGACAACAATAATGACTGATACCTGAAATCCAATCAAAGAATTAAACCCAAAAATTTTTATTGAAACAAATTTCCTCAACACTCACTTTGGAAAGTGATAAGCTTAAACTCTATGGCTATAAAACTACCACAAATTTTGATGACATTTACAACCAATGAAAGTCAATTAAAAAGTGCATTCCTAAGAAAATGCCTTGCTGGCATGCAAGACTAATTTAGTTTAATACAACTATTATCTTACCTGCATCCAAGGGTATGGTCTCTATGACTTCCTGCTTAAGTAAATTTATGTTTAGACGCATAGCCATCATCAATGCTGTAAAGAGAAATAAGAAGCAGGAGTTAAGAAACTACAGCAATACCTTGAACTTACGCGAGGTTAGGTTCCAGACCCACTCACGCAAGGTTAATTTTTGCGTATGTTTGGCATGGTCTCTAAAAATGCTAATAAATGCTTACTTCTAGAGTTTGAACACTAAATATGACCCTAATCATGCTCCCTAAATATTAATCTTTTCAAATTAAGGTTACAGGCGGTCCCCGGGTTACGACGGTTCCGGCTTACGACGTTCCGAGGTTACGACGCTTTTTCTTAAATATTCAATGGAAAAATCCGTCCTGGGTTACGACGCTTGTTCCGAGGTTACGACGCTGACGCTTCCGACGCTCCGAGTTAACGACGCTTTTAAAAAACGCCATACTATGATAAAAACTCCTTTAATAGTTTAGCACAGTATATTAATAAAAATAAGTTTCTGGTTAGATTACAAAAAAAAACAAAAAATTTTGAGATTATGATGATTTTCGACACTTTTTATGTTGTATTTTTCTATGTTTTTTTAGTGACGCCTCATATGCGGAACTAGTTTCGAGCGAATGAATACATACTAGTTTACATATAAACAGTCCAAAAGCGCAAATAATGAAAAAATCATTGCTTGTTTCCAGTAATAATAACAAAACGAAGTTTCTGGTTAGATTACAACGCAAATTCCAAGTATCCAAAGAGAGACATTATCCAGTAATTTGATCAGAGAGAGAGAGAGAGAGAGGAGAGAGAGAGACGAGCGAGAGAGATGAGAGAGAGAGAGAGAGAGAGAGAGAGGCGTCTTCCGACGCTCCGAGTTAACGACGCTTTTAAAAAACGCATACTATGATAAAAATCCTTATAGTTTAGCACAGTATATTAATAAAAAAATAAGTTTCTGGTTAGATTACAACAAAAATTTTGAGATTATGATGATTTTCGACACTTTTTATTTTGTTGTATTTTTTCTATGTTTTTTAGTGACGCCTCATATGCCGAACACTAGTTTCCTCCGAGCGAATGGAATACATACTACGTTTAACATATAAACAGTCCAAAAGCGCAAATAATGAAAAAATCATTGCTTGTTTGTCCAGTAATAATAAACAAAAGAACGAAGTTTCTGGTTCAGATTACAACGCAAACCAATTCCAATATCCCAAAGGAAGAGACCATTATCCAGTAATTTGATCAGAAAGAGAGAGAGAGAGGGAGAGAGAGAGAGATGAGATGAGAGGAGAGATGAGAGAGAGAGGAGAGAAGAGGGACGAGAGAGATGAAGGAGGCGTTCCTTCCGGACGCTCCGAGTTTAAGGAACAAGAGAAAGTGTTTCTGTGATTTTTTTTTTTTTTTCGTTTTTTTAAAAAAAACGTCCGGCCTCTGACTCAATGCCAGTAAACTGGTTTTGTTGGATACTTAATAATATAATGCCTATTTGAAAGATACGTTTACTTTAATTAGTCTATATGATACTAAATAGTAATCAACTGTTCTTGTAGCCCTCAATATTTGGCAAAATCGAAGTTATCCAAAGAGAGACATTATCCCAGTACGTAATTTGATCAGAGAGAGAGAGAGAGAGAGAGAGAGAGAGAGAGAGACGCTGTGGCAACAATGGTCTCGGGGGTTTTATAGCTTCCTTCTGCTTGATGATCGTGGATATTGTAGAAGGATTTCGACCATACTTCGTTTGTTTCCATGTTTGGCTGGGATCCATCGAAATCATTTTCTTGGTTTTTTCTTATCACCTGCTTTGTCTTTAGCTTTGAGACCCATGGTTAATAATAAAATAGACAAAATAACACGAAAAATAGGCGCAAATACAACGAACTAAACAACGACGTGTTAACATGCAGCACCAACAAACAAAACAGACTGAACGCCATTTTATCGGTCGCCTATACAACTAACACTCATCGCAAAATCGTATCTCAAATATTTCGTTGTATATCAAAGCTTGTATTTTTCGCAAATTTCTGTTATATCTCAAAACATTCGTATATTAGGGCAATCGTATGTCAAGTTTCCAATGTAATTTGATCAGAGAGAGAGAGAGAGAGAGAGAGAGAGAGAGAGACGCTTTGGCAACAATGGTCTCGGGGATTGACGTAACGTTTATTTTCTGAACAGATAGGACAGAGAAGTGTTCGTTTCATTAAACGGCCTCTGACTCATGGCAGGAAATGTTTTGTTGATACTAATATATAAGCCTATTTAAAGATACATTTATACTTTAATTAGTCTATATGATACGTAAATAGTAATCAGCTGTTCTTGTAGCCCTCAAGATTTTGCAAAATCACTCCAGGTTGTACATAAAACTTCAAGAATGTAGTGTCACCAGAGGATTACAATAGTTTTTACCTTCAAGAACCAGCATTCTTTTATGAAAATAACTCCAGGTTGTACATAAAACTACAGGAAACAACATGTAGTGTAACCAAAGGATTACAAGTAAGGTTTTTATAACTTTTTATTAGTTTAAGACATATTTCCAAGCGTCGTTCCCGGCTTACGACGATTTTCGGCTTACGACGCGTCTCAAGAACGGAACCCCCCGGGTCCCGTCGTAACCCGGGGGGGGGGACTGCCTGTACAATAATTTCATTTAAAAGTTTGCCTAACACATTACCCATAACGTTTACATTCCTTAAAACACTATAAATTAGCACTGTACTTTTCATTAAGGTAGCTTATGATAACCCAAACCCCCAGGCCAATACCCTTAAGGATACTCCTTTCTAAGCCAAAGGCCGTCACGAGTGGATTATCTTAAATATTTTCTAAACTGTGAAAATTACTCGCCCATCATTGCTAGGTACCTAGTGCAAAAATTACAGACTTCATATACAGTCGTGCCTCAGGTTACGAAATTAATCCGTTCCAAAGCAGCCTTCATAAGCTGATTTTTTCGTATCTAGAACTACATTTTACATGTAAATTGCCTAATTCGTTCCAAAGCCCTACAAAAACACACAGTACATTTTATAATAAAGCTAAATTGACATAAAAAACAATGAAATCAACAAATTTGGACCATTCAATACCTAACATAACCATGACTGTACCTGTAAATAAAGTGTATTAGTGTACAGGGTACAAGAAATACTGTGCGTACATGTACGTACGTATGTAGTAAAATGTGGAACCTTACCTTTCGAGTGAGGCGGTCTGAAAGTGGCGACAGAGGAGGAGGACAAATGGCAGAAAACATGAACACTTAACTTTACGAAACATTAAAAAATGGCAGAAAACATTAACACTAAACTTTACGACACACATTAACAAATGGCAGAAAACATTAACACTTCTTGATTATCCCCATCTTCGTCTCCATAGAAAGCCTACTCTTCTTCCCGTGAACTTCAGCAACAGTCTTGGGACCCATGACTAATAACATAAGTAATTAAGTTCACACACAACACGATTAAGTAACTTACAGTACAACGAAAGCAAAATCACTAACACGAATTTATGTTAACAAACGAAATCTATGTGAACGAACAAATTCCAGGTGTTTACGATAACGCTGCCGCGAAATGGTCAAGGAATGCCTTTACATAGAGGCATGATGGGACAGATGCTGACCAATAGGAGAGCAGGATCTTACAGCAGTTACTAGCATCAGGAACCAATGGGAGAGCGGGAGGATGGTGGCGAGTCTACTCAGTTGGCAGCGAGCGAGTTTTAAAATTGTTCTCGGTGGCCCGGGCAAATCTCAGACTTTACAGTACATACTCCCTTTTGCAACCTGAATTATTTTTGTACACAGAAGCAAAAAAACCTTCGTCTTTGCCTTTGTAACCTGGATCTTTGTATGTACGGGTATGACTGTAAACTAGAATTTCTGGGCTCAGCTCGTGTCGCTGCGCGAAATATCCTTTAATCTATTATTTCTAGGGTAAATGTACTAACACATACCAGAGAATAAATAAAATAAAGAAAAAGGTCAGTATAACTGACTCGCTCACCCTCCAAGAGGGTGTCGGTATGAACACTAGGCGAGTGAGACCACTACCACGAGCCAAATACAATAGAAATCTCCCACAACAAAAACCCTCCATGAGGTAGAGCCGACACAGAGTGAGCAGGCTCGCTACTACTACTACTCCATCCCATGCTGCCGACTGCTGCGCCTCTGGTGGCCATCCTTTTCAGTTAGCGCACACGAGTCACACGTGATATTTTTCTCTTCGGTGTTTTTTGTGCCCTTTCGTTGGATTTATCTATGATGGAGCGTGCAGCTATTGCAGCAGCTAAGTTAAGTACTCAGATTTATGGTTAGTTGGTTTTTTCCGGCCCCTCAGTCAGTATTTGCCGTTTTTTTAGGTATAAATACGAACTCGGGGTTCGGAAGCATGGCAGCATGGTTCTGCCGCGTGGTGGGTTCGTTCTCGGTCTCCCATACCTAGAAAACATCCCCTTATCTATGTACGCTCTATATTTATTATCCATTTTACTTAGGGTACTGTCTACTCAGGTTTGTCATGCATGCATGTCTTTTACCTTATGTAGGCTTTCTTCTTTCCAGACCCTAGTCCCGGCTCTTAGTATCGGCCTCTGACTAGCTTTTGAGTGGTAGACTTTCCTTCGGGGTAGTCGTACACTCCTGGATTTTTTCTCTCCTACTATATTGTTTTCTTTCTTTTATTTTATTTTATTATACCATGTATTTTGTTATGGTTAGTTAGTTAGTTAGGGTATCTGGCTTAGCCTAGGTCCTGGCTCCTTGAGCCTATGCTACCGCTCATCAGTTCGGTTGCTTCCCTATAGCATCTCTCTGATCAGTCGGTTTTGGCCCAGTGGGTCTCCTATGCTACCGCTTTCAGTTCAGTTGCTTCCCCGATAGCATCTCTCTGATCAGTTGGTTGGTCCTAGGCTTAGTTGTCTTATTTTTAGTCTTACCGCCTCGTGGTCACTACGCGATCACGAGACAGCCAGACGCCCTGCCCAGTTCCCTTCCCCCCACCCTCCTCCCGCTCTTCCATAGAGTCGGGGGAGGTGGGCTGGGTCGGTCTGCCCACGCTCGCTCCACATACCGAGCATGCCTCCCTCTCTCCCCCAGGCGGAGGGGCCAGGGAGACGGGACAGACCCAGATGGACGCGACCTCTCCGGCTTCTCGGTCCGGCCCGGTGGTGTGTGGTGGTGGGGTACTGGCCTTTCCCCCATCCGTTGCTTCCTTGTCGCTCAGGTCGCTCGAGCCTGTATGTCTCTCGCTTTCCGACCTTGCTAGGACTCCTTTCCTGATCGGAGTCCTGGCATCCAGCGGGAAGATGTTAGTCCACCCAGTAGAGTGGACCGGAACATACGGTGGGTCCCTGCTAACCTTACCGCATTGCTGAGTTACTAAAACTCCGCTACGCACTGGACTTGGTCCGGTTCGTTTGAGTTTTAGGTTTAAGCGTTATTAGATTAACTATAAGTTTATCTTAAGTACCTTAAACCTTTTCCCCACCTCCCTTACATGTCTTACCGGATATCTCCGGGAGTTATAGCCTATTCAGGCGAGGCAGGGGGGGGTTATGCCCAAATTTTTTGTTTTTTCCGAAGCTCCGGCATGCAACGGAGTTCTTCTGTCCTTTAGCCTGTAAGTGTATTCTTTAAGATACTCATGTGTCTTCCCACTTACAGGCCACCAACTGTGAGCATCCGGGATGCGCGCCACACTTCAGGACCCATGTGGACACGAAGTTTGCCGGTCCCATGCTCCATGCGCGACGCTGCACGGGGACATCCAGGTCTGGTACCATGAGACGTGTACCATATGTTACGATCTGGTGAGCCAGCTTTTAGAAGGGGTGAGTATTCCATCTCCGGTAGCTGCTCCGCTTCTGTTTTAGTGCTTAAGTTTTCATCATCCACTTTAACTTAAGGCATCTAAGTTTAAGTATTTTAATTTTAAGTTTTAGTTTTAAGTGATTCTTAAATCTAATCTACGCCCTCTCCTTCCCAGGCGCCGGCAGTGAAGGATTACCGCACTGGCAACCCTGCGGGCCTGGGTCGGTCGGTTTTGGGAAGAACGCCGCCAAGGGTATGCCCAATAACATCTTGGAGAGAAGCGGTTGGCGCTGTTAATCTTCCCCGGAGCAAGGCGACAGGATACGTCGACCCAGTAGAGGCGGCCCCCTACTATCGCCTTCATCCAACAACAGCTGGCTGCCTCATTAACTGATCAAGACCAGGATATCTCCACGGACGTCGCGACTCTAGATATTAATGTGGAACCTATGGTAGGTGTAGACGACCTGTTGGTCGAGGTAAGTAGGGTGGACACCCAAGGGTCACCCTTGGGTGTAACTGTTTCTTCTACTCTGCAACCTCTCCATCCTTCCAAGGCTTTACAGGTGATGAATTATACTACTCCTCTGACGCTTCGGGTAGACCTAAGGTCAAGGGTCAAGCAGTGAAATCCTTGGCTAAGACGTCGTCGTCGTCTAAGAAGTCGACTTCGGCGTTCATCCTCCTCACGTAAGTCTCCGGCTGCGAATCCCGGAGCAGACAGGGTCTAAAGCTTCTAGCTCCGGCTCTAAGTCCTCGAGGAGTAAATCCTCCAGAGAGAGATCTCGCACCCGGCAGAGTCACCAGTTCCGCTACCCTTGGTTCCGATTCAGAGCCACCCTCCACCTCCGCAGCAGCTCCGGCCTTGGACTCCAATGCTGGCTGTTGCAACAGGTGGGCGACCTGGTGGGGTCCCTAAAGAGTAGCATGGAACAAATGATCTCTCGTCTGTCGGATAGGATTACTTCCCAAGACTCCATTATAGCCGGACTGAGAGAAGCCCCTCTAGCCTCTCCTCCACTTCCTACGAGTGGAACTCAGCTTCCTCCGTATGACCTCGCTACCTCCGTTCTCGATGAAAAACAATCCATGGAGAGTAGCGTCATACGCCCCCTTCCAATTACAAGGTCTCATTTCCACTACCGGCAATTCGGAACTCGAAGGATAGAGGACTTCGAGTTCTTCCCGGAAGACCTCCAGCCTCCGTTCATAGGCTACGCAAGGCTTACAGCTTCAGCCATGGTTCGGGATGATAGGGTACCAAAGGAGACAGTCCTCTATTCACGAGACCAGGCTCAGAGAGAATGGCTCAGATGTTTAGAGGACATGGATTGTTCTAATACCAGGATACAACCTTTCAAGAGTCCCTTTACCATTTTCACAATGGATGAGAGTACCCCGCTCCCGTTCCTGACAAAGATCGCGAGGTCTACCATCCCAGCGGCCCAGAAGGGGGGAACCCATGCCTCAATTGAAGGAAGCAGATCCCACATCTCCGTTGCTCCCCTCAGCCGGAGAATTGTGGGAGGACTTGCCAAACACCTTCTCAGCTGGCAAACTCAAACCGGACTGTGCTATGGAGCAGTTTGGTGAAAAGCTACCAAGGCTCCCAGATGGCCTATTCAGGCTGAATTTGACGCGAAATCGCGATTAGCCAAAGATCAATTAACTCTATGGCTATGTCCGATGGTAGCAACCATAGCTTATGGCTCAGAACCGCTTTTTAAGCTCATGACCAAACGCCCTGACTCAAACGGTACAGTCGGATATGTTGAGTTTGCCACTGCTAGAAACGAATTTGTATTTTAGGAAGCATGTCCTACAAGAGGCAACCATTCGACATGAGCCGAATAGGTTACTCTCGGTCTAACATCTGGGGAGCAGATCTCTTCCCAGAAGCTATGGTGAAGGAAGTCCAGTCAGAGGCTACGAGGCTGAACCAGAGCCTAAGGGGACCGTTGGGGCCTTACGGCTAAGAGGAGACAAGACCTAACCAATAAAGGTAAGGGACAGAGGAAAACCTAGGCGTTTCCATCCTTACCAGAAAAAGCAGCCACGCTTTCCTCAGCAAGTTCCAGCGGTTGCCCTTAGTGCAAACAGCCCAACTTCCACCTCTAAGGCTCAATCACAGCCAATTTATGTGATATCCCTCAGCCTCAGCCCTCCACCTCTTACGCCATCTCTCCAGCTTACAATCAAGCCTTCGAGAGTCAAGCTTCACAGAAGTATGACCGCTCGGGTAAGGGAGGCAGAGGTAAGCGTTCCTTTCGTGGGAGAGGATCGGGAGGCCCCTTAACAGGGGAAAGCACTTCAGAGGAGGCCGAGGCGGTTACCAGAACCAATGAAGAAACTTCAGGTAGGAGGGAGGCTGTTTCACTTTCAGCCACCGGTGGAACTTCAGCGAATGGGCTCAGAGCATAGTGTCAAAAGGCCTGGGTTGGAGCTGGTTGACGAACCCACCTCCATCCAGACCTTTCCGTCAACTTCCTTCCAAAGAATTGACAGTGTACGCAAAGGACCTCCTTCAGAAAGGAGCTATAGCGCGAGTCAAGAGATTAAAATTTTTTCAAGGTCGCTTGTTCAGCGTGCCAAAGAAAGGCTCACAAAAAAGAAGGGTAATCTTAGACTTGTCCCAGCTTAAACTTAGCCATCCGCTGCGACAAGTTCAAGATGCTCACGATCTCACAGGTGCGGACCTTACTTCCCCGTGGGGCCGTCACCACCTCTATCGATCTTACAGACGCTACTATCATATCCCTATTGCAAGACACTTCCGTCCGTATCTGGGTTTCAAGATAGGAGACCAGGCATTCTCCTTCAAGGTAGTCCCTTCGGATCTCAACGTGGCACCCAGGGTGTTCACGAAACTAGCGGAAGCGGTAGTGCAACAACTCAGATCACAAGGGATTATGGTAGTAGCGTATCTCGACGATTGGTTGATCTGGGCTTCAACAGTCGAGGCATGCAACAGAGCTACACAGAAAGTGATTCAGTTCCTGGAATATCTAGGCTTCAAGATAAACAGGACCAAGTCAAGACACTCCCAGAGTCAGACTTTCAGTGGCTGGGCATTCAATGGAATCTATCCTCCCATACTCGTCGATCCATCAACCAAAAGGAAAGAAATAGCGAAGTCAGTCAAGCAATTTCTAAGTCACAAACTGGCGTCAAGGAGAGCTCAGGAGAGGATCCTGGGTTCTCTCCAGTTTGCATCAGTGACGAACGTCTTAATGAAAGCCAAACTGAAAGACCTAACCAGAATCTGGCGCTCACGAGCAAATGTCAGGGCCAGGGACAAAAATATCCTCAGTCCCTCTGATTTCTAAAGAATCGTCTTCGGCCGTGGGCGAAAGTCAAGAATTTGTCAGTGTCAGCTACCCCTTCAGTTCCCTCCACCGGGGATTACCATCCACACAGACGCGTCCTTAAGCGGTTCTTGGGGAGGGTATTCACAGATCCAAAAGGTTCAAGGAACTTGGTCACCTCAGTTCAGTCAGTTCCATATAAACGTACTGGAGGCAATGGCAGTGTTCTTGACTCTAAAAAAGGTTGCGCCCACCAAAGTACTCCCACATAAAGCTAGTTCTGGACAGCGCAGTGGTAGTACATTGTATAAACAGAGGAGGCTCCAAGTCACGTCATCTAAATCATGTGATGGTAGCCATCTTCTCCCTGGCAGACAAGTTCAGTTGGCATCTCTCCTCCACTCACATAGCTGGAGTGAGAAACGTCATAGCAGACGCGTTATCCCGATCAGTGCCCTAGAGTCGGAATGGTCACTGGACAACAGTTCGTTCCAATGGGACCCTTCAAAGTGTCCCAGGGCTACAGGTGGATCTCTTCGCATCTCAAGCGAATCACAAACTTCCCTGTTAGTAGCCCCCAACCTGGACCTCTGGCCTATGCCACGGACGCCCTGGCTCTAGACTGGAACAACTGGAAGAAGATTTATGTTCTTTCCCCCAGTGAATCTTCTTATGAAAGTTTTAAACAAACTCAGGACGTTCAAGGGTCAAGTGGCTCTAGTAGCCCCAGACTGGCCGAAGAGCAATTGGTATCCCCTAATTCTGGAGCTGGGCCTTCGTCCTCTCGGATCCCCAATCCCAAGCTCTCCAGTCAGTACAAACGAAGACTGTGTTCGCTTCCTCAGGGATTCTCAAAACCCTAACTTTATGGATTTCATGAAGTTTGTTTTGGCGGCAAAAAGAGATGCGAATATTGACCCTCAGAATATCTCTTCTTGGAATCCGATAAAAGGGATTCAACTTTGAGACAGTACGATGCTGCTGTCAAAAAGTTAGCAATCTTCCTGAGAGAATCTGATATTAGAATCATGACAGTTAATTCAGCTATATCCTTTTTCAGATCCTTATTTGAAAAAGGTTTAGCAGCTAGCACGATTACGACAAACAAGTCAACCTTGAAAAAGATATTTCAATTTGGGTTCAGCATAGACTTGACGGATTCATACTTCTCGTCTATTCCTAAGGCATGTGCTAGACTTAGACCTTCTGTAAGGCCTACGTCAGTTTCATGGTTCTTAAACGATGTTCTAAAACTGGCTTCAGAAACCGATAATGACACATGCTCGTTTATAATGCTCTTAAGGAAAACCCTGTTTTTATTAAGCTTAGCTTCAGGAGCAAGAATTTCAGAACTGTCGGCTTTATCCAGAGATCCGGATCATATTCAATTCCTTCCCACAGGGGAAGTACTACTTTCTCCGGAACGTAGCTTTTTAGCAAAGAATGAAGATCCTTTGATGAGGTGGGAACCTTGGAAGGTACTACCCCTTCCACAAGATGTATCTCTTTGCCCAGTTACAACCTTACGAGCCTTTTCTGTCCAGGACCTCCTCATCCTCATCGGGTCCCCTCTTTAAGAGGGAAAAAGGTGGTTCTTTATCCATTAAAGGCATCAGGCAGCAAATCCTGTACTTTATTAAGCAAGCCAATCCTGACTCTTTCCCGAAAGCACATGATGTTAGGGCAGTAGCCACCTCAATTAATTATTTCCAACACATGAACTTCGATGAGTTGAAAAAGTATACCGGATGGAAATCGCCGACAGTGTTCAAACGCCATTACCTTAAGTCCTTGGAAGCTCTGAAATTTTCAGCAGTAGCAGCGGGAAACATAGTTTCCCCTGATTCTAGTTAATTTGTAGTAGAAGATTCAGTCCTCCTTTCTACCTGCTTCACCCAACAGTTCGTCTATTCCTACCGTGTTCATTTACATTCACCTGGTGTCTTAGCTGCTTTTATGATGATGTAGTGGGTGCCCCTTAGTTTTTGCTAGGGACACTCACAGATGATTATGGATTTTGATCTCATGGATGTTACCCCTTATTTTATGCTAGGGGCTACATTCTCATTTATAATGGCTACGGGTTTTTGTATATTAAGTCATATGCATTCCTTATATATTATCATTGTTGTTTAATTTGTTCATTGGACTACTCTAATTGCTATTATATTTTTTGATACATGCCTTTACACAGATACCATTTTGTTACATGTAAGCCATTTACCTCTGTACATATGTAAACCCCCCCCCCCCTTACCTTGATAAGAAACATGTTTAGAATTAAGGGTAATTTAAGCATATTTCTATTTGTATCACTGTGTATTTGTATCTTTTAGCAATTATAGTCTTTTTTATATTTACTATATTTTTTATTTGAGACCTATTCTGATTTATTTTATTACTTTTGTTTACAATCTTGTGCTATTTCTCTGGTACGATTTCGCGCAGCGACACGAGCTGAGCCAGAAAAGGGATTTTGACGTAAGGAAAAATCTATTTCTGGGCGATTGGCTCGTGTCGCCAGCGAAATCCCACCCTACCCATCCCTTCGCCCAAGATTGTCTGCTAAACTTCAGGATGGCCACCAGAGGCGCACCGCAGTCGGCAGCATGGGATGAGTAGTAGTAGTACGAGCTGCTCACTTTGTGGGTCGGTCTCCTCATGGAGGGTTTTTGTTGTGGGAGATTTCTATTGGTATTTGGCTCGTGGGGGTAGTGGTCTCACTCGCCTAGTGTTCATACCGACACCCTCTTGGAGGGTGAGCGAGTCAGTTATACTGACCTTTTTCTTTATTTTATTTATTCTCTGTAGTGTAGTTACATACATTTACCCTAGAAATAATAGATTAAAGGATATTTCGCGCAGCGACACGAGCTGAGCCCAGAAATAGATTTTTTCTTTCCTTACGTCAAAATCCCTTTAGCAGGCAAAACATTTTGCCCAGCTCAAGCACTTATGGTTTACAAAGAGGTCATGACAGACATCCCTAAAGGTCCACATTTTCCTACACTCTAACAACACTTGCCACAAGCTTGAATAAATTTGACTACACTGTGTATCGACAGGTGGCATGGATATTCTTGACCCATAAGCGTTACAGTGACAAACCACGGGTTTTCCCAAAGTGCGAGTATGCTGATTATTGCTGGGGAGGGTTTGACAATACTGCAACCATACCTAGCATGCTTAGGTCAAGTCACCACAGAACTTCCCCCTAAAAATTGTAAGCTCGCACTTAGTTTCTTGTTCTTTGCTACCAAACCTAAAGGTATTTGGAATAAAGAATGGGGCCTTGAAACTAGTGGCTTGACCCTGGACCAAAAATGTTTTTGGGTTGTTGGGATTAAAATCCTAGAACTTTTCGTCACCTATCAATTTCTTTGTAAAGCTACTTTACGATGAGACAGCAACTATGCTATCAAAAAACAGTTTGTTCATGAAACTTACCTGGCAGATATATATGTATAGCTGTATTTTCTGAAGTCCGACAGAATTTCAAACTCGCGGCACACACAGTGGGCGGCCAGGTGGTAGTACCCATTCCCGCCGCTGGGAGGCGGATATCAGGAACCATTCCCATTTTCTATTCATATTTTTTCTGTCGCCGGTGCTGTAAACAACTGTTTGTAGTACCTCCGCCTAGGATTTTGATTTACTCGTCATTTAAGTATCTGGATTGTCTTTTGGTATTGATTCTGGATTGTTGGATAGGCACGCGCAATAGTGGACTGTTTTTTTATCTTGGATTGGCTTTTCTGTAAACGTGATGTCTAGATCAAGTTCTGTGAGTTTCAGTGTGTGTGTGAAGAGTGATTGTAAGGTGAGGCTACTGAAATCATCGGTAGATCCCCACACAGTATGTATGGAGTGTAGGGGGCATGTATGTTTATTGAATGATCGGTGCAATGAATATGAAGGCTTAACCGATGATGGATGGAAGTTGTATGATTCTTATCGGCGTAAATTGGAACGCGATAGGATCAGGACGTCTTCCTCCAGGAGCGATTCTACTAAAGGTAAGGGAAGTAATATTCCTCCTGCATTAACACCAGTAGAGTTTGTTTCACCTAACCCTGTGATGTTGCCCTCGGGCCCTGATTCTGTGTCTGGAGAAGGTAATGCCCTTTCTCTGATTTTAGAGTCCTTACACACTCTTCAATCTAAAGTGTTAGCCTTAGAAACCGGCTCAGTGAAAGTGAGTGATCGTGCCCCTAGTGTTGTGGAGGGGGCGTCAGATCGGCCCCATAATGCCTCTAGGCCTAGACCGCTGTCGGACTCCCAGGACTCAGGGAGTGGACATGTCGAAAGCCGCAAGAGGGTTACGGGGGCTCCCCACCGATTTGGCGTCCCTTCGGCAGGACCTGTCGCAAGTTCCCAGGCTGCCAAGGAGCGTGCTCAGGCTCACATCCTGAAGGACTGTTTTTCGTCCTCCGAGGCGCCCTCCCCGCGCAAGGGGTGGAGCGCTCGGAGAGACTCGCGTCCGTTGAAAAGGACCTTTCGGAGTGAGGACGCTTCACGTCCTCTCTCTCCAGTTTCGTTACGCTCTTCACCGGAGTCGTCTGACACTTTTCCGTCTCAGAAGAGAGGTAGGATGTCATCAGGAGATGACGCCGAGAAGCGCTACAGTCGCTCTTCGGAGAGGCAGGTAGCTGTGCCGGTAAGAAGAAAAGAGGCGTCCCCTCGCCCCTCATCTTCTCGCAGGTTCAGTCCTGCTCCTTCTTTGGTTTCTTCACCCACGAAGAACATCCCTGTGTCCCTTCAGGACCAGTTGTCGGCTTTGATGGCTCAGAAGACACGCCCAGCAGCAGTCGAGCCTAAACGGAGGAAGGACGTCAGGCTGCCTGTCAAGAGGACGAAGCAGTCCCCTTCTCCTTCTCCTCGTTCGTCTCTTTCTCCTCCTGCGTCTCCTTCGGTGCAACGCCGATCTTGTTCCGCTAATAGGAAAGCTCGTCGTCAGGACGCTTTCTTTCCCTCTCGACGTCCTGGGCAGGCTGCTCGACAGGACGCTCGGGGGGACGCTCAGCAGGACGCTTTTTTGGACGCTCAGCAGGACGCTCAGCAGGACGCTTTTCAGGACGCCCGGCAGGACGAGGACGCTCATCAGGACGCGTTTGGAGGAACGCTT
The DNA here is from genome assembly GCF_015104395.2 of Macrobrachium nipponense. Classification (NCBI taxonomy): domain Eukaryota; kingdom Metazoa; phylum Arthropoda; class Malacostraca; order Decapoda; family Palaemonidae; genus Macrobrachium; species Macrobrachium nipponense. The sequence continues at coordinate 83,056,875 of NC_087208.1, forward strand.
TTCCAAATGAGGAAGCTTTCGAGAGCGCTCAGAAGGACGCTTTGTATACTAAGACTGGACGCTCTAGTAGGAAGCTTAAGGACGCTTCTTTAGAACGAAGTAAGGCAGTCCGAGTCGCCTCTCAGGACGCTCAGCGCTGTCAAGAC
>NC_087208.1:83057520-83065020 GCF_015104395.2 Macrobrachium nipponense
GCTTTCCGGCCACCAGGCGATAGATACAGTGGCACGGGGTCCCGTAACCTTTCCCCTTCAACTTGCCAAGCCTTCGATAATTCTATTTGATTTCACACCGCCGATCACCCAGCCTGACAGTCGCCAATCCCACAGGTTACAGTTCCCCACATTCAGAAAAGGCTCACATACACAGAAGCACACAAAGCGTTGAAATATGTTGGTAAAAATAATCCTAAGTTTTATCCAATTGATGGCAATACTCACATGCACCAAAACGTTTTATGTCACTAAACTGGTGACCAACACTTTCAAACGAATTTAGCCTTTCACGAATTCTACGAAGGTTTGTTTGGTTCGATGCATTCCCGTCTAAACTTAGCAACTCCTTCAGAATTATGTTAATGAAGTAACTGTATTTAAGCTATTAATCCCTTCGCATAACAGGAAAAACAAGCCACGAAACAATGTTGTTTATGAACGCCCAAACAAAACAGGAATAACATTTTCTTCATTTCATTTCTTCATTATATATAACAAGATAACAAGAATAACATAATAATATAAAAAATAATGGGAAAATTATATCCATTTAAAATTGAACACATTCTAAGATTACTGAAAAAAGATGATATAACCAAAAATACAATTTTATATTTATTGTGTATATTTGGGCACCGAATGAAAGTTTTGAAAACTATATATGCCGTAAAAAAATAGGGAAAAATAGTATTTATATACTCATTTTCATCCCAAGTGATCCTATTAGGTAAAGGCTGACAGAATCTCAGAAATTAATAAAAGCATTAAAAGACAAGGTAATGTGAACATATAGAATAAAAATATGCTAGAAAGGTTAATAGGCTTAGGGGAATTATAAATATTAAAAATGAAAATTTAATAAAACAGGATAATATTATTCCACTACAATGTCTTCCTGCAGGATCAGGCGGTAGGTGAAAAGTTTTTTTAACTGTTTTCCCAGAGATAATCATACAAAAACTTTGACTGTCACTGTGGCGCAAAAGATGGACTTATAGTGGACTGTATTATATGCTTAATGTTGTTACTTGGTCAAAAACCGCTAAAAGCCTTACGTAACAACCCCACAAAACTATGCCCTTTGCGGTTGCTAAATTACGGGGGGGTACCTCTCAACCCAATTCATTATTAACGAGGATAACGATAGTAGCACAATTTTAAGTACTTTCACTTACTGAGTAGTCCTTGTAGACATGAACTCAGATCATAAATCGCTACACGAGATACGACGAGAGATACGTAACATTAAGGAAAATATAGTAATTAAAGAGCCAAGTTATTCAATTACCACGAATGTAGAACTGACGTACAAGGTTTTCATGAACATAAAAAGCTCTACAATAATTATCAACTTCGTTGTCAAAGATAAGTTCCAAATATAATAGTGTGCAAATATGCGCAATACATTCACCAAGAACAATTTCACATACATAAAGTCAAGTGGTTTATCATAACTAAAACAGTAATTATACTTCGTTACTAAAACGTCTACTGACGTTTATATGTCAAAAGCCTACGTCTTTGTGTAAAACCATCCTTTCGGTTCTAATCGCAACAAAGGTACTACGTACTAGAACATAGCAAAAACAAATAAAATAATGTTAAGGGTGTCATTCTCGAATAAATGTGATCCTTTCACCCTTATTTTGTCATGAAATGTGGACGTACATACCTTTGCAAAATATATGGGCATGCAAATGCATTTGGTTTTCACATGAATACAAATACAGTAACATAGTTCCTGGCTGTCGGTTACCTGACAGACGGCAATACGCAGTGGAAATCAATCAATAATTTCTTATGAGACAGGCACTAATGACTATAATAAAAGACAAACAGCATGGTAACAAAAATATTAGAAAAATAAAATCGTGATGCCAAGAGAGCGCTACAATTTTCTATAAGAAGGCACTTACATCCATAAAAAACGACTTCTTGATGTTGGGGGACTTATAAAAAACAAACAACCAAGTTTATTGGAGTTTATAAGAAAGTATTTACTCCAGTTTATTGTAGAAGCTAGAGTGACCTTACCCAAACAAAAACACTTCCTCCCGAACCCCTTCTTATCATAATTTTCCTGATTTTGTATATCTAAAGCAGGAATCCGCCAATCACTTGGCTGGGTCGCTAAGCAAGGGAACGCGTGGCTGGCTGGGCGTTCATTTACACGGAATTTTGGTCTTTCAACGCAGGGACTAAAGTACGCACTTGTAGTTTATAGACATTTTTCCCACTGAAACATAAAAAAATGTGCTGGAACGTTACAGAACAAAAGGTTAGATGTAGAACGCATAAACTTTCATTCATGAAACAATACCCTAAATGAAAGTTATGTACAAAATCCTTACACAACAATCATTGTTGAAAATTCATCCGACAGTGAAAATGATGAAAACGAAAACAGGGCTAGCAAGGTGAAGACAATAAAGTAAGATGTGTGAATGATTGCCAGTAATTACCTGTCCTAAAATTTTAGTCGTGTAGAAAGAGAGAGAGAGAGAGAGAGAGAGAGAGAGAGAAAGAAACTGTTTGTAGCGGGCGGCAGAATGCCCGCTCAGTCCATATTTTTCGTTTGTAGCTTAGAAAACTAGCAATATGTTTACATTTCTTCATTTATCTCACGTTTTACAAAAGATAGGAAAGTTTTGGTCATACCTAAGGATTCGGTATTAAATGTACAATTAATGAATCTTTTCCTGAAATCAATAAGTTAAAATACAAAGGAATTTCAACGAGTAGAAGTGAAGAGAGGAACATTTCATTCTTTATACCTGTTTTTATTCATCATTGGATTTTGCATAATTCATGAGATCAGGGTAAAATAAAATCTTGTGTTATTAAACAATAAAATCACCCTGAATACGCTGGTGCTTTCAGATTTTAGATGCGTTTAATATGTAAAGAGAAAATCAAGAATATGTCTTATTATGTTGCATTCGTGCTTGGCTCGGTTTGGCAATAGTGCCGAAACACATCGTTGGGTCTGGTCCCCTCAGCTAGTGCGGTTGGCAGTTGCCAACTGGCAATCTAAGAAGTTTGCAGTCCCGGGACTATGTATTCTGAAAGGTTTTTAAAGTGGTTTAAGGAACAACTATTGCCTAATGTAGAAGATAGATCCCTACCTAACTCGGGTATGAATTAAGTGGTTCAAGAATAATCAACTACCCCAGGAGAAAACTAAGAAAATTTCCCTAAACATTGTTGTAGACATGTTGGCAAGTCCAGGATGGGAGTCGTGAAGCAAGCAACCCAGTTTAGTTTGTAAGGGAGTGTTGCCCACCAGCCGCATTTGTATTGTGCCGGCGAGATTTACGCGTTTTTACGGAGAATTTCGAATTCCTTTTGTTCCCATTATGAAGTGGTGAGTGTTTATCAAAAAGGAGTGGGTTTTTGTTTAAGTATTTCAGGGAAATGGGATTGGTTCAAGAGGTCAATAATTTTTCTTATCTTTACTCCATAGTGAGTGTTTTCTTTATTCACGCAAGTTTGTAATAGACGTATGCATTCGTCTTTGTTTAAAACATAGGTGTGTATTTTTCTATGCATGAGAACATTGCTTATATAAGCATAATTTCCTTAGTGACACAGAGCGGCCACAATTTTAAAATATGCAGAGAGGCGCCTTGCATTGCGAGAGTGTACGGGAACCCTGGGACGGTAGTTGCATGGGTACCACTAGCCCCCCACTCGAGGGGATACTACCTACTGGTATGCCCCGGGCTGTTCTGCTGCGCGACTGATGGGTTGTTCTCAGGGTGGGGGGTGGAGAGAAATCCTTTCCTCCCAGTGTGGGTGAATTCCCCCTTTTTCCTTTTTTTTTCTTAGTGTTAGAGATTGGCCTTGACATTGAATGCTACGAGACTATGTATTTACCGAATTATTATGTAATTACATTTTCTATAAATAAATGCTTAGAATTCCCATTATGACTTTCGAACATTTTTACTAAAATATTATATATGTCCGTATTTCTGGACATATCTGATAAAAGAAAAGTAAATAATCAGATGGATGCACCTGGGTGTATTGGCTTCTATTTAGTCTAAGTGAGAAATGTACATTCTTTATGAGTCTCACTGATAAATAACAGAACTTGTTTCTCTGGCCAATAACATGGTTTTCATATGTTCACTCAATAAACAAAAGTACAAATGTTTGTTAGGATGGAGAAAGAGGTGGAGAGAGAGAGAGAGAGAGAGAGAGAGAGAGAGATGAGAGAGATGGGGTGATTGTCGGGAAGGAGAGAAAGAGAAATCGAGCCTGGCTGTGTAGTGGGTGTGGGGTCTAGGCCGCCTTCGTTTCGTGTCCAATCTTACCTTGTTTTTATATATATACATATTATATAAGATATATACTAAATAAAAGTAAACTGTATAGAATTTCTAAATGACATATATATATATGAAACCTCACCTTATTTTTGTTTCTATGTACTAAACGGACATACATCGTGGATGATGTAGGTTTCATAACTTGGAATCAACTTTATTACATACCATTATTATGGATATTGCAATTGAGTTTTTTTTTTACAAAATTATTCAATTCTCATTTATATGTTATTTTCAAGAATTTATTTAATATACATTTTATATGATATTTGTTCTATTATTTTATCACTTTTAATAAAAATTAATTGCTTCGATATATTTTTTTCATTTAATAACATATTATTATTGTAAAATTTATATGGTATGTTTTTAGATCTATCATATATTAAATCATTTTGAATGGTAAACTTTCTATTTAATTTGGTTAATAGACACTTTATAAATTCTATTTTCTGATATTTTTCAAAATTAATATAATCTTTATCTAATATACTCGTTTGAGACACGGTAATATCAATTTCTCCCATTTTGATCATTTGTATTTTTATATTTTAAACATCACCATCATCTATTAAAAATTTATTAGTAAATTTATTGAAAATACGAGATTGAAAAGATACCTTACGGAAATAGTATTTATATTGGAGGAATAATGATAAGACATTTTTTAATTAAAAAGTCCAAATATATATAAAAAGGATTTTAGTAAAAAACAAAGATTATTAAAAATAACCATTTATTCTTTTGTTGAAAAAATGAAAGGTTAGGTAAAAATAAATATTTTAATCATTCCTTAATCTCTATAAAAATCCTTGTCATCTCGAAAGGTTTTGAAAAATGAATCATTTAATTAAACATTGTTTTATATTTTACTAATAAAAATTATATATATATAAATAACATTTTTTATTATATTATGTTAATTAATTAATAATAAAAAAAACATAATTTATTATTATAAAAATAAATAATATATATATATAAAAATATCATTCAATAAAAAATGAGTCTAGGTAAAAATAAATATTTAAACTGTATTTTTTTGTTCCGAATTTTGATAAAGATACATTCCTAATGTTGGATATTTAAAATCTTTTATACCAGAATCATTAATACATTCGATAGAGTATCCATCATAAGACCAGAATTGTAATTTAGGAAAACATAAGATTGGACTAAATTCTTGTCTCCTTTCTATAGATTCATTAATAAATTCTAAAACCGTTTTGTTATTTTTAATATAATGACAAGGTAAATGGTTTGTAATATAAATACAATTATCTAAAGATGGATTTTTCTGTTTATAAGCATTGACGTATAAAGAATCATTTTCCTTACCCCATAAATTTAAAGTTTTATTGGTTGTATGATTAGGATACAATTTCAGAATATTAACTTTATTACAAAATTTTAAACAACAAAATTTGGTATCATTAATAAATTATATAATAATTTATTATATTTTGTTTTTTCATTTCCAAGATTAATATTATCATTTTCAATATTATTTATATGTGAAAGTAAGTTTTTTACTTAGAAAAAACTAATATCAATAATTTAAATATATTAAACAAAGATTCTTTACCCAATATAGCATTTTCGTGATTATCTAAATTTTCAAATATTTTCAAAAACAAGCTGTTAGTAATGAAAGCTGATAATTCTATGTCCAAGGGATAAATTATTATTATTATTATTATTATTATTTGGCTGGAAAGAGCAGACATATAAATACGTGACAGTGGTTAAAGGGAACGGCCGTATGTATGTTAATAGATTTATATGAGTTAAAATATATGGAATAAGATACAGAAACTGAAAACACCCTGCACTCAAAAGATAGCGCAACCGGGAGAACAGTTGCTATGTTGTGTTTTTAACTATTTACTGACAGTTTTATTAGCGGACTTGATGCTTGGCTTTTAAAGATTTACTTAACATTGGGAGAAAAAACAGTTTTTTTTAATGATTATGTCGATAGTAACCCTTCATATACATTTATATATTTTTACATTTTTTTCTTCAATTATTTTTACGCTTAAAAACGTGGGTTATATCAACATCACAATGCTTGTCAGAGAGAGAGAGAGAGAGAGACAGTAGTGGTAAGTGGCGTCAATTGGACCTAATATTACATTCATGCTCTACCCTTGCATCCTAGAGGTGTGTAATGTTGCCAAGCGAAAGATGAAAGCGATCTGAAGTATTTTAATAGGTAAAACATGCAATTTTTGTGCCATCTTGTTGTCAACGTCATCGTTACGATTATCATAATCATTATGAATACCAGTTCCATGATGATAATCACCACTATTCACTATTTTTATTATTATTATTATTATTATTATTAATACTCAGAAGTTGAACCCTATTCATATGGAACAAGCCTTCAGGGACTATTGACTTGAGTTTCAAGCTTCCAAAGAATTTAGTAAAAGAAAAAACTGAAAGAAGTAGTCTCACTTATTAAAAAAAAAACATTAATTAATGAATTGATAAATAGAAAAAAATCATTAAAATGCAAGAATCATCATCATCATCATCAACGTTGTTTATCAGAATCATTATGATTATGAAATAAAATAAAATAAAAAGTTTCCACATAGGTTGATCCAGGCAGTCTATGGCATGTATTGTAACCAAGTTATCCCTGTGTCCTAACTAGCCCGAATGCTACGTCCTGTTAACGAAGTTGCAAATAGGGTTTAGCAGGTGGCACTTAGTAACGAGAGAGAGGGTAAGAGACCCATCCCACTTAATGAAGTGCCAGTGTGTGTAAGTGCGGGTTTGTTCTGAGGGTCGTGTTCCGGAACGAACATGTTTTCCTACCACTTTTTTTTCGTCTTTTTTTTTTATGCGCTAATTGTAGTTTTGGACCGCGAATAATGTGGCGGCGGGCTGTTTAAAACTTTCGTCTTTTATGCTCATTATGCAAGCGGTTTTCCATTTTGAATTAGGCAGGGGCAATCCAGGGTCAGATATGTGTCCTTTTTTTTTATCTTCATTTTTTGTGGTAATGGTAGTTGTTCAGCTTTGTTCGCCACCCATTGGTAGATGCGTTTTTTTTTTCCATTTGGTACTATTGGCAGTGGTCGTAACCTTTTACTAAAAAGTAAGCCATGAAGATAAAACATATTTTGAGAAA
>NC_087208.1:83070020-83097520 GCF_015104395.2 Macrobrachium nipponense
TGAAACAGTCTTATTGAACAGTTTAGCAGCTACTAATTGTTTAGTGAAAGAAAATCTCCCAGCTATGTCAGTACACACACAGTCCAACACACTTCTTTTGCTTCAGCCATGAGTGTTTTTGTGGGATTTTCACAGTATTTGGAATTTCTTATTTCAGAAATGGCCCTTTTGAAGTTTGTAATGAATTCGTGTGCTTTAGTCACATCAAATGTCTCCACACTGCATTTGGGGAAAAATCACTTTTACATGAGGCATTATCTGGTGGAAAAGCTCCAACCAAAACTTAAAACTTTCATCTTTCAGGGTTTTCAAAATACCTGTTGCTTCTCGTATGGTTATAGTAGCATTTGATGTACTCTCTATTTCCTCCATGCATTTTTTTTAAGGGTTCAAAATGTCATAAACCTTGTTGACAGTGCGACTATGAAAGTTCCACCTTGTAGAAGTTGGCGTGGAATGCGGCTAGTCATGTGCTTTGTAAGAACATTTATACGTAGAGGCGGACCTGTGAAAAAAAAATGTGCTATGCCCGAAAGGTTAGAGAAAAATATTTGTGAAACACCCCGTGTAACACTTGCAGCATTTTGCATAATAAGATTAAGTTGGTGGGCATAACAGTGAATGAAGTGGGCGTTTTATTGTACACTGAGTTTGATTTTAGCCTGAACCCACCCTTCTTACCTTTCGTAACACTTGCACCATCGAATGTTTGAGCAATCAGTTTCTCTGCATTCCCTTCAAGGACTGTGTTTAACTGATCGAGGATGCATTTCGATAACCCATCTGCTGTTTTGATTTTCTGGAGTGAAAAATCCCCGAAATCTCTCAACAACCTCTTCACCTACCAAGTATCTTAGAACAATAACCATTTGAGTGGTCTGATTCTTCTGAAACGTCTGTAGTGTCGTCTGCCATAATAACAACAATGGGAGCTTTTTTAGTTTCTATTCTGATCTGATCAATGATATATTTGCAGCAGACAGTCGAGAATTTCATTCTGGAATAGTCTTGGAGACACCTTTGAAAACTGCATTACTTTCTAAATGGCCCCCAAAAGTCTGGATCTAATTGTGATGCATGATTTATCAGTCCTTTAAATACACCTGGATTAGCGGAGTCATCAGTTTCATCATGTCCACGCAAAGGTAGCTCAAAATGTCCACAAAATTTTTATGCGTCTATAATCTTGGACAAAATTTCACGATCTTAGTAACCTTCTTTCTTTAAATTTACTCTCCCAAGAACAGATAGAGAAATGATATTATCTATATGTTTCCTGGAATTCTACTGTGTTCTCTGTTTTTTCTTTCAAGTTCTTCTATATATGCAAAACCATCTTTGGACCATACTGAATCGCCTCCAAACAACAGACATGGAAAGCATTCTTAACTTCACATCCACAAAGCCATGTTTTCCTTTGGTACCAATCACAATTAAAACTGCGAATATACTTCTTGATGTGGCTTACTCCTTCTTGAACAATTTTAATTTCTGGTAATGGGCGACCTGCTTGTTTAATTGCTACCTTCTCTTGAAGTGTTAACTGTGAAAAATTTAGTTCTTTCACTGCAGAAACCGTCTTTGCTTCTTGTGCCATTTTGCAAAATAATGCTAGGCCAACCTGTGAAAACAAGAAAAAATACTATTTTATACGATGTTTCTGGGATTTTACACCATATATGATAATTAAAATTGAGCACAAGCCATCACTGATCAATAATATTTTAAAATCATCCCTGGCAAATTGAAAAACACTATCGAAAATAAGAGCGACGCAAGAACACTCACCATTCACAACAACATTCGTATAATTATGTCGTAATTTAAAGTAAACTTGCAGGTTCTAGTGCGTTTGTATCACTGTGTGTAATGTTAAGTTCAGCACTCTGACGCAGTGATGAGTTTCTTCACATGCATGTCCATGTGTTTGTTTGTGTTATGACGTTATGTGTGGCTGGTGTCTGATAGGGGGGGCTGCAGTCTCACAGTCCCTATAGATGAGCTGCCACTGTTGGAAAATATAATGGATATGTCTCTTTGTTTCAGATGGGTCCCATGTCATTATTCGTGACAATGGAATTCTCTAAAGACTTGACTATTGAGATGTAGTGGTTGGCAATTTGGGAGTTTGGGGGTGATTACTTAGTCTAATTCAGGAGAATAGAATGAAAATTTACAGTTCTTTTTGTGGGTCAGACTTAGTTCTTAATATGACATTATTTAGTCACTTTGTGCCATATTATGTTCCTCTAGTTTGGGAAATAAACAGCATATTTTTGTATATACGCGAATTCATTAGTCTAGTTTGATATCATTTGCAGAGGGAGATAGCCAGCGACTGAAAGGTAAGAGTTACCACTTGTTTAGTTTTGATTAATGGGTGGCTAGTTTAGGCATATATTTTGGGGAGGAAAAGGGTTATAATTATGTCACAGGGAACTCGGGGTTTTCTTTGCTGATTCAAGGGTTTTGTGTTCGGGGCGTTGGGTCTCTCTCTCTGCATCACAGTGTAGCTAGTTAGTGATCCGTGAAAACTAGTGCTCCAAAGTTTTGGGGATCAAAGTTTATTTTTTTGGCATATTGAAGTGTTTACTGGGTGTGGTGAATAAGTTATGCACATTTGCAATGCGTATACAAGTTTGGGTTCCGGTCATATGAAGATGTGAGTGTAATTTCATTGTTTAATTTTTTCTCCCTTTTTTTGTTCTCTTTTTATTGGTGATGAATTTACTTAAAGTGTGTTTTTGTTTTGATGTCTCTCAAGATTCGATGGACATTGGGGAGGTTTTGTAATACATGAGCAAAGAAAGTTTTTTTTGGTTATTGTGAGTTACGCCCTAGAGAGAGAGAGAGAGAGAAAAAGAGAGAATGTATGAGAGAGAGAGAGAGAGAGAGAGAGAGAGAGAGAGAGAGAGAGGTTGGTTGCCAGGTGCTTGGGAGAGTGTGTGAGAGAGAGAGAGATGGTTTGCTGAGTGTAGCGCTTTTGTTTTTGTTTTTTTGTTATTGGTGTGACCTTGTACTGCAAACAGCTGTTTGTGGGATGATTTACTGGCCATCATGTTCTTTTTTATTATTATCTTTATTGGGGGATGTTTATATTAATTTTGCTGGATTGGGTTTTGTGTGTATATAAATACATTAATGTTATTGAGGTCGGGAAATGTCATACAGCACAAAAGCTTTCGTAAATATAGGAAAATGGTGGCTGCAAAGGGTACGCGACTCTGCTTCATCACATCACGATTGTTAGTGCGTGTGTAAGTTCATTTAGGGGAATTGTAGATGGAGCACTTTCGCAACCAGTGCAAATCTTTATTGAAGGTGTGAATGATTATTTAAGCGCAAAGAACATAACAGATGGTGTAGAGGCATTAAGTGAGGCAAAAGTTTTGTTAGATTTCAATAAGAGTGATCTCTCCCATCGTTGCAGGGGTTTTCAATTGGCAAAATGTCGTACTTGGGCTGATTTGCAAGCATTTTTAAGAGTAGATTATGGCTCAAAGGAACACGGGGATATGGTGAGGGACTTCAGGGGGGTTATATAAGATACGGAAAGTCACAAATAGCCTCGTAGAACATAGTTCAAAACTTTTTGACTCAGCGGCAGAATGGATAGAAAAACTGAAAATATCTAAATGGGGTTACAGGAGGTAGTGTCTCACTTGACAATTTACATAAACTGATCCATTTTGCGATGCTCTTGCATGATGTACTGGATGCAATAGTGGATAGTTTTGATGAAAAGATTGAACCTTCATTAGATGAAGAATTGATTTATGCCCAAATTGAGAAACATATGTCTAAATGTCCCACTGTAGATAGTACATTTTTTAATGTGACAGGCCCGAGAAACAGGGTGCAAAGAGACATAGAATTTTCTTCTTCCCGTTTATGTGCAAAAGTTGAATATAACAAAAGATCAATCGATCAAAGGCAACAGTAGTTGCGCTGTTTCAATTGTAATAAATCAGGGTACCCAAAGAAAATGTGTAGTTAAAATATTGTGGAATGTGTAAGAGTGCGGATCACTATTGGCAATCTTTGTCCGTCTCAGATACGGAAAAAGATGCGAGGCCTATACCTCAAAGTCCTGAGAGTTATAATGTGAGGCCTTCCCAGGCGGGTCATTTCAGAGGACAAAGGGATCGGCGAAATTTTTGGAAGGCCAATCAACAAAAAAAGTACAGGTGATTAGTATGTGCCATTGTGGTCTCATGGGGGGACGCCCCAGAGCCCAGGCCTATAGTTTATGCAACAGTAGAGGACGTTGATATCCCAGTATTTTATTGATACTGGCGCGAAAGCGTAAAAAAACTTGATGGATCACAAATTTGTAAATCAATGTATGTTCACATACAGTTTACTCTTGGGGTGACAGAGTAAATTAATAGAACCATTTTTGTGTTGGGCAACAGACTTTTGCTGGGTCATCCAGCATGAAGGAGACACAAGATTTCGATCCATGCAGGTGTTAATGGGATAACAGTTTGGAATACCTGGTGTTTTTCTTCCTTATGAGGACTGATTAGAACTGAGGATATGGAAATTTATTGAAAAAGGGGATGTGTTTGGTGATGCTAATGGCGATGATACCGGGGTTATGGGGAGTGGTAATATTAAAACTCACACTGGTGATATGGGAAATAATTGCGGGGATGCTATGCGGCATATTGGAGTTCACTGTGGTAACAATTTTGGTGAATGTTTTACCGAGATTAGGATCTTGGTAAAACATTCACCCATTGCTTGCAGAGTGTCTCGCAACAGACGAAAATGCTGATCCTAATTGAATTTTTCCCTCCCAGTACCACAACAACAGCTCAAAAACTCCTATCATCTGTCACCTAGCATATGAAATCTAGCCCATTTCCAACAACAATCTTTCAAAACAGCCTCTTTAAGCTGCCATTAATCTCAACAAAAGCATAACAATGGTCCCTACACTGCTGCCACCAACTTTTACCGAGATCCTAATCTCGGTAATTCTTAAAAGGGTCTGGTAGCTTGGTCGTGCGACTAAGGCACTGGCAAACATCCATTTCCTCTCTCTCTCTCTCCTCTCTCTCTCTCTCTCTCTCTAACAACACTTCCCCCCTCTCTCCATTACCTAAGGCAAGTAAATCAGACTCGTGAACTATAAAAAATACATTTATTTAAGAGCAAAGTATTAGCTAAGTAACTCAGGTTCTTAACAAAATGATTAAATGAAAGGTTCAACTCAGATAGCCCACTCCATGTTTCTCCTATAATAAACAACATTATCTTAGTCATGAAACTGGAAAAGTCACACAGTCTACTACACCACGAAACATTTGTTAAATTCCCATTCTAAATAAGTCACCATATCGGCGCCCTTGTCTCAGAATCGCCTATAAAAAGACAGAAGAACTTATCGATAAAGCAAAAGACTAAAAAGCAAAAACAAAAATAAAAAAGGTCAAGTGAAATAGAACATCTTTGAAACAATATTCAAAATACAGACAAGCCACAACTGTTTTGGCCAAAGAATAAGTATGCTTACCCATTCAACACGGTATTTCCACACTTCACAAAAAATACTATTGCAGAGGCCATCTTGGCTCTGCCGATTCTGTAGCGATCTCCCCCATTGGTATTCTTAATTTTATTCATTATGTAGGGAAGAAGCGCACACACGCACGAACTCACACATTGTTCAGACCCAAGTAACTGCCTCTGACCAGTTTTTTAGAAGGCACCTCTGTATCAAGCGCCCATGCATAGAAACAGGACATGGCACTGATCTGCATATGTAGCAACTTTGACATCACGCCACCCAACAAGATATGTCAGAATTTCCGTAGCTTGTCACTTCGGGCACTGTGTCTCCATGGGAAGTTAAATTGATGATTTCTACATTCTAAGAAATGTCACAGCCAATCACTTAACAACGGTGTCTTAAATATATTATTAATTCCTCTTTTTATATAACAAATGTGACAATGATATGGGTAGTGATACTGGTACTAATATTGATGTTATTTCTGATACTAACAATGGGGTGGATGTTTAACGAGAACTAAGGGTGGTGATGTTTATGGGGTTGTGGAAAGGGGTGGGGAAGTACTAACCACAAATATAAAGCTGTTTTATCGGAGGATATTGCATTAATGCCCGGTTCAAAGACTATGGTAAAAGTCAAATTGAGGGAAGTGAGAAAACCTACGGATGTGTGTTTTATTGGAAATAACGAGAAGCTAAGAGGGGTTATCAGCATGGCATCAGTGAACAGAGTATCAAAAAATGGGGTTACTTGGTTAGAATTATTAAACTGTAATGATAAAGTTAGGAAATACCAAAGGAATACATATATACTGGATCTCCAAGATTGGAGTAGTGATAGTGGCTCAGTGGCTATCGTAGACGGGAACTGGAGTTTTCAGAGCAGAAATGCAATCAAGGAAACGAATATTTAGAGAACATTTAGCTAATGCGGATTATATTGAGCATGTTGAAGCAATATGCGAGTTTCTTGGCAGAATTTGGGGATACGGTAGCCTTACAAGTGATAAATTGGGGTTGACTAATGTGTCAGAGCATAAGGTAAATTTGGAGAGTGGCACAAAACCGCATACCTTTCAAAATCAGAGAACAGGTAGAGAAAGAGGTCAATAGATGGGAGGAAGAAGGAATCATTAGACCTGTGTGTCTCCATACAACTTTCCCTTGTTAGCAGTGCCTAAGAAAAAGATGGTTCTGTCCGTGTATGCATCGAGATTTTAGACTTTTAAATGAAAAAGACAATCCTGACCGCTATCCAGTCGCGTGCATACCAGATCTTTTTGTTGAAATCGGGGGACATAATATTTATAGCTCAACTGATTGGGCACAGGGTTTTTTGCAGGTCACCCTCTTAGTGAAAGTAGCAAGGAATATACAACTTTCTTTTTCAGTGCCCAAGGACACTGTGAATTTACCGCCATGCCGTTTGGTTTAGCGGGCAGTCCGATGACTTTTACCAGTTTGATAAAATACAGTTTTGCACAGGTTATTTTGTAAAAATGTTTTCATGATATGGATGATATTTTAGTTACAACAGACACGATCGCGCAACACCTGGAAGTCGCCTTACAGAAGTACTTAGGAGGCTTAGATTAGGCAGGGTTGAACAAAAATTAAGCTAGCTAAGTGTCATTCTTGAAAAAGCAATCACGTATCGAGGCCATGTCATACTAAGGAAGGGGGTTTAGTGAAATGACAATAAAGTCAAAGCAATAGCGAATTTTTTGCACCCCGAGATCAAAGAAAGAGATTAAGCATTCCTGGGTATCGCCGGTTTATTCAGGAGGTTTGTGAAGGGTTCTCTAATATAGCAGCTCCCCTAACAGATGTATTACGGGAAGACGTTCAATTTTCAATGGAAGGAACCCCAGTCGGAGAGTTTTTCAAAAGCTTAAGGACGCGTTAATGAATCCCCCTATTTTGAAGTTCCAGATTTTAGCAAACTTTCACATTAGTGACCGATGCCAGCCAGGAGGGTATAGGTGCTTGCCTTATGTAAAGGTTTGATGTGAAATTCCATCCCATAGCTTTTATAGCAGAAAGTTCGGGACAAAGGGCAGCAACGAGAGATCAATGGCTACGATAGATAAAGAAGCCTTTGCATATTGTCGAGCTTGGTTCATTTTAAAATGTTACTGATGGAGAATAAAATAGAAGTCCTTACAGACCACAAACCATTATTAGATCTTTTAATAAACCCAATTTGTCGCCTAAAAGAGCTCGATGGTTTCTAAGTATCAGAGATTTTGATGCAAAGCTCAAATATATAGAGGGCAAATTAAACAAATGTAGTTGCAGATGCCCTTATTAGAAGTTTTTCATGACTCGGAAGGATTTCAAGTTGCGCAAGTCACTAGGAGTCTATACAATGGGATATGGCTCCTCATAGAGCAAAGGCAAGATGAAGACGAGATTCTGGCAGATGCAAAAGCATTTCTTAGAGGAGAATTAGCCAGGACTCATTATAAGTTGCCTTTTCGGGTTTTGGAGTTAGAAGGTAATCTATTGGTTAGGAAAATTAAAATATAAATAAAAAACCAGTGAAAGTAAAGGAGATACGACACAGATGGTAATTCCGAAAGTCCTAATTCCAGGTGTTTTGGATTATAGTACATTGCAGGTTCGGTAGTCCCACCACTTAGGATAGAAAAAGTATAATGAGGTTCATGCTAAATACATTTGGAAAAGCATGGGAAAAATGATGTGGAAAATTTGTGAAAAACTGTACAGTATGCAAATGCATGCAAACCTGCAAGGATAACTTCATGCAAATTAGATCATATCCTATACCAAGTAGACTTTTTCAGAGAATACATTATTGGGATATCCTGGGAAATTTTTGTTTTTGGAGTCTAGATATGCATATAAGTACTTGTTAGTAATAATAGATGAACTACAAGGATAGTAGAAATTTCCCACTTAAGCATAAAAAAAAAAAAAACAAAACGGCTGAAGAAGAAGAGCTGTAGCATTTTTCAATGGTGTCATTGCAGATACGGCTCACCCGAGGTTCTATTGACCAAACAGTGGCAGAGAATTTGTGTACAAAACTTTGGAATTTATTTATGGAAGTCATGGGGATAAAGAAAGTAACATCATTCCATACAGACCTGAGGCTAATGGGTTGTGTGAACGAGCAAACAGGAAAGTGCTTTAGGCTCTCAGGAAGACTGTAGGTGGTAGTGATAAGAATTGGGACAGATATATTGATGTTGTTAGACATAGTATTAACACTATGGTTAGTGATTCCATTAAAATGTCTCCATTTGAAGCTTTGTTTTGGTTGCCAGCACGAGGCACATTTGATTTGCTAACTATACCTCATCATGGGGAGGATACGATCGAGGCATTGATATCTACAGCGAGAGAAGAGACATGCTTGTCTCTAGCCGTAACCTTGAAGCCGCGACACCAGAGAGATGTAGAGAAAAGTATTAGTAAAACATCTGATCCCAAGATCAATGTCGGAGACAAGGTATTTTTAAAAAATCAACGAAATGAGAAACGAGCTGAATTACAAATTAGGCCCGCCCGAAATTTGAAGGTCCTTTAGAGTCATTGAGGAAAAAATTGGAAGCAGATTTGTAGTCTTAGAGGAAAAAACAGGTCGGTCGAAATTAACACATATATCAAAATTGAAAAGAATTGGTTGTGGTGATTAATATATTGTTTTTTCCGGCAATAGCATTTTTTTTTATTTTGTTGTGTCTGGGTTTTGCAAATTGGTGGTGAAATGTGTTTAATGTTATTTTCTCTTTCATTTCTTCTACTGTTTTTTGTGTTTCTCCTTCTTATTATGCATAAACTGTGGCGTTTTGGCGTAAGATTCAGATGTCAATATTTTACGTGGAAAGCTGGTTTGAAAAAATATGGCGAATTTGTGTTATAGCCCAGAAACGTGACGATAAACTATGATAATTCCTGTGTGTATGGGGTTTGGTTTTGAAACTGAATTTTTGTGTTTTTTTTTTTTCGGGGGGCTGATTTTTTTTTTTTTTTTTTTTTTTTTTTTTTTTGGTTATAATCTCTGGTGGTGGATTTTTTGTGGCTATGATTTTTGGTGGTGATGTGGTTTTATGAGCCAAAGAGTGGGGTATTGTGGCTCTTGGGGGGGGGGTGGGTGGCACTCCTTGCATTGTGGTTTTATGACCTCTATGGAGATATATTATTTTTTATATTCACCGTGTGGTTATATTTTGGCGGTATATAATTGTTGAATTGTGGTCCCCTGTGGTTATATCCCGATGAGGGGGTGGTTAATGTGATAATACTTGGGGGTAGTATCATGGGGAGTTTTATGTTTTTAAGGGCAATTTTTAGGCACCTTTGGTGATATCCTTAGAGATAATTTTGTGAAATGTGGTTATATATGTTTTTGTATGATGGTATTTTTGGGGCTATTTGGCGATAATGATTTCTGAGGTTGCAAAGTCTGACAAGACAAATCTATAGTGTGATCGAGCACATGAGGGTGGTTCACAGGTGAATTTTTTGCTTTTTTTGCTGATAATGCTGTGATGAGTCACGGGCTGCTGATTTTTTCCTTTCGGATTCGATAACTCGGAGATTTGCACTATTTTCAGAGCTGTTGATTTATGACATTCCACAGAGATGTATGTAATGGGGGTTCGTTCCGGTGATGAGATATGTTGCGGTATCAAATTCTGTAACAATTCATGCTGCATTTATGGGGGGAAGCGTTGGATTATATATATGTTCTTTTTTTTCTCTGTGGACGTTTTTTGTAATGGGGGAAAGTTCACTTATTATTGTTACTATTTATTTTTGTTTTTTTTTTTCTTTCCTTACGAGAGATGTCGTAATTGGGGTTAAGCTTTACATAGCATTTCTATTTTAGACATGAGATATAATTTATCGGGGTATATGAGTTAGATGGAAGGGCATGTTCGGCATTATATTTCACGGAGGTCAATTATATAAACAGTAAAAGGGATTTTGCTTTTGTGTTAGACATTATGGGGCTCTTTTTTTGATAGTATGTTTGTCAGATATGGGATTATTAGTGAGGATTCAGTGAGTAAAGATTATATTTTGTTTAGTGAGGAATTTTTAATATTTGACTAGGAGATTGAGTATATTAAATTAATGACAGATTTGTTTGTGGTAAAGCAAGACTTTAGTTATTCTATTATCACGTAGACTTTTAAATACGGACACACGATGACTAGATAATTCCCAACTTCACGTCATGGTGACAATGGAAACAGCTTGGTTCTACAATACCAGAGACCGAGTCTACACACGATGCTATGGATTGCCTTTGCAACGGATGAGATGTCGTCGGTATATCGTCTCAGGATATGTTCTGGGATAAATCAGGAGTCTACAATCTTCTACAAGGCGGGTGCGAGTTGCACTTGCATGTCCGTCTCACGGAATCTGCCTTGATCAGGGAGGATGAGGTCCCGAAAGAGACGGTTATCCTCTCTCGGGACCAGGCACAACAGCTTGGATCCGTAACCTGGATGAATGGCAGTGTGTAAACACTAAGGTTGCGGCCTTCAGGAGTCCCTTCACAATTATCACTGTGGACGCGGAGACCCCCATCCCGTTCACATCTAAAGTGGCAGAACTCACTCTGCAAGCTGCAATGAGAGATGAGCCTATGCC
Organism: Macrobrachium nipponense; assembly: GCF_015104395.2. Taxonomy (NCBI): domain Eukaryota; kingdom Metazoa; phylum Arthropoda; class Malacostraca; order Decapoda; family Palaemonidae; genus Macrobrachium; species Macrobrachium nipponense. The sequence continues at coordinate 83,081,172 of NC_087208.1, forward strand.
ACAGCATCCGGGAGACGGAACCAACATCTCTTCTACTTCCCGGAACAGATGACCTCCCTGGGTAGACCTCCAGCCACCTTCTCGTTGGCAAACTCAAACCCGACGTGCCATCTCTCTATTTAGTGAGAGACTACCCAGGCTGTCTGATGGGTTCATCCAGACAGAATTCGACGCGCTTAGAACACGGCTGGCGAGGTCCCTCAACATACTAGTCATGACAGAAGCAGCGGCTCTTATCTTTGCACAAGAGCCGTTGTTCAAGATCATTGCTAAGGCACAATTGTTAAGTATGCAATGTGACTTATATGATTTTGTTGTGGCTAGGAGGAACTGCAGGAAGCATGTCCTAGCAGAATCCACTATCAGCATGAACCCAACAAACTCCTGGCCCCCCCCACCTCTTCGATATGGGGAGCGGATCTTTTTCCAGCCTCAGCGGTGAACGAGGTGCAACATGAGGCTGCTAGGTTGAACCAAAGCCTAAGGGTTCGGTGGGGATTAGTCTCCCAAAAGGAAATCGGAGTCTTCCACGTCGAATCCCAAAGCCAAGAAAAAGCCCTAGGAGTTCCAGCCCTTCCAGGCACCGCAGCAACAGACTTTGGTTCAGGCAGTACCGGTTTCCCCAACCTTCAACTTCTAAGAGTCAACCGCAGCAACAGTTCATGCTGTTGACACAGCCACAACAGCCGCAGGCGTCAACCTCCTTTGCTGTCCCCTCCCCGGCCTTCAACCCCACCTTTGAAAGCCAGCATTTCAGGCCTTCAATAGGTTCGGCAGGGGCAGCAGAGCTAGAGGCGCCTTTCGTCAGCGAGGCAGCGGAAGGGCTACCAGCAGAGGCAGAGGTTCACGCGGAGGGTGTGGAGGCTGCCCATCAGCAACCCAATGAGAACCTCCAGGTAGGAGGGAGGCTGTACCTCTTTCGTCAATGTGGAGGTTCAGCAATTGGCCCAAAGTATTGTGTCCAAAGGTCTGGGTGGGAGTTGGATCGAAGGTCCACCTCCACCCAACAACCTTCTATCAAGAACCAACAGCGGAATTGATAGATATTCCCGCGATCTCCTTCAAAAAGGAGTAGTTTATCAAGAGTCAAACATTTAAAATTTCAAGGTCGCTGTTCAGCGTGCCAAAGAAAGACTCAGGCAAACGAAGAATAATCTTAGACTTGCCCCGTTTAAATTATCCATTCATTGCGACAAGTTCAAGATGCTGACTATTTCACAGGTGTGGACCTTCCTTCCCCATGGGGGCCGTCACCACCTCTATAATCTTACAGACGTGCCTACATCATGTCCTCCCGATAGCAAGACACTCCGCCCGTTCCTAGGCTTCAAGTTATGGCAACCAACGCCTACTCCTTCAAGGTAATGCCATTCGGGCTCAACATAGCCCCCAGGTGGATATTTACAAAGTTGGCGGAAACGGTAGTCCAGGAACTAAGATCTCAAGGGATCATGGTAGTAGCCTATCTGGACGATTGGCTCGTGTGGGCCTCAAGCATCGAAGCTTGCTGCAAAGCAACCGCCATGGTCATCCATTTTCTGGAATACCTATGATTCCAGATAAACACAGGACAAAGTCCCGGCTAACCCGGCGTCCCGTTTCCAGTGGCTGGGAATTCATTGGGATTTGGATTCGCATACTCTATCAATCCCACCGTTGAAAAGGAGAGAAATAGCCAAGGCAACCAGACAATTTCTCAAGTGCAAACAGACATCCCGGAGAAACCAAGAAAGGATCTTAGGTTCTCTCCAATTCGCTTCAGTGACGGACGTCCTGTTGAAAGCCAAACTGAAAGATATAAATCGGGTTTGGCGTTCGAAAGCGAACAAAAGATCCCGGGGACAGATTAGCTCCGATTCCGGCGATCTTACGGAAGCGTCTCCGTCCCCTGGACCGGAGGTCAAGAACTTGTCAAAGACAATGCCATTACAATTCCCTCCGCCAGCCTTAGTGATCACACAGATGCATCACAACAGGTTGGGGAGGGTTACTCACAGTACAAGAAGGTACAAGGAACATGGTCCCTTCAATTCCGCCAGCTTCATATCAATGTGCTAGAAGCCATGGCAGGTTCCTCACCCCCTCAAGAAACTTCGCCCCAGCCAAGAAACTCTCATATCAAGCTGGTGCTCGACAGTGCAGTGGATAGTACACTGCATCAACAGGAGGTTCCAAATCAAGCCACATGAACCATGTCTTGATAGCCATCTTTTCACTAGCAGGCAAGAACAAGTGGCATCTATCAGCCACTCACCTTGCCGGAATAAGGAACTTGGTGGCGGATGCGCTATCACGTTCAGTCCATAGGAGTCCGAATGGTCCCGGACAAGAAGTCATTCAGTTGGGTCTCTCAGCTAGTACGGTAGGCTTCAGTGGATCTCTTTGCCACGGAGGCAAACCACAAACTCCCTTGTTATGTGGCCCCCAACCTGGACCCTCTGGCTTATGCCACGGATGCATTGGCTATAGATTGGAATCAATGGAACAAGATTTACCTATTTCCTCCGGTTTGTGAATCTTCTCATGAAAGTTCTGAACAAGCTCAGGACATTCAAGGTCAAGTCGCTCTGATAGCTCCCAATTGGCCCAAGAGCAATTGGTTCCCTCTTCTGCTGGAGTTGGGCCTCCGCCCTCAACGGATTCCCAAGCCCAGCTATCACAGCTGGTGCAAACGCAGACTGTGTTCGCTTCCTCAGGAATTCAGAAAGCCCTAACTTTATGGACTTCATGAAGTTTGCAGCACAGAGGGATGCCGATATAGATCCTCAGAACATCATGTTGTCTTAGAATCTGAACAAACGTGAATCAACCCTTCGTCAATATGATTCAGCAGTTAAAAAACTGGCTGCATTCCTGAAGGTATTATAGCAATATTTTACCCTTAGAAATAGTGCTAAAGGAACCTATTTCACTGGGCGACACAGGTCCTTTGCCCAGAAATAGATTTTTCCTACGTCAAAATCCCTTTTTGGGAGCACTTTTCATTCTAGCCACGTTTGCAACCCTAGCTCTTGCCTTCTTGGAATCAAGGGGAAGATGATTTGTATCGACATATATGCTTTCAACAGGCAAAGTTCTTAAAGCCCCTGAGCATATTCTGAACCCCATGTTCTGTTCAAACATCCAACTTTTCTTTTAGCTTATTTTACAAGATGAGGAATAGATCCGACAGCCATATAGTCTAGCTTGGATTTCTTATCACCCCCCAACTGAATTCCAGAATCAACCTTTAAAATATTCAAAGATTTTTTAACATTAATCTTTAGAGCATTTATGTGGCTGGCCCATGTTAATTTGTGGTCAAAATCATAACCAGAAAATTTTTACTTCATTTGCATAAGGAATGATAGATCCTTTTAAACTAAGAGTGGGAACCTCTTCCACACGCCGGCATCTGCTAAATCTTACTGCAACTGTTTTGGAAGAGAAGAATTTAAAACCATTCTCATCAGCCCCCTTAGTAATTGCATTAATAGACCTTTGCAGCTCTTTACATACTGACATTGAATCATATCCAGTGCAGTATATTGCAAGGTCATCGACAAAAAGTGAACATTTAACAGGAGGCAAGATTTTCAACCACACTATTTATTGCCACTGAAAAGAGTGTTACACTTAGAATGCTTTCTTGGGGAACTCCTTCCTCCTGCACAAAAGGTTGGGAGAAAGAGTTTCCCACTTTTACCTTTAAAAATCTCTGTTAAAAAGGTTATATAATAAATCTGATCATTCTTCAACATATGCTTATCTTGTGCAATTGTTTCATGATGCCTATCTCCAGGCAGTGTCATACGCTTTTTCGAGGTCAAAAAATACTCCGATGGTCTGACATTGTTTGGCGAATCCTTGCTGTATTTGGTTGGTCAGCCTCAGCAACGGATCAAGGGTGGAGCAGTTTTTCCTGAAACCAAATTGAAATGATGATATTAATCCTTTAGTTTGAAGTGCCAAACTAATCTAGTATCTATCATTTTCTCCATCAGCTTACACACACAGCCGGTAAGAGCTATTGGTCTGTAGCTGGTGGCTAGGAAAGCCATCATTATTAGGCTTTTTAATAGGAACAACTATGGATATTTTTTCAGTCATTGGGGTAAAATTCCAGTTTCCCATATTTTGTTTATAATCTTGAGTAAATATTTTTTGTCATCGTCTGGGAGGTGTTTAGCATTTTCATATATGATTGTATCCTAATCTGGAGTTGTGGATTCACTAGAGGAGAGCGCCCCTCCCGTAATTCTCTCAAGGAAAAACTTGTAGTTGTATGGTTCAGATTTTTTTCCCTTTTCCTGAATCAAAAATTTCATTCATTTCAGAATTCCTAATTTTTTTGAAAGTTCAAGCGAGAACAATTGTTGGCGCTTGGAAACATTAGAAAAATGTATTCCTAGCTCATTGGCAAATTCAATGGGATCAGAGTGTCGTTTATGCTGGGTCACGCATTCACGTATCATGACGTCGTATGCCCACGTATGTGGATTGTGGGCATCATCGCGGTGAAATGACCTTGAACAGCTGGTAAACAGGACACGGCTAATGGACGTAAAGCAAGCACCGTAAATTGCGCCGCAAATGTACGTGCAAAGACAGCAAGGTCGGACGTCTACCTGAACTAACGCCAATATTGTAATGTTTCTATGTACGTCGACTTCAAGTCAAGACCACGCCCACCGTTGTGGTGCCGTAGGGTACAAAAGGGCGGGCCTGTGAACAGAGCTTGCCGTTCCGTAAACAATCATTGTAACAGCTCGTCTCTTCGTTGTTTTCCTACAAATTAATCTATTTTAGTTTTATGTGGTAACTTTTTTATAGTAGCCATCTGTAATATATATAATATGTAATTAATGTAACATCACAAATAAATGAACATAGGATAAGTACTATATAAGACTAGCAACTAGAATTTTCTTGCTTCGATTTTACCATTCACACATACACTTAGACTTATAAAACTGTCGACTATGGGTGATTTAATATTTAAGCGATATAGAATAACATCTAATAACTTATCAAACATTCTTGGAAATGAATAGGAATTCTACCTATTCAAGATATTTTTTAGATTTATATAGGAATTCCTCTCAGATATTTTACATTATTTGTTACACCATTATTGTAAGACTGCTATTCAGAAGAAATAAATGTCTTCGACGTCTGGCTATCCTCCGTAAAGGGAACTTCTGTCATCCAACTCCGACTCCTGTAGGTGGAAGTTGACATTTTCCCTGTCCTGAATGTCTGCAGGAGTGGTTGTAGGAGTGGCTGGAGGAGTCTTTTCCGGGGCCGAAAGAAGGTCCTGCAAGATGTGACGTTGATGGTCCCTTCCTTGGTGGCGTTTTTAGGAGGTTCGGCACCTTGAAGGGCGTTGTGGAGAGTGCTTGAAGGAAAACTGCTGGACTCGGGAGACGGAAACAACAGCTGACCTGAGGGCGCTGACCTGACCTTTTATACCACGCTATAGCGTTGCCATGTCGTACAGGTTGTAAATGTGTGAATCGGTTTCGCCGTAGGCTACAGTGCAATTAGGAGGCCCGCGTGCTTCGCCGTGGGAAAGAAAACAACGACGGGGAACGATGCTGGGTGACCCTCAGCACTTACCCCGCAGCAATCACCGTGGCTCCCACGTGCAATGCCTGGAGCTACGTCAGGTGACACCTTTGGCGTGACCACCCACGGCTTGTTTTGAACATTTCAAAACTGGAGTGGGCTACGGCGACCTAGTGGGCGGAGCTTAGCGCCCCGACGACCCGTCACCGTACGTCTACGATTTTACGTATGTTTTTACGTTACATTTACGGTTTACTGACGTAAGCTGTTGCCAACTACCAATTTCCGCTCATGCGTGGGGCGTGCGTGCGTTGATATGTGAATGTGCGACCTTAGCACTATTTTTAATGAGGTAATGGTGACGCAACAAATGTCCTACTCAGTTTCCTTATTTTGCACCACACCACTTTCAGCGGAGTCTTTGAGTTTATTCCCTTAATATAGTAAAGCTAACTTTCTCTTGTGGCTTTCTTATAAAAGCGCCGTTATTTGGCTAAAGCACGTTTGTAGATTAATTTAGACTGAGGAAAGCCACTAGTTTCGTAACGTCTGTACACTTCCTAGTCACTTTCCTTAGAATACCACAAGTCTTATTCACCAGGGAACTGCAGGTCTACGAGGTTTGCCTTTTGTTTTGGGAATCGAGCCTTCAGCACTCTTCACAGTAGATTCAATAAAGTAATCATAAGCATCTAGATGAGAATGAAATGACTCAAACTCCCTATCTGGATTGATGCCCTTACTGACTTTATCCCATTCTGCATCCTCTACCTTCCACTTCGGTAAAACTTTAGATGGACCATTCACAGCATATTTCAGATGGAGCGGGTAATGATCACTCCCATTTAAATTTTCGTTGACAGACCAACTAAAATCAATGTGGATACTTGTTGAAGAGAAACTAAGTCTAGTGCAGAGAAATGATGATCATGAATGCTGTGGAAAGTCATTGACCCATTATTATAAAGGGTAACATCATTCCTATCAATAAGGTCTTCACTGTCTAGAAACCGACTTCCCATAGGAGGTTGTGGGCATTACAATCTCCTAGGAGAAGTAAAGGAGCTGGAAGTTGGTTGATTAAGGACTGAATATCTTCACTGTTAAAAGCAAGATCTGGTGGAAGGTATAAAGGAGCAGACTGTTGTCCTCTTTTCCAAGATGACTGAAATAGCAACAGCTTGTAGAGTTGTATTTAATTGTATTATGGAGTGCTGCAGAGATTTATTAACAATAATTGCAGCACCTCTATGGGGCCCGACCACCAATAGGGAGAGGAATAATTTAGTCCAGGATTATATGGAGAGTTGCCTAACATTGTCTCCTGCAGGCATATAATTCCCTGGATTGAATTCATGAATTAAGACTTTAAGGTCTTCTACACGGGCTCTGAGACCTGAGACCTTTACAGTTCCACTGCAGGATATCGAACATGTATGATTATGTGGTAAAAATGTGCTACTTCCCACTTCTTGGAGGGGAAGTACTGTTCTTAGGGTGGAGAGGAAAGTTCTCCTTTATAAGTGACTGTTTCCTTAATCCCTTTTCATTTGAATTGGAAATAAGGGCTTTTGGCTGACCATATTTCTGGTAATGATCCTGATCAGAATTTCTATTGAAAATTCTGTGAATTACTAAGTTCATTTGTCTTAAGACGGCAAAGACTGATTGGAACTCACATGTTTTTGGACTGAAACTGCTTTTGGAACCACCTTTCTAGGCAGAGAGATCTCTTCCAAACGCTGAATCCATTTGAGGTTTTTATTTTAAAGCTATCATTATTTGGGGATGTATTCCTTGTGTGCTTCTCGGAGGTTGTAATTATAGTTTTGTTTTTCAGTTTGTTTGTGGCTGTGACAATTGATGGCTACGAATTAGCTCTATCTAATTGGGCTTGGTCCTTTGGCTAATTCTTGTTGGAAGTAATTTTGGAACATCTTCCTGAATTATAAATTGATTTTTTTGGGCCACCCCCCCCCCCCCCCCCCCCCCTTTTTTTCAGGTGAGCCTGCAACTATCATATTAGTCACCTTTGTAACGACTTTGGGAGGTGAGTTTTCTGTGCCTCTGGAAGTACAACTTTTGGTGTTGGACTTCAAAGGCGTTAGGTGGTGAACATTTCTGGACAGATTGGTGATTTCCGTTGTTTATAGAGTCCGTAAGTAGCAGGTGCGTGATGCCTACTGTCAGATGCAGTTATTAGTTGCTTTACATTGCTAGAATTTTTCATAACTTTTATTATTGAAGCATAGGTAGAGTTGGCACTTTTGTTTGCCCCATTATCACACGCTTTACTTCGCTAATGCTGATATGTTCATCATCAGCCACTGCCAATTCTTCTTCAAATCTGTATCTGAGGCAAGCCCCAGAATTTGGAGGGTGATCATCCTTACATTGGAACAGTAAGGGGCTGCTTCGCACTCATCAAAATCATCATGCTCTGCAGAGCACACAGAACATCTTTTGTTGTTTTCACACGAGTTTTCAATGTGACCATATTCAAAACATTTGCGACACTGTTTTGGATTTCTTTTATATTTTTTAACCAGCATCCTTTCGTGACCAACAATGTAGGTAATTGTAGGACAAGGTTAAAAGGATAGCTACATCCCCTCCTAGTTTTTTTACGTGAGATACACAAGGACGACATCGATGAAGAACGTCCTCCTCTTCAAAAACATGCAGGTCTTTTGAGTATACTGTCCCTTTCAGTGTGTTAAAAAATCTATGTGATGCAATACATTCGATATTTTCACTTTCAGGAGGTTTAAAATTAGATAGCAAAATTGCTTGGTGTTTCATTACCAGCTTTTATTAGCAAGTTCTTTCCATAACTTTTTAAATTTATAATGGGAATGGAACCAACCTTGCTCTCAATACGTTCTGCAGCCTTAATAAAAAATTTTCCTCTCTCCTTGTAGCTAGCAACATGCTATATAGGGGGAGGAAGCGCTCTGGTACATGGGGCTAGTCCATGTTCTTCATGCTTAGGGATAAAATCAAAATGGCTCATCATTTAAATTTTTCACTGAAAAACACTTTCGTGCTAAGAACTGAATCATTGAGAATGTGGCCATGGAGTCTTTGTTATGCCTCACTAAGCTTCCAAGGGTGAGGAAAATTTAACAAAAACAGAAAAAGACTGCTTGTCTTTTTTCTATAAGTAATTTAAGGCTTTCTACTTTATTGTTTCATTACACTAAACAAACACTCATAATGTAATGAAAATTTATATTAGTGCAATGAAGGACTCTGCTATTTGGACCAAATCCACCAGATTTACTAAACACCCTGGTGTCTCTGTGTTTTTTGGTTCTGTCCGACAGCAGAGCTCATATCCATGTTCATGTCAGAAGCCGTTGCCAGTGCAAGTAAGTTGTCAGATCCAGGGAGGGAAAACTAATGACCAAATCCATAAAAACTTTGCCAGTTCACATTCAGAAGTCCAAAAAGTGCGCACCCAACACCCAAGAGCTCCGCTGAGACCCCAACAGCACATCAGAAAGGGAAACCCAGGCAGTTTCTAATGCCTAGACTCCCCCACCCACCCCAACAAACCACCCAAGCCCACAAAGCGATCCCATGATAATAAGCACACACATTGTGGATCAGTCAGGTATTTGCATTCTCCACCAATAGCACAAGTGAGAGACGACTCCCATCCCATACCCTACCTATCAGGATAGCATGCTTGCAGTGGCCTGCTGGGAATTCTGCCCCCACTAATGAGGACTGACTCCCCACTCCAAACGTATTAATAGGTGGTCTTCCGGACAGAAGCCAGGAGTCCCATACCCAAACATCAGGCCCCCACCTATCCGGCACCCCCTGGATTCAATGGTTCCGCCCTCAAAATAGCAATGGGAAAATCCCATCACTATCTCTTAGGCCAAAAACCATATCGGTTGGCGACTCAACCACTACAATTATCAATCCATTAGCTTTGAATGCAAACCCCTTCCAAAGCACGATCCTTTTTCTCTGACTACCTAAGCAGTAAAAATTTTTACAAAAAGTGGAAAATTCCACAAAAATTGCTCCAAAAAAAAATTATTATACACGGATATAGAAAATAAAAAATATAATGCATAAAAATTGGGCCAGAAAAAGCAACAGGTCCTTGGCCTTTGGAATCCTGCTGACAGAGTTGGGCAACTTGAATCACTGATTCAGTAGAAGTGTCTTGCTCCTAAAGTCGACACCATACACCATTAGACAACAAGTCCCTGACAAAACTTATAGAGGGCTGCACACTAACCCAAACAAAGTGCACAGAACAGCAATATCTTCTTGTAAAAACTCTTGAAGGAACTTGCATGACTGAGGATGTATTGGTAGTGGAATACATTCTGCATGTGTACCATAAGTCTGACCGTTCTTTGGAAAGGCACTAAAACCATTCTAAAAAACCAAAAAGTATGTAGGCAGACACTACCTGCTATTCAGTCTCCAAATGTCCAAGAATATCTCCAATTACTTATGGAGTTTGTCTCAAAGATTTACCCTTGGACCATCATTCCCTCTATATACAATCTCCTACTAAAAGATTTATGAGAGATTTCTGCTGAAGACAAAGGAAGCTATAAGAGGGAGATTAAACCAGTAGAGGACAACCAAAAAAGAATCACAACTGCCCTTCACCGTCTCCACCATGTAAGGTACTGGTCCCAAGTCGCTCCATGCAAGTTAGGAGGTTGCAACTGTCCATATCCCAGAACCTGAGTCTGCACTTATACATGGAAGGTATAAAACAAAACTACCAATAGATAATCCCTTATTGCCTTAACCGAGCTGCATAATCAGACAGGAAGCAAAAGTGTCCTCACTTCTTCCAAACCAAGGGAGTATAAGCATGAGGACATTACCCTGCAGCATGAGAAATGAGTTACTTGTCTTCCTCGCTAAACTCCTGCTGGCAACAAACCGTAAAGCTGGCTTCACAAACTCACTGGATTGGCACCTCCACCTCACTAAGCAGTCGCAGAGACGAGACAATGTAGCTCAGTAAAAGCTAACTCACCAAGCTGGACTGAAACTCCATTAGCATGTCTGTCAGTCTCGAGTTCATTTCCCCACAGGAAAGAGAAAGAAAGCGAACCTCCTACTAAGGACGGTTAAAGGACCAATAAGTGTTTGTACTGCAAGAGGCGGTCTTCAGCTCTCTGTGTGACTTTTAAAACACAAGACGACAAGCCAAGGCAGACCTAAAGGGAGATTTGTCAGAGTGCGAGAAAAATTACGAAATGCTCTCTAATAGGAGAAACACTGGTTCTCTTCTCCAATATTTAGAGGGTGCTGAAATACACTAAGGCAAGCAAGACATATTCCCTTTGTGGCCTATTCCCTCAACAAAATGAGGATACAGCAAAGCGTATGTTGCAACAAATGCCGACCAGCCCAAACGAGTTACTTCCTCCAACTCCATTTCAAACTCTTCTTCCACCAGCAGGCTTAAAGGAGTGTTCTTTCTTTGCAACCCTGGGCAACAGAAAGCAACATTTGTTGATAGGTGACAGCAGCTGAGTGCTGTATTGCATTCACCATGACTTAATGAAAGGAAGAGTTTTAAGCGACTCAGGACTCGGCCAAGTCCGCACAAGTCAACAACGTCCACATGAGTCAGTAAACTGAGGGAAAAGAAACGAGGTGCAAGAACATGGGAAAGATTTGGAGGCGGGTGGAGAGGAGCTACAACGACTCTCCCGCCTCGTCCAAAAGCGAATGTACATACTTGAAAACATTCCCATATGAAACGATGTTAGAAAGCTCTGAAGCTAGAATAGTATCATAACTTGAAGAAACCACAGATATTCTGCAGACAGTGTAGACTTGAAACAGAGACATTAATCGAGGCAGTAGTAAGAGATTTGCCGATAGCCAAAGAGAAAGCGGGCAAAGAACAAACACAAGCATTACGAAGAGAAATATACTAGCAGACTCGAATTTACAATGACCAAAAACATGCGAGATAAACAGTCGACTGAGTTGACATATCTAAACATGTTAAACTCGCTACAGATACATTATCATCCCATAAAATTGTCGATATCTATATTATGCTTATCTTATTAATCCTATGCATGCTAATGCCTCAAACTTGGTGTTGATGATGGCAGAATGCGCCTACGGAGCGAGGATTAACGCTTACCAAAATAGTCCTTATGCAAACGCTTTACCGGTACTTAGTCGAACACTTTAAATGAGATTCAGATCATGAAAAGGGTGAAGTAGGTATTAGAGGGCACAGAAACCCATCGTCCCGAGAACTGACCTGGTTCCTGGCAGCGGACATTACCAACTGTCGCATGGCAGTCCTAGGCTTGGCTACATACAGATGAGGGGCTGGGCACCACCTTACTTCTAACAGGGAACGTGAAAAAGAGCGCACACTATGGAGGATTCAGAACGTTCCCGTCATGAACTCAGTTCAACTTGTATTAGAACTAAAAATAGGTTTAATGTTATGTTCTAACTTCTTGTTTTGCTTTTCCTGAACCGAATGGGGAGCAGAAGGCGGAGCTACAAAGGAAGTCAAGACTAGCGCTACCAAAATGCCTGGTCTGAGTAGGGATAGCTGAAGATGAAGGGACACTAAGTAGGATAGAACTGACAGATTTAAGTCCTGACTAACTAATTGCTTTCGCAATCTATTTAGTTTCCCATCTTTCCTTTATCTGACATAATCAGGCATACAGTTCACAGAACAATTCCCTACACTCTTCACATCTAGTAGTTCCAAGATCACTCTGTACCCTTGCAAGTACAAACCAATGTTCATCAACTTCCAATTTCAACATCCTGGTTACACCAAAATCATTCCTACATAGCCAAATGTTAGTTGGTTTTGCTTCCGGTGAAAGATATCCTAGGAAAATGAATTTACAATACCGTAAAAACAGCCAAACTTCATAGAATACCAACAATCCCCTAGCCGCAAAGGCGGCAAGGAGAATTCTGACCAGAGCTAAACATTCGAAACACACTTGGTGGAGACAGATAAACTAGTCAGTCATTCGATTTTTTGTTTGAATGCCAACTCGCCTAATCGGTGTGGCGATATAGCTAACTTTAACACTAGTTATGATTCATCCCAAATAAAATAACTTCCACTACTGCTCTCTAGGCCACACACGCAGCATTCCGTGCAAGGATTCATTATTGTACAAACATTAGAATGACACCTACTACAAGTGATGACAGACACTCAGTCGCTGAAGAATCCAAAAAACGATGTAGCAAATTGAAAGTGAGACTCAAAGGTTATCAGAATTTTTATTTTTTATAATTTTCTGCTTAAAAAAATTTGGTTTTGTTGTATGTGATGTGTGTCAGTATTTCATTCCACTGCTAAACTGTCAATTGGTTCCTCCCCACAGGTGTAGAAGCTTTCCATTCATGTGAGCTTCCTATTCAAGAGCTGGAACTTTGAAACTTGGACACCGAATATTTTGTGTCTAACTTAACACGTCATAAACCTGAGTCATTTAACTTGATATGTCATAAACCTGAGTCATTTAATTTGATGTCATAAACTTGAGTCATTTAATTTTAAATGTTCTGGATGAAGGTTCTTGAGAAAGTAATGGTTGTTTAAATATTGTGCACCAGTGTTCCTTTTCGTTAATTATTGAACCTTTTTGAGTTTTGTTTCATTTGTTTAATAAAGAACTATTTTATACAGAAGGATTTCACTTGTACAATAATACTCTCCTTGTTTTAAAATGTCCTTTTTTTATTTTTTGTTGACAGAAAATAAATTACTTTTCCACTTTGGTTTTCATGGCTTAACACACAGTAACAGACCATATTTTACCAAAACTACCATTTAGGATCATACCAAAAATCTTAGGGGACTCTTGGGCCAGTTTTATCCTGAAATCTAACCCAATATATTGGGGCTCTTCAAGCTGGTGCCCAGAAAACTGAAAACTGTGACAAGTATGCTGTAACCTGACAAACCTGCAGGAACTAGGCAACAATACTATACGGCATCTTGTTACTTCAACGAGAACATGGGAAACCTGGAGTACCTGGGCACACACATTGTTGAGGCTGAGGAGCAGAAGAAGCCATAATAAAAGCACACACACAGAAATACAAGCAAAAACGGTCAATGAACCGGGTAAAGGCCTAGAGAGGTCAACCATAACTCTTGCCCAGGCAATTTAGAAAAACACTGAATGTTGTGGCGTGGGTGTGTGGTCCTTGACCACTTTTCACCCGATATATGCATGCATTGCCAGCTCTCACAAGATTCCTTGCTTTCATCTGCGATTTAACCGGATCGAGCTAGGCGCTAGAAATTATCCTATTATTAAGACCAAAGGTTTGTTTGCGTATGAACAATGAAAGTTAAATATTGTACAGAAGTTTGTTTGTTTGTATGGTGTTTTTACATTGCATGGAACCAGTGGTTATTCAGCAACGGGACCAACAGCTTTACGTGACTTCCAAACCATGTCGAGAGTGAACTTCTATCACCAGAAATACACATCTCTCACTCCTCAATGGAATGGCCGAGAATCGAACCCGCGACCACCGAGGTGAGAAGCAAACACCAAACCAACCACGCCACTGAGGTGCTAATGTACAGAAGTAACAGTTGGTGTTTGACAGCAAGACTACTGAAAGTTAGAGGGAGTGGAAGTAGTATAGTACAAGGCTAAAATGTGGAAGTAGTATAGTACAAGGCTAAAATGTGGAAGTAGCTAAGGGCTGAATAAAAAAAATAGTCAGGCCTTTTTCAATGCTTCCAAGAGACATCTCTGGTCTCTATGTATAAAAGCACAGCTAAATTTTTTCTTATGCACAATTTTTAAAGCACAGGCCAAGGCCATTGCTTTGGCAGTACAAACAAATGAGAATTCTGATAGTTTGGCAACATATGGGATTGCCATCACACATTACTGCAGAATCTGACCCATCTTGAATTTTGATTTGTGGCACCAAGATACTGAGAAAAATACCATGTGACTTCTTTTTGTAGGAAGGATCAGTAATACAATTTCCATCTCTAATGAAAAATAAAATTTTTTAATCATATTTTTTATCATATTCCCTTCTAAGGCAGTCCCCGGTTATCGGCGGTGGTTCTCTTCCGATTACTTGATGATAAGCGAAAATCGCCAATAACAGAAAATTGGTGATTTTCAGCACTTATCAGCTTATCGGAGCCGTTAACCAGAAATAGACGCATTTCTGCACCAAAAATCATGATTCTTGGACTGGACAAGCACCATAAAATCGGATCGCCAATAACCTAGGCCGCCAATAACCGGGGACTGCCTGTATACCCATGCTAAATAAATACTTTATAATTGCAAAACATCATATGCTTTTTTATATAAAATACATTTAGTTTGATGCTGTTTAGCAAATCCCTACAAAATCTTGTTTGTTTGATACTGAAGCAGAGTTTTAGTTCCCGTGCCACACACGTCTGGTGTTAATCATATTTTCCATCAGCTTACAGACAACTAGTGAGCTACTGTTTTGTAGTTGCAAGTTAGAGAGGCATCCTTAAACTCAAAGTAATCAAAGAAGTTTCAGGAATCTTTGTACTATTTATATTTTTACTAGGCACATATCATCATTCCTGTAAATGTCCATAATTCATACAAGTCTTTACTAAAAACAACTCCCTGCCATAAATAAAATTTAAATTTAGTTCCATATTGACAGCTTCCTAGCATAAAAGATTGGGTCTTTGATAAAACATGAATGAGTATACACAGATCTGGGTTCTTCCCAAATTGAGAGTTCACATTTTATAGTAAAAAGTATCTTTTGAATAAATTTACTGTAGTATATGAAATACAGCTGTAGCTGTGATTTCCACCATGTTGCTAGCTTTGGTTTCCTCTGTAATGTGAGCACTGATCACTTTTATTCCATATCTGTGATGAAGTTTTCTCATTAAATTTGTTAAATTTCACAGATAATTCACACACTGTTATTAACTTAGTTCCTCTAAATGGATGAGAATGATAATGCAAGGATATAAACAATAACAACAGTAATTTATTTCAAAGTTCAGCCTCAATATCAGGGAAAAGGTCATCAATATGCTCTTCACTTTCAGCATCTGACTGAGGAATGTTATTCATCTCCACATCTGGCTCTTCTTTATTTGCGACTTCTTGATGTATCTTATGCAGTGATGACTGGGTTTGTAAGTACTTCAGCATATACTCATTGTGACTACATCTGAAAATATAAAGTTCATGACATATATCAAACTAACTTGAAACACCAATTGAAATTTTGAAATTTTATACCTAATCTTGTTTATTATATATCACAAGCTACCATAAACTTCTTGCATAATATTGATCCAGAATGCAAATAAAGACGGGGAGGGATGAAGGTATCCTAGATTTGCCTATACACTAGATCTAACTTGCTGAAATGCCATGTTTCTACATACAAGGTCTGTTTAAAGAAAGACTAGATTTTCTCATAGCACACAAACAATTGCACAAAATGAGCCCCAGAAAGTGGTGAAACCTAGTGACAATGTCTGGTAACACAACACGCTGGTCTAGAGCATGGAACCAACCACTCAGTTACCAGCCTTGACCTGTGGAAGTAGCATGTATAGTCGCTAAATGAAGATGAATGCCTTTCCAGAGCAACATGTTTGTGTGAACTTTTGCTTTTTAACAAAATCACAAAACTCTTCTGAAAATATGGGCTTTGATTTGGCAGGAATATAGTGAGGACTGTGTGAGGTGTTCACAATCTCATGAGTGGTTTAAGCATTTTCAATCAAGCAGAACATTGAGGAAAATTCACAATTGGAA
>NC_087208.1:83102520-83230002 GCF_015104395.2 Macrobrachium nipponense
ATTATTATTATTATTTGAAAGTATTAAAACATATAGTACAAGTACTATAAAAAGATCTCAAGTCTCAGTAAATGAGAGAGAGAGAGAGAGAGAGAGAGATAGAGAGAGAGAGAGAGACGAGAGACAGAGAGAGAGAGAGAAGAGAGAGAGGAGAGAGAGAGAGAGAGGGGAATTTCATGAGCACTTGATGGCAACAGCACAACACACTCCTTCCCCCTCCTGTCACTAAACTTGATACATATGACAGTTTTAGTACCTGGATTACAGAAAGAATACTGGGATTTTTCCTTCATTCTTCCATAAATTTTTTTTAATTTATAAGCTAAAATCTTACTAATTCACTATGGTATTTTCTTTAATGAATTGATATTGCTGTATAAATATATAATATATTTTTGAAAATAGTAAACATCATATTTATCATACAAAAAAACACATCTTTGTAGTAGAGAGAGGAGAGAGAGGAGAGAGAGAGAGAGAGAGAGAGAGAGAGAGAGAGAGAGAGAGAGAGAGAGAGAGAGAGAGAGAGAGAGAGAATTATTATTTTTATTATGTGATATCATTTAAACTTATCAAACTTACTAATACAGTATTAATCAAAATTAATATTTGAAAAATTAGTAAATCATTTTTGTATCATAAAAATGTATTTAGTCATGAAAATAAACATCAAAATACACTAATTAGTGATTATTTTCGTCGGAAAATTCTGCGAATGGGCGAGTCTGTCCGCGAATAATTTCTAGATAGGTTCCAAAGAAAAATCCGCGAATGTGTGAGTCCGCGAAAATACTGGGGGGGACCACTGTACTGTGTCAGTTTGGATGCTGCTCATCATATTGTGAAGGGTCTTCTCAACTACAAAGGCCCAGCCGAATATAGAACCATTAAATGAGGTGGAACTACAATTCCAAAAGGTGGATCAAATTTGATGGAATCTGTTCGGGGCTATTACCCATTAAAAAACCTGGGTGGACTGATGGTAGACTCCTGGAGGCTATGACCTCTTCCTAGGACAGGACACCTCCACCACTCTTGGCCCCGATGCAACTGACATCTCCTCTCAGATCCTGTACCTGAGCCTGCCTTTGAGTCAGTGCCAGAGCCTGCTGTCAAGTTGGTCCTTGCAACCTGCAAGCCTCTCGCACCTACAGCCACCTCTTCCTTGGCATCAAAGTCCCCAAAGGACGACCCTCTCACAGAAGTCCTATTTAAGCTGTTCACCAATATGGATGTCATGCCACAAAAACTAGCAAAACTAGTTGGCACCACTACTGTCACAGCAGCCAAGAAAATATACTTTCCCAATATATACCTTTTTTTTTGCAATTCTTTGTTTTTTATTTGTTGTAATGTTGCAGGCCCCATTTCTTTTTATTTTCAATTTTCACTTCTTTATGAATGTTTAAATGACATTTCTTTATCATTTCCTATTGATAAAAATAATACTACAGTAGTACCTCGAGATACGAAATTAATGCCGTTACGAGGCGCCCTTCGTATCATGAGGTTTTTCGTATCTTGGACCACATTTCTTTTACATGTTAAAATGGCTAATCCGTTCCAAGCCCTCCAAAAACACCCCAGTAAAAAATTACCTATTTTCCAGGCCTAAAACACATGTTCTAGGGTTACGACGCGATCCGACGGAAGAAATATGACTCCAAAAAGGCAAAAATATGTACATACTTGAGTAATATTCAACTGCATGTAATGTTCAAACCCCATTTTACTGCATATATAGGACCTTAGCATATGTCCCTTAGCAATAAGCCTAGCCTATGTTAGCAGGGTTGCTACTGTAGCCTAGTCTATGAGTTCTTGACAATCCTAAAACCTAAGAAGCTACAAAAGGCTTAGAATATGCCAATAAAATGTATAAATAATCCAGGTATGTACTCATTTCAAATAATTTATTAATTAATCATTAACTATAACACACAAACAAACAAACAAAAAACTTCCAATCGATTGTTTACATCAGCT
The DNA here is from genome assembly GCF_015104395.2 of Macrobrachium nipponense. Classification (NCBI taxonomy): domain Eukaryota; kingdom Metazoa; phylum Arthropoda; class Malacostraca; order Decapoda; family Palaemonidae; genus Macrobrachium; species Macrobrachium nipponense. Next base: position 83,104,507 of record NC_087208.1, read on the forward strand.
CTTACGAGTACGAACAAACGCAAAGCAATCATTTTTCCTAGCACACAGTAAGCCATAAATTTTCATTCAGTATCTCTCTTCAACTAATGAAACTACCAAACAGTATAATAACCATTCATTTCTATTCTTTATTCTATCTTTACCTAATGGAGATACCGAGTTACTGACAGCTATAAGGAAAGAAACTACGTATATGTAACGTAATAAATAAAACAGAAGAAGAATTCTAAAAAATACGTATTTGTTGGCAGTCTGATTTTTATTTTATATTTTATGATATCTAATTCACATTTTTTTTATTAAATGTATTGCATGTACTCATTTCAAAAATAATTATTAAGTAAAAAAAAAAAAAAAAAAAAAAAAAAAAAAAACCAACTATAATAAAAACAAAACAAAAAAAAAGCTTCCAAACTTCTGTTTACATCCAGCCACTTACGAGTATCGAACGATCGCCAAGCAATTACTTTACACAGTAAGCCATAAATTTTCATTATCTCTCTTCAACTACTGAAACTACCAAACAGTATAATAACCATTCATTTCTATTCTTTATTCTATCTTTACCTAATGTTTTTTTTATTAAATATTGCATGAATAAGTTTTTCAATTTACAGCATCCTTTTGCCAATAGAATACTTAAAAGCACAAGGGGTAGAAGCTGATCAATAGGAGAGCAGGACTTATGGGGTGACTAGCATCAGGAACCAATGGGAGAGCGGGAGGATGGTGGCGAGTTTACTCAGTTGGCGGCGCCAGGAGTTTTAAAATTGTTCTCAGGTGGGTACCGGGCGCAATCTCGGGACTTTACAACAACAACCTTTCGTATCTTGAAAACTTTTTGTATGTAGAGCTGTAAAATTTTTTTGTATTTGCTTTCGTATCTCAAGTTTTGTGGAAGTTGGGCCTTTCGTAAGTCGAGGTACCACTTGTTAGTATTCAAGAAAGGGATTTTGACACAAAGAAAAATCAATTTCCTGGGTGAAGGCCTCCCTTGTCGCCCAGTTGAAATGTCGCCCTGTTATAAGCACTTCCATTTCAAGGTATAAATAATTGCTAAATATACCAGAGAAAAAAACCAAAGCCATATGTAATGTCAGAGTTACTACCTCTGGATCGACCACCTTCATAGGTGGTCGTTATAGCAACAGGGGAGAGTGGATGCCACTATCACAGACCTCTAGCCAATTAGCTCTCTCCTCTCTCAAAATCCCTCACCAGAGAGGAGCCGTTACAACGGCCCACCCTCCGCACGACACTACTTACTTCTGCCAAAGATCTACATTCCTGAATACGCACCCAAGCTTCGGGCCAGCTAAAGGGTGGTGAAAGGAAAAGAGAGGGATGGGTTCCACCTGGGCGACACAGGCCTTCACACCCAGAAATAGATTTTTCCTTTGTCAAATCTCTTTTCTGGGATTGGCCTGTGTCGCCCAGTGAAATAGTAACAGAGAATTAGCCATACAAGCTTGGAAGATGACAGTAAGAGCAAAAAAATTTTTTTTAAATGAAAGGAAAAATAAAATCTTTTCCTTGCCACCATTGTTTTAATGATCCAAGTCAACAGTAACAAAAAAACAGGAGTAAATAGTGTATAAACATATATGGCCAAGTTCATATCATCACCAGGAAAATCAACATAGGTAATGAATATACAATTACATGAATGATGAACTATGTACAAGTACAGGAGTGGGTTGATAAAGCAATCCAGTCAGTTATAAAAAGGCAAGAAGGAAGGGAATACAAGCAAGGCAGGTAGGTGAGAGGAGGTACCAAAAGGAAATAATAGTCAAAATAATGATAATTAATAATATACAACATCACATAATACATAATCAGGCTGTATCAGGTAAGACGTTTCCTGCAGCCACTGCGAATATTTAAGGGCCTCCAGAGACTTTAGATAGTGGCGTTTAAATACTGTCGGGGATTTCCAACCCGTATACTTTTTGAGATTATCAAAGTTCATATGATGAAAATAGTTAACTGAGTAGCTACTGCTCGGATATCATGTACCTGAGGAACTGAATCCGGATTAGCTTGTTTAATAAAATAAAGAATTTGTTGTCTGATGCCCGTTTAAGGAAATGGTTCCACCTTTCTCTGCTACCAATAAAAAGAGGACCTGAAGACCTATTAGAAGTCCCTCATCCGCTCAGAGAGGCGTCGTGTGGACTAATAGAGACGGCGGGGGAAAATGGAGCGGAACTGACTTGGAAAGACTCCCTGATTGTCGTCCATGGACGTAGTCTTTTTCCTAGTATCAGCGGAATCAAGGAGATTTTGTCTCCGAGTCTGCGCGTTGGCTCTTCTCTGCCATACCCAGTTGATGTCCTTCAGTCTTGCTTTCAACAAGAGATCTGTTAGTGAAGCAAACTGAAGTGAACCTAGAATACTCTTTCTTGGGTACGACGAGAGAAGCCCGGCTGTTTTTGAGAAATTGTCTCGCAGTAGCGCTTTCGGCCTATCTCTTTGCACTTGGTTGGCGGAAGAGACAGTTTGTGTGTGGTTAGATCCCACTGAATTCCTAACCATTGAAAGCGAGACGATGGAATGAGACGGGACTTTTTCTGTTTATCTGGAACCCCAGATACTCTAGAGAAATTTTATTACTTTGGCTGTTGCCTTGCGACATTCCTTGTCGTTGGGTGCCCAAATGAGCCCAGTCGTCTAGGTAAGCTACTAGAGTAACTCCCTGAGCTCTTAGTTCCTAAACTTATTGTCTCTCCCAGTTTGGTGAATATTCTGGGCGCTATATTGAGCCCGAATGGCATGACTCTGAACGAGTAAGCCTGTCTTCCTAGTTTGAAGCCTAGGTAGGGAGAGAAAAGTTTCTCGCTATCAGGACGTGATAATAAGCGTCTGTAAGATCGATAGAGGTGGTGACGGCCCCACAGGGATGTAAGGTCCGCACCTGTGAGACGGTTAAACATGCGGAACTTGTCGCATTGAATGTATGAGTTTGAGACAGGACAAGTCCAGAATCACTCTTCGTTTGTTCATTGTCCTTTGGCACGGTGAACAAACGTCCTTGAAATTTCAGGTGTCTGACCTTCTTTATTGCCTTCTTCTGGAGAGGGTCTTTGGCATAATTTAGGTCTGTCGTTGGGATTTGGTGGAATCTGACTGGTTGTAGCTTTTATCAGTTTTGAGATATTTTCATATAAATAACGATAATTGCCAAAATTTCAACCTCTTCGGTCAACTTTGACTCTACCGAAATGGTCGAAAAACCAAAAACGCAATTGTAAGCTAAAACTCTTATATTTTAGTAATATTCAATTATTTACCTTAATTTTGCAACTATTGGAAGTCTCTAGCACAATATTTCGATTTATGTTGAATTTATGAAAAACTTTTTCCTTACTCAGCGCGGTAACTCTTCCGAAAAAAATCATACATGCATTGTGTAATGTTTGCACCATTTTAAAAATTAGCGTTATATAAAGTTTTATATATGGAAATGCGCAATTTCATGCACAATACAACTAAAACAACCCATGATTGTAGCTTTTATCAGTTTTGCGATATTTTCATATAAATAAACAATAATTGCCAAAAATTTCAACCTTCGGTCAACTTTTTCCTTACTCAGCGCGGTAACTCTTCCGAAAAAAATCATACATGCGATTGTGGTAATGTTTGCACCATTTTAAAAATTAGCCGTTATATAAAGTTTTATATATGGAAATGTGCGCAATTTCATGCACAATACAACTAAAAACAACCCATGATTGTAGCTTTTATACAGTTTTGAGATATTTTCATATAAATCACAATAATTGCCCAAACTTTTCAACCTTCGGCCTCAACTTTGACTCTACCGAAATGGCGAAAAACGCAAATTTGTCGAAGCTAAAAAACGCTTATATTCTTTTAATATTCAATCATTTACCTTCATTTGCAACAAATTGGAAGTCTCTAGCACAATATTTCGATTTATGGTGAATTTATGAAAAAAATAACATTTTCTTTACGTCCGCGCGGGTAACTCTTCCGAAAAAATCATACGTGCGATTGTGGTAAGTTTGCACCATTTTAAATTAGCCGTTACATAAAGTTTTATATATGAAAAATGTGTGCAATTTCATGTAGAATACAACAAAAAAATAATTGAAGGTTGTACCTTTTCTCATTTTTGAAATATTTGCATATAAATCCCGATAAATAGAAAAAAAAACCACATTCGGTCACCTTTGACTCTACCGAAATGGTCGAAAAACGCAATTGTAAGCTAAAACTCTTACAGTCTAGTAATATTCAGTCATTTATCTTCATCTTGAAACAAATTAGAAGTCTCTAGCAAAATATTTAGATTTATGGTGAATTTAAAAAAAAATCTTTCCTTCCCTCCGCCCGCCGATTCTCCGCCACAAATCTCCGAAATGCGTACGTACCATTCTCGGAATATTTGCTCCATTTCATATTAGGCATTTCATAGAGTTTTAATATATGAAAATGTGCGCAATTTCATGTAGAATAAAACGAAAAATATTTGAAGGTTGTAGCTTTTCTTATTTCCGAAATAATTGCATATAAAAAAAATATATATATATAAAAAAATTTGACATTCGGTCAACTTTAACTCGTCAGATATGGTCGAAAACTGCAATTGTAAGCTAATACTCTTACAGTATTAAAGTAATATTCAATCATTTGTCTTCATTTTTGAAAGAAATTGGAAGTCTCTAGGACAATATTTAGATTTATGGTGAATTTATGAAAAAAATATTTGTTTACGTCCGCGCGTTACGAATTCATGAATTATTTTTTGTGATAATATTTTCTCTGTGTTGCTTTTATCGTTTTACAATGTGTTATATACCAAAATGATCGAAATTTAGTGTACATTACAACGAAAAAAAAAGTAACTTGTTACCTTTAACCGTTTTGCGCACAGCGCGATTTGAATACAATTTTATATATGAAATTTTGTTTTTGCGCTATCATTATATCGCATTACCTTTATATATGATAATGATAATTTTTTTTCCATTTCTCGATGGTTTTGCCATACTAAACTTCAGCCAATGACAAAAAAAGGAGCCAAAAACAATGAACTCTTAATCTTGAAAAACTAAGCGCGCTGTGATTTTTTGAAAAAAATATTTTTTCTGCTTCCGCGCTCACTCTGAAACACCTCCGGCACACGGGAGACAATTTTTTTTTTTACTGCTTCGGCGTAAGAGGGTTAAGGTGATCGATCCAGAGGTAGTAACTGGCATTCCATATGCTTTTTTCTCTGGTATATTTAGCATTTATTTATACCTTGAAATGAGTGCAATAAGGTACCAGATTGTATATTTTTTGATATGCAGAAGGAACCATTTAACAGAAGTGAAAAATTGTAAGGTCATTAAAGGAGTGTGTGTTAGCAGACAACACAGGCTAGTAGAGTCGGATTTCTTGTTAAGACGAGTTGGTCCAACCAAAGATAAAGTGGTGGCGATTAGAAGAGCAAGAAATTAGAGAGAGATTTAAGGAAGCAGTTCTTAGGGCATCAGATTGGCAGAAGATGTGAAACAACCTGGTTGGGGGACAGGAAATAGTGCAATGATCCTTAAAATAGCAAAAGAATTATTGGGGAAGACATCTGGTAGAGGACCACCAAATGAAAAAGAGAGCTGGCGGTGGAACCCTAACACCCAAGATAAGATAAAAAAGAAGAAAAAGGGCAGCCAGGAGTTGCCTACGACAGAAATCAATCTGAGGAAAATAGGATAGCTTGGAAAACTGTAAGTAAAGAAGCTAAAAGGGCAGTCAAGTGGCACAGGCAAAAGCAATTGCAATGGACAAGCTCTATGAGAACTTAAGAGACAGCTGAAGGCCAAAAGAAAATACAAGATAGCAAAAAGCAGAGATATATCATCAAAAGATCTAACACATATCAAACAGATCAAGGACAAAAATGGAAGAGTTTCATCAAAAGAGGGAAAGCATAATAACTAGATGGAAGGAGTACTTTGAAGACTTTCTAAATGAAGAAAACCCCAGAACAATAATTAAGAGATGGAAACCCTCATGAAAGAATAGTCCAGGATATCAGCAGAGAAGAGGTTAAGAAGGCACTGGATAAAATGAAGAAGGAGGAAGCAGTGGGACCTGATGGAATACCAGCTGAAGTGTGGTTTGTTTAGGAGAGGAAGGCACAGACATCCTGTGGGATTTAATGACTAAGATATACCACCAAGAAAGAATGCCAGACATGTGGAGAAATAGTCTAATGGTCCCAATCTACAAAGGGAAGGGTGATGTGCAGGAGTGTGGGAACTACAGAGGAATTAAACTGATATCACATACAATGAAAATATATGAGAGAATTATAGAAGAAAGATTGAGAATGGAAACCACAATTTGCGAGGAACAATTTGGTTTTATGCCAGGAAAGAGCACAGTTGATCCAATATTTGCACTAAGGCAGACAGTAGAGAAATATAGGGAAACAGAAAGAACTACATCTGGTGTTTATTGACTTGGAAAAAACATATGATAGGGTACCTAGGCAGGAAGTATGGAGGTGCTTGAGAGAGAGAAGAGTTTCTGAAAAGTATGTCAGAATAATGAAAGATATGTATGCAGAGGCAGCCACGCAAGTAAAAAACACTGTTGGAACTACAGAGAAGTTTAAGGTGAAAGTTTGTCTCCACCAGGGTTCAGCCCTTAGTCCCTACGTGTCTGATATTGTCATGGATGTTATAACATCAGAAGTTAGAGAAGAGGTGCCTTGGTGTGCAATGTTTACTGATGACACTGTGCTGACTGATCTAACAAGAGAAGGTATCCAACTCAAGCTAGGAAGATGGAGAGAAGGACTTGAGAGCAGAGGCTTAAAAATTAGCGAACAAAGACAAAAATATATTTGGACTGGTGGAGAGGAATGGAAGGGAACAGTGAAGGTTCTGCAATGAGTTAAGAATAGAAACCTGGGTGCAGAAGTTAGTAATAGAATTCAGTGCGCATGGATGAACTGGAAAAAGTCATCAGGAGTACTCTGTGACAGGAGGATCAGTGCAAAAGTTAAAGGAAAGTTTTATAAAAATGTAGTTAGGCCATTCATGCTCTATGGGGCAGAGACTTGGCCAATAAAGAAAGAACAAGAAAGAAAAATGGATGTGGCCGAGATGAGAATGCTGAGGTGGATGTGTGTTGTCACAAAAAGGGATAAGATCCAGAATGAATTGATCAGGGGAGGGGGACAGTCAAAGTATTGGAGGTTTAAAAAAAAAGCGCAGGAAAGAAGACTGAAATTGGTTTGGTCACGTCATGAGGAGAGAAGATGAAGAGGGAGGGGAAGGCCAAAGTTCAGGTGGAAAGATAAATTATTGAATGACATGAAGGAAAAAGGTCTCAGAGAACAAGATGTAGAGGACAGAGGGAAGATGGAGAAGGCTGACTAGAAACAGTGCCCCATATAGAAATTGAAGAAGTTGAAGGCAAAGAAGAAAACCCCCCAAAATTAACAAAAAATACATTTCATAAGGAAATAAACACAGTTTACATACAGAAAACAATGAGAAATAAATATAAATGACTAATGAAATGAATAAATGAACATTTAACATCATTCTTATCTTTATGGGCGAGGGAGGTGGAGAGGTTATTGTTTGGAAGGGGAATCTCCCTCCAGAAGGACTTCAGGTATCAAGGACCTATCTGGGGTTACTTCTCTTCGTTTTTTACTGGCACTATTTGAAGTTACTTAGCCACTTCAATTGTTTCTTTAAATGACTTACTTGTGAAAAGTTATTTAACTCTCTTTCCTTTCTTGCATTCTTTACTTATTACTTATTTGTTGCAAACTCCTTATGTTTATCTTAAATTCTGCCATTTGCCAACGGTAAGTTGATGTATCTCTTTCATACACTTAAGATCCAAGTGTAAACATGTCAACATCATACATGCTGATTATTCTCTCTCTCTCTCAAAGACACAATTGAACACACTATCAACCCTTTTGATTATCCTTGTAAAATGTGAAAAAAAGGGTTCCCGTCTCTCTCTCCTCCCTCCATTTCCCATTTTCACCAAACAGTTCGTAAATCGTACATGGAAACATTTTTCTAAAACTTTACCTCATGTATTGTTTTATCACTTTATACTCTTAATCTAACTTTTGAACACATTAATAATAGAAAAAATGTGAAAAGGGGGACTTTTTGGGTTGGCTGGAACAAATGATCTTGATTCCCTTATTTCTTATGGGGATATTTGTTTAACATTTTGAATAATCGTACTTCAAACAGCCTTCTGGAATAGAACTCTGAGGTACTATGTACTTGGTCCCTGAGCACAGTACAGGCAGTCCCCGGGTTACGACGGGGGTTCCGTTCTTGAGACGCGTCGTAAGCCGAAAATCGTCGTAAGCCGGAACATCGTAAAAAATCCTAAGAAAACCTTACTTTTAATGCTTTGGGTGCATTGAAAACTATGTAAACTCCATTCTTATTGCATTTTTCTTAAAAAAAAAACTTCAAATATTGATTATTTTGCATTTTTGGTGTCATATTTCATCTGCCAGATGAGCGTTGTAGGCGTTCTAACCTTGGAACAGTCGTCGTAACCCTGGAAATAATGTCTGATGAATATAATTGAGAAGCGCCTTAACCTCGGAATGTCGTAACCCAAACCCATCGTAACCCAGGGACTGCCTGTACTTAAGACTTTTATGTACCCCTCAATTCAGTGGATCCAACACAACTGCAACTCACATGCTAGAAAAGTGATCTTCCTGGTTTCATTGGCATCAGGAGCCCATATTGGTGAATTGGGCTCTCTTAGATGGGGATGATATAAAAAAAATTACTGATAATTAATTATTACTGTCCCATGGTGCATCATTTCTGGCCAAGAATGAGGATCTTTTAAGAAGGAAATTTCCTATTCTTATAAGAACATAAATTTAGCAAACAAAACATTATGCCCAGTTCAAGCACTTACGGTTTACTTAGAGGTCACGGTAAACGTCCCAGAAGGTCCAATTTTCCTATACCCTAGCACGAATAAACCACTCTGTCTACAAGGCTAAAATGGCAAACCCACATTTCTTTCCTAGGTTGCATGATGTTAGGAAAGTCAGTACATCATTGGCCTTCCTCAAAAATGTCTCTTTTGATGAGGTCTCCGGATGTACAGAGTGCATCAGAGACAGTATTCTTAAAACATTACTGCCATGAGCTCAAACAAATTCGACTACGTTGTGTATCAGTAAGAGGTATGGTTAATCCTGACCCCATAGGCACTACAGAGGAAAACCAGGGACTTCCTAACGCTGACTATCGCTGGGGAAGGTGCGACAAGACTGCAGTCATGCCCAGCATACTTAGGGAAGTCAGTACAGAACTGTACGCTAAAAACATAAGTTCTTGTTTCTTGCTTTTTCTTACCATAACTTGTGGCTTAACCTCAGACCAGAAATGGTTTAGTTTTATTTTTGGGATTGTTGGGACTGAAATTTTAGGACCTTAAGCTTTTCATCACCTGTCAATTTCTTTGTAATGCTCCTATGAGGACAAACAGTGACTGTTTTCAAAAGACAGGTTTGACTTTAGAAAAACCTAATTTGGTAGCTGATGTTGAGTCCTCAAAACCCTCCATCATCCTTAATGAAAAGGCATGGGTTTTGGGCAAAGGTTCATCCTGTGTCGACCAGCAGAGTAATGGTTCTTGGTCTTCGATAGGAAAGCAAGATGGCCAATAGTCACTACTGCAGTTTTGACATAGGTAAACTGGGTACAGCTTCACTGAAGACGAGACAAATGCCTTCTTGTCTTTGAGTCCATACGTGTAATAGTGTTTATCGTTATGACACAATACCCGGCTAAAATATACTTCTTTGATATTGTCTAGTCACCATGGGTTACTGGCACACACCACGGAGGTTAACTCCTTTGAGAACTCTACAGTGACTGCGTCAAAACCTGTTTTTTTTTTTTTTTCTCATATGTATCTGTAAGATTATATTTACAGTTTCCAAATGTATTATGATTCAACTTATCAAAATATTACTTTATATTATAGTACCATTTACAAATAAAATAATTATTACTATCAAAATAAAAGCTAATAGTAGTTTTATCTTACTGTATGACAAAATTTATTTTGAAACTTTCTATGGCTTTGATAATTTAAGTCTTCCATGTAGATTGTATATTACTGAGACATATTCCCTATTTCATCTCTATACAATGTTTTGCATAGGTCTATATTTAAAGCCAAATTAAACAACATATAACTTCATATCTTTCAAATATTATAACTGATAACATAATGATTGTGAAAGTCATCTTTAAACATATTATTACTCAAAATAAACTTGATAAAAATTCTCAAGTCTTAAATCCTTGTCAAATGTAGTATAATTAGACTATGGTGCCACAGATCAATGAATATTTGAAGGATACTCTAGGATAGGTACTATTGACAGGGGGACTTATGAATTACATAATGTCCATGTGCAGGACTAATTCTGCTATTGCTTCTGTTTACAGAAGTTGAAACTACATGCTGCATTCTACTGACAAGCTGAGCACACATGTCTGTTCTCCCACCACAACACTGAGTTTTTTTATGACAAATGCTAGTCCTCTGCCAGGTACCTCAATGCTGGGTCTGCATCTTGATAGCCATCACCCCTGCCTGATGTTGATCATACATTAATGTTGAGGCCAAAATTGTTTTATGGACCTATCTATAGATACCCTAGTTTTTTGCTCTGGATTACCATTCTTGAGTGTATTATATTGTCATATTGTTACTAGTTCTAAGTCATAGTTTAAGTCCTAGTGTAATTAGCAAATAAGTAAATTTATTTTTTAAATGAACCTTAGGTTTCATTAACTCCTTCTTTATACTCTGGTTTGGTATCTGGTAAGCTTGGATGGGATTTCTCTGATACTTTTTTCACTGGCGAACACAGGTCGAACCAAGAAAAGGGATTTTGGACGAAGGAAAAATCTATTTCTGGGGGAAGACCTGTGTCGCCCGGTGAACCCATCCCTTCTAATTAAATTTCCCACCCTTAACCAATCCAAGCTAGGATGTCTAATCCAGGAATGCTAGATGGCACGTGAGTCGGGTAGTAGTAGTAGTAGCGGGAGCGAGGAGGGAGGAGTGGCCGTTGCAACTGCTCTCTCCAAGAGAGGGATTTTGGAAAGGAATCCTCTAATTGGCAGAAGACCTGTGGAATGGTGGCTTCCACTTGCCTTGTACTTTATACACGACACCCTTTGGGTGCTTATGCGAGGGTAGTAACCTCAGCATACCATGCTAGCTTTTTTCTCTGTATATTTAGAATCTATTTATACTTACAAAAGTGAGTACAGGGACTTTTCACCGGGCGACACAGGTCTTCCCTCAGAAATGGATTTTTCTTCATCAAAATCCCTTTTCTAGCAACTGTTTGATGAGATGTAGGGCAAGATGTTTGTTGGGCATGTCTATCATCTTCCAAAATGAGCTGTGCTAATAGCTGTATGCCAATATTTTGTTTATCATTGTTACTGGCCTTTTGTTACTCTGCCTGCTAATCTTCCAAATCTAAGACTTTTGTTTTGTTCCTGTTTACCTGCCAACCATAATCCTTTTCTTAAGACTTAGTTTTGTTATTGTTTACTTGCCAACCAAAGTAATTTTCTTAATTCTGACTTGCAGGGACAACAAACTGATAATGTACTTAGGCCTCATTATTATTGTTGTTAATCCTTTTACCATCTACCAAGGCAGAGAGTACTATAGAAACTGATTGTTTTTTACATTAATACTCCCCTTATGCTAATTTGGAAGCAAATTAGTAATGCTTCTGCCACTGTCACACTCTCCCTCTGTCATACTTTTCAGACCAGATACTGAAAATTGTAGCCACCACGATACTTCATTCTACTGTATACTGGTACAAATTTAGGTTGTAGAAGTATGTCAGTTGATACTGCTGAAAGTTTTATCCTGATGATGGTAAAGGAGATGCTTTTAGATTTAGGCTTACTGTTCCTTACTTTGCATCACAAAGTGTAGAGCCTACTTTTTTCTCAAAAGCTGCTCTGTTTGCAGAAGAGGCTTAAGAGTACTCTATTAGAAAATTATGTACTCTACGTTACTCAAAAAAGACCCTTTAAATGACAAAATGAAGTAAAAAGGGATTTTGACATAGGAAAAATCTATTTCTGGGCGAGGAAGCCGTGTCGCCCAGTGAAATGTGTCTGCTTTAGCACTATTTCTAGTAAAATATTGCTATAATACCAGAGAACTGCTAAATTGGACATGTCAGAAGCCTCTGACTCGCTCACCTATATAAAAGGTGTCGGTATAAAACTGGGGCGAGTGTTAAACACTACCACTTTAAATTTATCTTCTCTTTTATACTTACACTTTACTCAGGTTTGTATGGTGAGTGGTCAACGATCTTTGAAGAGAATTCAAGATGCTCATGATCTGCGGTGCTCGGGTCTTCAACTTCTGGCCATGGTGGGTGACAAGCAGACTAGCCCACTTTGCATAGAGACCAACATGTGGAGAGGCTTCCAGTATTTCTGCCAGAAACTTGAGCACACCTTCCACATAAATTTGTCCCAAATCACTGACAACAACTTTCACTGTAAATTTAAAACAGCAATATTAATTACCTTTTTTAACTTTGTAATAACAGTACTAACAATCTAAGATGTTTTAAATTCCCTCTGCTTAAGAAAAGCCTCATACAGAATAATTATAAATTACAGAAAAAACAAAACCTTGTCTTTATATTAAATAAGATGCATATTACAAAAAATGCCATTAATCTTAAGTAGCCCTTATTTGAGAAACATGGCACTTTATACACTGGGGTGCTCTGTTTTCAAGGTCTAACATATAATACCTGATTTTTGGCCAGTTTATTTTGCACATATTCCAAAAATCATGCTAAAAATATCCTAAATTCCAATCTATTTGTAGGTGAATGAAACACAATATTGAAAATATTAGACTGATTTATTCACAGAAGGCTTGCAAAATATTTTGAATAGAGAGCAAGAAGAGTATAATAAACTAAGGAAGCTACTCATGGATGAATGATCCCTTCAGGGACTTCCATTTGTGCTGAGCAAACTCCACATCCCTCTCCAGGCACCACCAGTAGTCGGCCAGAAAGTTGACATTCCATCGGCCTTGATAGCATTCCTCCATACCACTGATATCTTGGTGAAAGCACTCACCCTGTTGTTCACTGAAGTCTCCACAATTCTCTGGAAAACAGTCCAGATGAGACAGGAGGAAGTGCATTTTCACTGACATGTGTGTGCCAAGTTGGTGGAAATTCTCCAGTTAACCCCTTAAACTTTAAACAGCCGACTGGGACGTATTTTAACAACGTCGACATTTTTTGGTATCTCGGGTGCCGACCTGGACGTATTTTACCGTCGACATACAAAAGTTTTTTTTAAAAATTCGCGGAAAAATACTTTTAGGCCCTACCAGCCGAAAACTCTTGAATCACGCGCCTTAGGGGATGCTGGGAGTTCACGGATCAAGGTGTTGTTTTGTTTACATTTGTTACGCAGGCACGCAAGCGTGAATTTCTATCTTGCCACACTAAAAAGTATCTGTGACACATCTCGGAAATTATTTTGTCACTTTGACATAATTTTTTTACCATTTTAAATTAGCCGTTACATGGAGTATCATATATGAAAAATGTGCGCATTCTTTATGTAAAAATACAACAAAAAAATACTCATGATTGTAGCTTTTATCAGGTTTGAGATATTTTTATATAAATAACGATGTGCCAAAATTTCAACCTTCGGTCAACTTTGACTCTACCGAAATGGTCGAAAAACGCAATTGTAAGCTAAAACTCTTATATTTTAGTAATATTCAATCATTTACCTTAATTTTGAAACTAATTGGAAGTCTCTAGCACAATATTTCGATTTATGGTGAATTTATGAAAAAACTTTTTCCTTACGTCCGCGCGGTAACTCTTCCGAAAAAAATCATACATGCGATTGTGGTAATGTTTGCACCATTTTAAATTAGCCGTTACATAAAGTTTTATATATGAAAATGTGCGCAATTTCATGCACAATACAACTAAAAACAACCCATGGTTGTAGCTTTTATCAATTTTGAAATATTTTCATATAAAAAATGATGTGACAAATTTTCAACCTTCGGTCAACTTTGACTCTACCAAAATGGTCGAAAAACGCAATTGTAAGCTAAAACGCTTATATTCTAGTAATATTCAAGTATTTACCTTCATTTTGCAACAAATTGGAGTCTCTAGCACAATATTCGATTTATGGTGAATTATAAAAAAAATTACATTTCTTTACGTCCACGCGGTAACTCTTCCGAAAAATTATACGTGCGATTGTGGTAATGTTTGCACCATTTTAAATTAGCCGTTACATAAAGTTTTATATATGAAAATGTGCGCAATTTCATGTATAATACAAAAAAAAATAGTTGAAGGTTGTAGCTTTTCTCATTTTTGAAATATTTGCATATAAATCACGATAAATAGGAAAAAATCCACGTTCGGTCAAATTTGACTCTACCGAAATGGTCGAAAAACGCAATTGTAAGATAAAACTCTTACAGTCTAGTAATATTCAGTCATTTATCTTCATCGTGAACAAATTCCAAAAGTTCTTCTAGCACAATATTTAAATTTATGGTGAATTTTTTAAAAAAAACTTTCCTTCCCTCCGCGCGCGGATTCTCCGCCACAAATCTCCGAAATGCGTAAGTCCCATTCTCGGAATATTTGCTCCGTTTCATATTAGGCATTTCATAGAGTTTTATATTATGAAAATGTGCGCAATTTCATGTAGAATAAAACGAAAAATATTTGAAAGTTGAGCGTTTCTTATTTCCGAAATAATTGCATATAAAGAATATATATAAAAAAAATTCGACATTCGGTCAACTTTAACTCGTCAGATATGGTCGAAAACTGCATTTGTAAGCTAATATTCTTACAGTATAGTAATATTCAATCATTTGTCTTCATTTTGAAAGAAATTGGAAGTCTCTAGGACACTATTTAGATTTATGGTGAATTTTTGAAAAAAATATTTGTTTACGTCCACACGTTACGAATTCATGGCATTAGTTTGTGATAATATTTTTCTCTGTGTTTGCTTTTATCGTTTTACAATGTGTTATATACCAATGATTGTGCAATTTAGTGTACATTACAGAACAAAAAAAGTAACTTGTTATCTTTAACCGTTTTGCTCACAGCGCGATTTAAATACAATTATATATGAAATTTCATTTTTGCGCTATCATATATCGCATTATTTATATTATTTATATATGATAATGATAATTTTTTCATTTCTGATGGTTGCATACTAAACTTCAGGCAATGACAAAAAAAGGAGCCAAAAATGAACTCTTAATCTTGAAAACTAAGCGCGCTGTGATTTAAAAAAAATATATTTTTTTTTCCGCTTCCGCGCTCACTCTGAAATGTCTCCGGCACACGGGAGACATTTTTTTTTTTACCGCTTCGGCGTTTAAGGGTTAACTCATCAACCACCTTCTGATACTGGGAGCTTCTGTGGTTGCCAAGGAAGTTTTTGCAATGACTGACTTAAGGGACAGCCAGGTAGAGTTCAGCAGGATTCAGAGCATCATCAAAACTAGTGTCCTTGATGAGTTCCCTTATTTGAGGAACATCAAATATACCTGCATTAAGTTTCTCCATGCCTTTTTGTTGAAACTTATGATGGAGGAAAGCAAATCCTCTACCTTCCCTGTCCAATGCCTTTACAAAGTTCTCCATGAGACCGAGTTTGATGTGGAGGGGTGGAAGCAATATCTTACTCGTTCAACCAGATTGTGGGACAGAATGCTGTGTGATCCATGGTTTTTATCCTTGGTCTTTGATAGCCACTCTTGTCTGACATAAGCTGGTCACCAGCATAGCTATCCCATAAGCACAAAAAGCATGGATACTTTGTGTAACCACTGAAGTCCTAGGATGAGTCCAACAACTTCAAGATCTCCACAGATCAACTATTTATGTTCCTGGTAGTTCAGAGCAGACAACAAGAACGTTCCATGCTTTGTGGGATTCTTTCATTACAACTGAGTGCCCGAACAGGGATAGAAGAAAACTTATTTCCGTTATTCAGAGGAACTGCCTTGAGACTTGTGTTAGACGAGTCAATGAAAAGTCTCCATTCCATAGCATCATATTTCAGACCAAGTAATTCAATCAGGTCAGCAATATTGCTACAGTAGACCAGTGAAGATGAAGATTCTTCATCAAACGTAGAATTTTCAAAATTCTCTCTCGGTCCCGTCCCGATACCAAGAGAATTACTATTGTACCCCGGTGCAGTAGACGTTTATCTCAAAGACAAGAACCCAGTAGCTGGGCAAACTCCTTGGAAAAGTTAGGTCTCGTGTCAGGTCATGAGTTTGGCTTGGGTCAAAGGCACCGGTTGGTCGTCCTCCTTCTGGCCTGTATGCACCACACTCAGCTGTATCAGTCATGTCACTACACAGATTCAGAGTCAGAACTAAATTTCATGGTGAAATTTGGCTCAGGAACAGGAAGATCAGGGCCATGGGGGACTGGCTTTATGGCAGAAGGAACCATCAGGTATTGAACATGGTGCTTGTTTTTGCGATTAATGCCTTTTAGATTTGTCATGCAAAAGTAGCAGTTGGTAACGTGATCTTTCCCTTCCCTCCACACCATTGGGACACCAAATGGCATCTTCTTCATATTCTCCAATCCCATAAGTTCTCTACATGTTTTGCAGCAGATATGGGGAGCGAGATGGCTTATCCTGGTCCCCTAGTGTGACTCCAAAGTAAGCTTGATATGCCTTCTTCACAAAATCCTTGATTTTGTTTAATGGTCTGGAAGAAACACATGTCTACAGATGTAACAGAACCGATTAGGATGGTTTTTCAATTCTGATCCATTTTTATACATATCTACACTGAAAGAAAAACTAAAAATACAGTAGTGCCTCAGGATACGAAATTAAAATTAATCCTCCGAAGCGGCCTTTGTAACCTGATTTTTCCATATCTTAGAGCTAATTCGTTCCAACCTCTACAAAAACACCACAGTAAATTTTATAATAAAGCTAAATTGACCAATAAACAATGAAATACAACAATTTGGACCATTCAATACCTAAGGTAACTGTGCCTGACCTGTAAAAAAAGTGTATTAGTGCACAGGGTACAAGAAATACTGTACGTATATGTACGTCCACATGTAGTAAAATGTGGAACCTTACCTTTCGAGTGAGGCTATGTCCGAAAGTGGCAACAGAGGAGGAGGACAAATGGCAGAAAACATGAACACTTAACTTTACGAAACACATTAAAAAGGGCAGAAAACATTACCATTAAACTTTTTACGAATCACATTAACAAATGGCTGAAATTACTAACCACTTAACTTTATGAAAAACTTAAAATTAAATTTCTTTTTTTGTTTTGCCTTTTTCTGATTTTTTTATTTTTCTTACTTTTTTACTTTACATTTTTTAAGAAATTTCAATTTCTTCACCACTTTCTGTTTTTTCGTATCACTTGGACCTTCCTCTTTGCTTACACTAAAGGCCTCTTTAAAAAATAACTATCCAAGGAAGATTGCTTCTGCCTGCTTTTCACAATGTTCCTGAAACAACTCAGGCAAACGTCATCGAACTGTGCAAGCATACGACCTGTGTAAGCCTTTTCGGAGTGTCTCTTTTCTACAAATGATTGCACTTTATGAAAAGCACCTAGAATATCCTTAATTTCTGCCGTTGTCATAGGGTCCTCCTCCTCCTCCTCGCCGCTGCTAGAGAACTCTTCTTGAACGATGTTATGTTGCATGGCCTCCAACTCCTTCAGGTCATCCATCATAAGCTCCTCTTGGTGCTCCTCGAGAAGGTCACTGACGTCGTCCTCGTTGACGACAAGCCCCATGGACTTGCCGAGTGCAATGATCTCATAAAGATCTGGTTGTGAAACAGTTTCAGGATCGTCAACTGTTTCTGAATCTGCATCAGCTTCACCCATGTTGAATCCCTTGAAGTCTCGGGCGGATACGGCATCAGGCCAGAGTTTCCTCCATGAAGAATTCAAGTTCACCATGAAACTCCCTGCAAAGCTTGATCGATGAGTCGGATGCATATCACGATATTGAAATGCTCCTTCCAAAATTCACGCAAGGTGAGGTTTGTGGTATCGGTGATGTCGAAACATCTCTTGAAAAGATGTTTTGTACACAGATTCTTTTGAAGTTCGATATCACTGCTGTCCATGGGCTGGAGGAGAGGTGGGGTGGTGTTAGGCAGAAGATAAAGAACCTTGATAAAAGAATTCTCAGCTAGGATATCTTCCTCGAGCAGGAGGTGAGCAGGGGCATTGTCTAACAGCAGACATTTCAGAGGGAGGAGCTTCTCTTCCAAGAATTTCTTCACTGTCGGGCGAAACACAGATTTACCCACTTGGTGAACTAAAGTCTCGTTACCCAGGCTTTCACAATAGCCCTCCACATCACCGGAAGCTTCTCCTTTAGCACTTTGTGGCCTTGAAGCCTCGAGGAGTCTCGGAATGATACACAAGTAGGGGCTTCACCATACAATCCCCACTGGCATTAGAACAAAGTGCAAGAGCAAGCCTGTCTTTCATAGGCTTATGCCAGGGTAGCTTCTCTTCCTGCGTGATGTACGTCCGACGAGGCATTTTTTCCAAAAAAGGCATGTCTCGTCACAGTTGAAGACTTTGCCGAGAACTGTAGCCTTCCTTGATTGTCCATCTGTCGTCGGACATCTTAACAAAGGCTTCAGCTCTTTCGTGTCCGAGCTGGCAGCCTCCCAAATGCCGCACCACTGAATGGATGCCAGTCCGTTTACAGAATTTATCAAACCAACCCCGAGAAGCCTTGAAGTCTGGGGTTACCATCGATGTCGCTTCTCCTACGTCGTCTTCGGCACCTGGGTGGGGCACTCAGATCACCGAAAATAGCGCTGGCCTTCTGGCAGATTGCCATCTCGGCTATCGTATTGCAGTGATTCTTTGTCCTTAATCCATACAAGAAGCAGCCTCTCCATCTCATCATGCATGTGGCTCCTCTTGTTGGACAAAATAGTCACGCCTTGGAAAGTGCTTTGATGGCTTCCTTCTGCTTAAGGATGGTGCCTATTGTCAACAGATTTTGGCCGTATTCCTTCACCGATCACACTCACCCGCATGCAAGCTTCATACTTTTTAATTATCTCCGTCTTCCGTCTCCATAGAAAGCATCCTCTTCTTTCCATGAACTTCAGCAACACTCTTGGGACCCGTGGGTAATAACGCAAGTTAATTAAGCTCACACACAACACCATAAAGTAACTTACTACAAAGAAAGCAAAATCACTAACACGAATTTACATTAACAAATTCCTGTTTTTTTTTTATACAATTTCATCATAAAACTACACTTTTGTGATAAAACTATTAAAAACTAAGTATATAAATTTTTAGAGGGTTTTTTTTCTTGAGTTTTAGCTAACAAAAAAAAAATGATATTGTTAGTATACAATAAAGTTTTGTACATACTTACCTAGCAGATATATACTTAGCTTACGTCTCTGACGTCACGACAGAATTCAAAACTCACGGCACACGCGACAGGTAGGTAGGTGATCTACCTTACCCGCCGATGGGTGGCGGTGTATGAACCAATCCTACTTTCTAGTCAGATTTCTCTTCCACCTGTCTCCTGAGGGGAGGCCTGGGCAGGCCATCAATTGTATATATCTGCCAGGTAAGTATGTACAAAAACTTTATTGTATACTAACAATATCATTTTTGTACATGAACTTGTTTCCTGTCAGATATATACTTAGCTGATTGACACCCTTGGTGGAGGGCAAGAGACAGCTCAATAACATAGAAAAGGGAAACAACACTGTTGTAGGATATAAAAAACCTTGGTTCTTACCTGTCTAGGCAGAAGACTCATAGTTACTGTCTATTAGTCTGCGTTGCCTGAAGAGCTACAGTGAGGGCGTGACCTACATCTGAAAAAGACTCTTTTGGTCTACCAAAGGGATTTGTTTATCCACTTACTTGGTAGAATCCAGTAGGATCTTGTCAAAGGGGATTCGCCCACTTATATGACAGAACCTGTCCACTACCATTGCAAGGAGCTCAAAACACCAACCCGATCACCTAACCAATCTAATTATTGTTAGAACTACGATATGAAAGAGATGCCTACCCGCATCCTCTTCCATACAACCATAAAAACACAATACAAAAAGGGAAATAACTAAAAAGGATATGATTCAGCTCCCTGCCCCAGCACTGAATCCGCCGCCGATACCGTAATGGGCCTAACACGAAGCACCTTAGCATACGTAATTTTTGCACGTCTCTCAGGTAGTGTTGGTGAAGACCGAGTTGCCATCTCCACCAAAGTTGCCTTCATGAGATTCTGGAGCGACATCTTCTTGAAAGCCAAGGACGTAGTGATGGCCCTCACTTCATGAGCCTTGACTTTAAGAAGCTTAAATTGATCTTGATCGCATGCAACATGGGCTTCCTTTACAATGCTTCAAATAAAGAATGCCAGAGCATTTTTTTTGACAATGGCCTACTGGGATCTCTTACAGAACACCAGAGGTTGTCCATATTGCCCTTAAGTTTTTTCTTTCTAATGAAGTAAAACTTAAGGCTTCTTACAGGGCAAAGAGTCCTCTCTGCTTCTTCTCTACAAGGGAGGATAAGCCTTGCACCTCAAAACTACCGGGCCAGGAGTGGAGGGGTTCTCGTTCTTGGCTAAGAATGAAGGAAGGAAGGAACAAATCACGGAATCTCCTTTGAATCCTGCACTTCCTTCTAAGGCTTGAAGTTCACTTACTCTTTTGGCGGATGCCAAAGCATGAGAACAGGGACCTTCATTGTCAGGTCTCTAAACGAAGCTGACTGAGGTGGTTCAAACCTTGAGGACCTCAGGAAAAGAAAGACACATCAAGGTTCCAGCTTGGGGTTCTATTAGAGACTTTCTTGGATTCTCAAAAGACCTTATCAGATCATGCAGATCTTTATCTTCCGAAATGTTCATGCCCGCCCCTGTGTCTGAACACTGCGGCTAGCATGCTTCGATAACCTTTTATGGTTGAGACTGCCAGGCCGCATTTTTCCCTAAGGAAACAGAGGAAGTCTGCTATTTGGGTTACAGAGGTACTGGAAGAGAAAAGCTTCTGGTTCCTGCACCAACGGCGAAAGACATCCCACTTCGACTGGTAGACTCTAAGGGTAGAAGGTCTTCTTGCTGTGGCATTGCCTTTTGCAGCCTTTGCCAAAAAACCTTTTGCTCTGACAAGACTCTTGACAGTCTGAATCCATTCAGATTGAGAGCGGGTAGGTTCTTGTGATACCTGTCGAAAGTGGGGTTGTTTGAGCAAATCGATCCTTTGTGGCAGGGATCTTGGAATATCTACTAACCATTCCAGTTACCTAATCTGTGAACCAGTCTTGGGCGGGCCAGAAACGGCGCTATCAGCATCATCCTTGCACGCTTCTGAGGACGCAAACTTTTTTTGTGTCTCTCCCAGTATCTTGAAGGGAGGGAACGCATATAAAGGTCTAGATGTTTCCAGTCTAGCAGAAAAGCATCTATCGCTACTGCCCTTGGGTCTGAGATCAGGGAGCAGTAGATGTCTATCCACGCGTTCTTGGAGGTAGCGAAGAGATCTATGTGAGGTCTGCCCCCACATCTTCCACAGTTCGTGGCACACGTCTGAGTGAAGAGTCCACTCCGAAGGAAGGACTTGATTTTTTCCTGCTCAGGAGGTCGGCCCTGACGTTCCTTTTCTCCCTGTACGAATCTGGTGAGGAGTCTTATCCTCCTTACCTCCGACCACAGCAGAAGGTTCCTTGCTGTTTCGTACAGGGAGTAGTACGTCCCCCCCTGCTTCCTGATGTATGCCAAGGCTGTGGTGTTGTCCAAGTTTATCTGTCCTGCTGCATCACGGACTTGGGACTCGAAGGCTTTTAAGGCCAGCCAAACCCCCATCAACTCCTTTTTGTGATGTGCCAGGACACCTGTTCCCCCTCCCAGGTGCCTGACACTTCTCTTGATCCGAGCGTCGCTCCCCAACCTGTGTCCGACGCGTCGGAAAACAACACTAGGTTGGGGTTCGGAATGTGCAGGGATAGAACCTTCTACAAAGCGAAGAGGGTCTGCCCACCAGAGAAGATCCTTCTTTATCTCCTTTGAGATCTTGAAGGAGAACTCTAGATCTTGAGAGAGACGGCTCCAGTTCTGGTGCAAAAAGAACTGGAGTGGTCTCAGGTGCAACCTTCCTAGAGAAACGAATTGCTCCAGTGAGGAGAGTGTCCCCAACAGACTCATCCACTCCCTTGGCTGTGCATACATCTTCCTCTAGAAAGGTTGTGTTATCCTTTCTGGGGGAAGGATACGCCCGAAAAATCCGGAGAACCATCCGAATCCCCCAGATAAATCCGTTCTTGGCTGGGGATTAACTGTGATTTCTGGGTGTTTCACTAAAAGTCCCAGCGAACTTGCCATGGTCAAGTCTTTTGTAGGTCCTCCAGACATCTTTCTTTCGACTTGGCTCTGATCAGCCAGTTGTCCAAATAGAGGGAAACCCTCACTCCCTCCAAATGTAGCCATTCTGCTATGTTTTTCATGAGCCCCGTAAACACTTGGGGGCTGTTAGAGGCCGAAGCACAAGGCCCTGAATTGGAAAATCTTTCCTTTCCACATGAACCTCAGAAACTTCCGTGAAGAAGGATGGATAGGCACATGGAAGTAAGTTGTCCTGAAGATCTATGGACAGCATCCAGTCCCCTGGACGAAGAGCAGCCAAAACTGAAGACGTCGTCTCCATGGCGAACTTTCTCTTCTTCACAAACAAGTTCAGGGCGCTTACATCCAGAACCAGTCTCCATCCTCCTGAGGCTTTTGGAAACTAGGAAGAGGCGGTTGTAAAAACCGCAGAACGAGGCTCTTTCACTAGCTCTATAGCTTCCTTCTCTAGCATTTGCTCTACTGCTAGAGCAATGGGCTTGGTTCATGTAAGGGTCCTTGTACTTGGCCACCAACTCCAACTCCCTTGGAGTTATAGTCAAGGGCGGTCTTGATGTGAAGGGAATGAGGTACCCCTTCCTGACGATCGAGAGAAACCAATTGTCCGCCCCCTTCTGGGCCCAGACATCTGAGAATCTTAGTAGTCTGGCTCCTACTGTAGTCTGGAGGACTTGGAAGCTACTTCTTCGATCTGATCGATCGAGAGAAGGTCCTCCCTCTCTTAGGGGGTCTAGTTCCTCTAGTGAAGAAGATCGGGAGGGAGGACCCCTCGAAAGGGCTCCTGTCTCGAGGGTGTCTCCTTCTTTGTCTTAGCCTGGAAGGCTGCTCGAGGAATCCAAGCGACTGCGCCAACATATCTTGAGTGGCCTTTGCCGAGAGGGCACTCGAGATGTCCTGGATGATCTTCTTCGGGAAGAGCAGGGGCGAGAGCTGCGAATATAACAGCGAGGCTCTCTGAGCGTGTGATACCGCTTTCGTTAGGAAAGAGTAGTACACTCCCCTTTTCTTGATGACTCCTGCTCCAAAAAGAGAGGCCACCTCGCTCAAACCGTCTCTCATTGCCTTATCCATTCAAGTTCAGGACACTATGAAGATCATCAGGTGAAAAGGAATCCGGGGATTGAGTCCTCTTAGCTAAAACCCCCAAGGACCAGTCCAAGAAGTTGAAGACTTCCAGGACTCGGAACATTCCCTTCAAAGGTGGGTCAAGCTCATTCATTCCCCACGTAGTCTTAGCAGAAAGAAGAGCTGAGCGACGAGAGGAATCCACCAATAAAGAGAAGTCCGAGTCCGCGGCAGAGGGAAGAACCAAGCCCAAAGGTTCTCCCCGATTCGTACCAGAAACCCATCTTTCCTGTCAGCTTGGAAGGCGGGAAAGAAAAAACTGTCTTCCCTCTTTCTTCTTTGGATAGAAGCCAATCCCCAAACCTCTAAGGGCCTTCTTCACAGATATGCAGGTTTCATTTTAACATATGAAGAAGTCTTCGTTGTTTTTGAAGTCGAAAACAGGGCATCTCCCAAACTCTTGTAGAAGCAGGTCAGTAAGTTTCTTGTAGGAAGAGACCGAAGAGTCCTTGGTCAATTCCTCATCTGTAGCCTCTTGTTCTTCCTCTACAGAAGAACCATGAATATCCTTCGAAGGGAAGGCCATCTTATCGGAAGGAGAGCGCCTATCCTTCGAGGGGCGCCTGTCCATCGAAGGGAGCGGCTGCCTGGGGGAGAGCGCCTGCTAGGAGAGCGCCTACTAGGAGAGCGACCTACCAGTAGAGTCGCGCCTGTCAGGCTCTAAGTTCTTGTCCAGGTGGGGGGGCGGTTGCCTGGAAGAAGAGCGCCTGCTAGGCTCTTGGCGCCTGCCACAAGGAGAGAGGCTCTCAGGCGAAGAGCGCCTACTAGTTTGAGGTAGCGCCTGCCAGGCTCCAGGCTCCAAGCACCTGTCCAGGGGTGAGCGGCTACCTGGAGAAGAGCGCCTGCTTGGAGATTGGCGCCTATCAGGCTCTTGGCGCTTACCAGGCTCCTGGCACCTGCCAGACTCTCGGCGCCTGCCAAGAGGAGAGAGGATGTCTGGCGAAGAGCGCCTGCTTGGGGAGAAGCGCCTACCAGGCTCAAGGCCTATCCAGGGGAGAGCGGCTGACTGGAGAAGAGCGTCTGCTTAGAGAGCGGCGCCTACTAGGCTCTTGGCGCCTACTAGGCTCCTGACGCCTGCAGGCTCTTGGCGCCTGCCAAGAGGAGAGAGGATCTCTGGCGAAGAGCGCCTGCCAGGAGCGTGCATCCTTACAGGCTCTTGGCGCCTGACCACGGGAGAAAAAGCGCCTACTCGGGGAAGTAGCGTCTATCAGGCTCTAGATCGGCCGAGGAGCGCCTGCGGGGCGCTTGTTACTTCTCCGAAGGTGACGGGAAGTCAACAGGATCTGCTTAGACTTCTTAACGTGGAGAGAGACATCCTTCTTACGGCGAGAACTCCCTGCCAAGGAGTCGGCCAGAGCCGAAATCTGCGCCTGCAAACCCGCTAAAATACGAGCTGGTGATCTCTCGAAAGCCTCTACTGGGGACGAGGTTCGAGAGCGATAAGGAGAGGAGTACTCCTGAGATCTCCGGGGCCTCTTGATATCTACTTCAGGCTCTTCCGAAAAGATTCAGGGTTCTGGAGGGAAGGGGCGCAAGGCTCCTTCCAGGCTCTCTTGAGAGGGCGCGAGGCTTCCGAGGCGCTCTATCCCCCGCGCTTAGGAGAGGGCGAAGATGAAGAAGAGAAGCATTGGCGCAATAAGGCCAAGGCAGCCTGGGAACGTACATCAGGAGCTACCGAGGGACGCCTGACCGGTGGGGGTTCTCCCTAACCTTCCTGCGGCTGTTGACTTTCCTCCTCCACTGGGTCTGGGAGTCTGGAAGAGGTCTAGGCCTGGAAGCATTAAGGAGCCGGTCAGACGCACTCTCCACTGTGCACTGGGGGCACTGCACAAATCACTGGCACTGTCACTCTTACCTTCTAATGAGAGTATTTTGCTCTCCATGCTACAAATCGTGGCTCTCATGGAGGCCACCTCCTAAAGGCGTATCTTCAGGTTCAATGCCGGGAGCAGGTGCTGAAACAGGAGAAGGTTCTCCTGCTACAACAGGGTTCTCTACTTCTAGCTCGCTAATGCGAGACCTACTGGAGCTTCTTGAAGAAGCCTTCCTCACCCTATCTTTCTCCAACTTCCTCAAATAGGAAGAAAGAGACTTCCATTCATCTTCATCTAACCCTTCACACTCCTTACATGGGTTAATGAAAGAACAGTCATTCCCTCGACATCTCATACATACATTGTGAGGATCTACCGAAGCTTTCGGTAGCCTCACCTTACACTCACTCACAGAGCACACTCTAAACATGGCCGATTTCTTAACTTCAGAATCAGACATAATTAGGAAAAAACCAGAGAAAAATCAGAAAACAGTCCACAATCGCATATGCCAAGCCAAAGAGATCAGGTACTTCACCAAAAAGTCAGTCCAAAAACAATCCAGGCAACGAGAAATGAATCAAACTATCGGGAGGAACCAACAACAGGTGTTGTCAGAACCGGCGACAGAGAAAATCTGACTAGAAAGTAGGATTGGTTTCATACACCGCCACCCAGCGGCAGTAAGGTAGATCACCTGACCTACCTGTCGCATGTGCCGCGAGTTTTGAATTCTGTCGTGACGTCAGAGACGTAAGCTAAGTATATATCTGACAGGAAAGTTCATGTACAAAATTGGCTGTTTTCTGCATTTTTATAGGGGTTCCAACTATTTGTTTCGCGGGTTCTAACTATTCACGAGGGGGGTCTGGTAACGCATCCCCCGCGAATACAGGGATCACTGTATATAAAACCATCATACCAACACTAACCTTCCTGTTAGGTTATTTTACCCAAACACTAACCTTCCTGTCAGGTTATTTTACCTTATAAGTAAATCAATACTTACTCTAAGCATAACTTAGAGTGATAATTCGAATTACAATTTCAACACTCCATTCAACATGTTACTTTAAAAACTACCACTTAGAATGGAGCTCCGAGTTTTAGACTACTATTACATTTGGCACCTGTTGCCAGTTGACTAGCCTTAGAATATGTATTCTAGGCTAACAACTTTGATTAATAGTGTTAGTAAGGGGTTCACTACTTAACACTAGGAATTATCCGGCTTGGTTTATTTCGGTCATACTAAATATGGCAAAATAAAACTAAAATGGTGTAGCCTGTTTATCTACTTCTAGGTACTATTCACCAAAAAATTAGGTAAGTATTTTAAGATATACTATCTCAGGTTACAGGCTACCGATAATTGCCATTCCTAGTCTAAAATTACTTGTCCTAAACCAGCTAGGGCTACTAGCTCAAGTAGGCTACTGCTTTGGAAATTGTAGAAACTGTTATCTGAAAAGATTAACTAAATTAATAATACAATATGGAGTAGTTCTTTAGCAAAAAAAACAAAAAATTTCCAACAAAAATTTATTTAAAAACACTCGCGTTCGTAAAGGCTAGCCTGGAACGTGTCTCGCTGGTCACCTGTTCTAAACAACACCGGACAGGTAAACCAAAACACCAGTTTTCGTACTCACAAATAAAATTTTCTTGTTCCGCAGTTTTTAACCTAGTAACTGTTTTACTAAATCTTAAAAAATAAGCACTTTCAAATTTCAGTGATTCCATGATTCTGGAGAACGATCTCGAAGAAGAAAAAATCTCAAGATAGAGGAGCACTGGAAGAATAGACTATTGTCTGTGTTGATCAGAGGAGTAATGGTTCTTGGTCTTTTGGCTGGCCCGAGCATAAAACAAGATGGCTGATGCACATGCGCAATAGTCACTTCTACAGGTTTTGACGTAGGAAACTGGATACAGCTTTCGCTGAAGACAAGATAAAATGCCTTCTTGTCTTTTGAGTCCATTATACTCTATCACTTGTCATAGTGTTGATCATTATAGCATAATACCTGGCTAAGAGACCTGACTAAAAGATATTTCTTTGCTATTAGTCTGATCACCGTGGGGTGCTGGCACACACCATGGAGGGTAAATCCTTTGAGGACAAAACAGAAACTACGCTATCAAAAAAGTTTTGTTGGAAACGAAGGCCACTGTTATTCAATGATAATATTCGGAAAAACTTCTCAAATAAATCAAGAAGTTACTGCAGTTTCAAATAATTACACCCACAAAAACCGTAAAGAACGTGAATCACAATTTAGGAGTGAGTGAAATAGAGGAGTTCCAGATAAGGAATAGGTAGCTGTAAGAAGTCGTCTCAGAAATTGTGTGTTTGCCAAACTTCCATAGTGATGAATATTTTTAATGCAGCACACTTGCAGATTGCGAGGTAAATTAACAACACCACCATTATACAAGTGTATGCTCCTACAAAGAGAGAGTGGTAAGAAGCCCAGTCCCATAGGGTTTAAAAATGTGGTGTTGCCAAACTTCCATAGAAATAAATATTTTTTAATGAAGTACACTTGCAGGTTGCAGGTAAATATCAAACATCACCCATATACAAGTGTATGCTCCTAGTGAAGAGAGTGGCAAAGAAGAGAAGGATGAATTTTATGAAAAGCTAACTGGAGCATACAGAGGGTTAGAAGGCATGATATGTTATTGTTGAGGCGGACTTTAATCCTAAGTAGGAAGAGAGTATGAAGGCTTTCAGGGAACAATTGGAAAATTTGGAATTGGAGTTAGAAATGATAATGGTTGAGAAGACTCTTAGAGCTATGTGCATCTGGGTTATCTATAACAAACACATATTTCAGCAATAAATTAGAGCACAAAACTATGCGGTCGTCGCCAAATGAATTGGTACAAAATTCTATAGATTATGTTATTGTAAATCAGAAACGAAAGAAGTCTATATTAGACACCAGAAACTTTTAGGGGCTGCCATGTTCCTTCAGGCCACAAACTTGTAATCTCCAAGATTAGAATAAATTTAAAGGCCAATCAAGAAAAAAGAAGTATAGTTAAGGGCCAATCAAGAAAAAAGGAGAAGTATAAAGCTTGATGTAGGTAAGTTGACAAATGAAAGAATTATTAAACAACAATATGAGGTGAAGGTAGGAGGAAAATTTGTTGGCATTTAATTGGGATGGAAAATATGGTATGGATGGGATTCAGAGGAAACCTGGGCAATATAAGTTTCAGATACTCAAGGACTGTAGCAACAGAAGTGTTAGGTTATAAGAGAAGTAACAGCAAACCTTGGTTCAGTGATGAAGCAAAAGCTTTAAGTGCAGAGCAACAAAGGTTGAGAGTTCAAATGGACGATGAACAGGACCTAGAGAGGAAACAACAACTAAAAAGACGCAGAAATAGAAAGCTGAGAGAACTAAGTGATAGGATGAAGCATGATCAAAACATGTTTTGGAAGGAAAGAGCTACCAAAGTTGAAGTAGCTATGGAAACTGGTGAGAGCTGGGTTATGTTTGCAGCTGTGAGATTCTTGAGGAACGCAAGCCAGAAAAAGTTTGGAGGGAGTGATATGGCATGTTGGATGAAGAATGGGAACTTGGTCGCAGATGAAATGGAGAAAAGGAATCTGTTTGCAAGGTATTTTGAAAGACACCTAAATGTTGTAAGGACGAGTGCATTGCTGACTTAAGCGAGGTGCTGGAGGTACAAGAAACAGGATATTAGTGCACAAGAGGTGAAAGATGCCTTAAAATCTGTGAAAAATGGAAAATTGCTGGTGTGTGCGGGATAACCGCACGTGCTGAAAGCAGGAGGACAAAGGATGATAGAGGCCTTAAGAGTTGTTTTTAGCATAGTTCGGAGTCCAGAGGTGGTACCAAGTGATTGGAAAAAGGTAATATGATACCAATATATAAAAATAAGGGAAGCAAGAGTGAGTGTGGTAATTATCGGGGCATAAGTTTACTGTCAGTCCCAGGGAAGATATTCATGAAAGTGAAACTCAACAGAATAAGACCTATAGTAGAAGAGAAACTTAGAGAACAGCAGTGTGGTTTTAGAAGTGGAAGGTCAACAGTGGATCAAATTTTCACCTTAAGACAGATAACTGAGAAGAGATGTGCTTTTATAGATTTGGAGAAAGCGTATGATTCGGTATGGAGGGATGAAATGTGGAGAGTGGCAGAACACTATGGTATACCACTAAAAGTGATAAGGATACTAAAGAACTGGTACCAAGGTGTGTGCAGCTGTGTACAGACGGATGTACAGCAAAGTGACTGGTTTCCAGATGGAAGTGGGCTAAACCAGGGAAGTGTTATCTCACCCACCTTGTTTAATGCATGTATTGACCACATAATGAGAAAAGTGATGGAGAATGAAAAACGAGGAACTAGTATTGGTGGAGAAGTTTTTATGGATTTGGACTTTGCTGATATTGTTGCATGGTTGCTGATACGCGGCTGGTGCTGGTAGGTATGGTAATGAGGATGGAGACAGAGACACAGAATTTTGGTTTGAACATCAGCACAAAGAAGAGCGAGATCATGGTTGAGTAAGGATGACATGATTGGGTGCACATGGAAGATAGTATGTCAATCAGAGGACAGGAACTCAAGCAAGTTGAGAAGTTTGTATACTTAAGTGTGGTAACACCAGATGAAAGGCAAATTGAGGATATACAAAGAAGAAAAGGAGGAGCAGCAAGAGCTTTTGAAGTCCTGAGAAGAAACGTGTAGTCAAGGCATGAAATCAGCTTGAAAACTAAGATCAGAATATTTAATGCAGTAGTACTGCCAGTCCCTGATGTATGGTTCGTCCACCTTCCACCTGGGCACTGACCAGAACAGAGGAAAGAAGGTTGGATGCTTTTGAGATGAAGCTGCTAAGGAGGATACTTTGCAATAAATGGGACGATTTTGTTAGGAATGAAGACGTCAGGATAGAGGTTGAGGCCGGGAAATTGCCAGTCATGTATCAGGCTGAACGAGGGAAAGCTGGAAATTCGGTTGGAACATTTGAGAGGATGGAATGGGAACAAGACCCAAGGAGAGCACTGAGAGCAGCACAAATAGGAAGAAGACCACTGGGAAGGCCAAGAACGAGGTAGATAAATATAATTGTCAGAGATCTTGAAGAAATCCAGAACCTAGAGAAAGCGATGGAAATGACTCAGGATATAGACAGATAGAGAGGAACTGTATCAGCCTTATGCCACTGGCCAGTGGTGGAAGATAACATAGAGTAAAGTAAAGTAACACTTGCCAAGAACAAGAGGGTGTAATGCCTGGCATTCAAATTTACACGTGGGTCCAATGTACCAGTAAGGGATGAATCATTTAGAGAATGAGGATTACCCCTCACATAATAAAAGAATAGAGGCTAAGAGGGAATGAGAACTTTTTTTATGGCACATAAGCAATAAAATCTCGCCCAATTTGCCTGATAAGGGGCATTGGTAAAGAATCTGCTGAGTGTAGTGATGACATTAAAAATCTCTAAGACTATGCTGGATAATCACATGTGAACTTCATACGGATTCTATGTGAGGGTGAAACCAGTGAAAGCACAGTAGATAAAATACATGTAAGGATCCTGGGTGAGGGTGAAACAATGAAAGCACAGTAGATAATACAACAGAGACCCTACATGTGGGAAGTAACTTGGAATAGTCCAAATTCCAAAAAGTCCAGAAACATCATTTTTTTTTGTGAGCAAGAGGGAGTGATGAGGACCATTTGAGAATTCCCAAATACCCAACTTTGCCAGAACTTACATCAGCAGCTCAAATTAAAGAAACGTAGATAGTGAGATTATCCAATGAATGAAGCATGATATCTGTTACCAAATCTACATCTGCTGGGTCATATTACAGAGAACCATATGGTGTGAGTCTGATGTTCAATGGCACAACTAACACATCTAATAAGGGCATCCCCCATACCTGTTGCAGAGCAGCCTTTTAGAGATCTATGTGAAGAGACCACAGTGATGGGAGAACTTGATGAGCCCTACTAATAGCACCTGCAATGACACTGCAGACTCCCAGAACATTCTGAAGCAGGATGATATTGTGGATTTTTGCTGCTGTGACCTCCATGGCCAGCATACGTATATTATAACCTTGTCTCCCCTTCATTACTCATTGCAACTACCAAAAAATTCAGCTGTGATGCTTGAAAATTTAAGATGACCAACTGAAGCCGATGCTCACCTACCTCCCTTTGAGACTATAACAGGTGAGCTCCCTCAATCAAGGTTGAGACAATTGTAAGCATTTGGGGTATGGGGACCAGGGAAAGAATTACTTCAGCAGATTGTCCCTTTACCAATAAAGATCATTAAGGATGGGCTCCTTGGTCAGGATCATGATGGGTCCAGACCTTAAGATCGCCCTCCAATAAGGTCAACTAGAACTGCAGAGAGCAAATGCAAAACAGGCATTGTGGAAGCACCTTCTCTAGACACTTGATGTATAATCAACCCTTAATGCTACTAACCATTTGACCTTTGG
This sequence comes from Macrobrachium nipponense, assembly GCF_015104395.2. Taxonomy (NCBI): domain Eukaryota; kingdom Metazoa; phylum Arthropoda; class Malacostraca; order Decapoda; family Palaemonidae; genus Macrobrachium; species Macrobrachium nipponense. Next base: position 83,136,503 of record NC_087208.1, read on the forward strand.
AAAAGGATGAAAAAAAAAAATTCTTATGATCTCCTATGAGAGATAAACCAACTCTGAAACATATTGAGCACATTTCAAGTAAATTGCAGGCATGGATGGGTGAAAGGTTTGAGTTCTCCAGCTTAACCTGCAAACCAAAAACAACACAAGTCCAGAAGAAGCTGCAGATGCCTCTCCAACCCTTCAAAAGAAGCTGGAACCAACCACTTGTCTAGGTCGTGAAGATGCTCCCAAGGGGGATGTTCCCAGGCTCTGGTTCCTGGTAAAAATTTGAAGTAGTATACAGACTGACACCAAGGTCAGCCAGAACTGCCAGCTCTACCTAACAAAGCAAAGGTGCTTCCTGAAAGCAGGGAAATGAGACATACACCCTCTGCAGACAGATCCATATACTAATTCTATAATCTCAATCCTCTCTGTGACTTTTGTATGGAAGAAGAGTACTGAGAAGCCCCAGTCACTCGAGCAGAATCTCCTTAATGCCCCTTCTGCAGCATGGAGGTCACTTCATTGTTGAGGACCTACTTTCAAGTATCAGTAGATGGGATTCAAGGCATTTGGACAAGATTGGTTGGAAACTTGTGTCGAGCAACAGCAAGCAATAACCAAAGTGGAGAGCCTACACCTTCCAACTCCTCAAAATGCAGCCCTGAGGTATGGAGAGGGCAAAGCAGAATATAGAACATCATTACTGCCTCCCTAGCAAGGTACTTGAAGTTGGATTTCAACAGCCTCTGTGATGACTCTTTGTTATCTTTCAATAGATAGTTAATATAGGGCTTCACTGAAACACTTGCGTAAATCCTTAAGCCATATAATACGTGAAAATGATAATTATAAAAGTTATACACTGGAGGAGCTTTGAACAGTGGCGGGCTATGGCGTAGACTAATTGCAGTGATACCAGATACAGACAAATGAATAGCGCACCACAAAATGATATAAATGCTACATAATATTCCCTATGCTCCGATAAACATGAATAATTGCATTTACGTATTCCTAACACAACATGTATGCTAAATGTGCATTAGAAATACAGGTACATATTAATAATAATAATAATCATACATATAGTAAATAATTGTGATAATCCATCACCACCCCCCCTCCCCTTTGCGTTCAAAGAGCTTTATGAACGGGTATGGAGTCTAGGTGAACGTCGATACTCTAGGGAGTGTCACTTTGCGGTTGTTGACTTGTAGCAGGGCTACATCCTTCTTCTTTGGAGACTGTTGCATCTCATCCCGCAATTGTGAATTAGGGAGATGTACAGGGCGTAAGAAACGGCGGTTACGCCCATAATATTCTTCCTGAGGGTAACTTACATAGTAGTCTCGCGACTTGCCGATGCCCATTATAACGCCGTCTTATCCCATCGCTTAGAGATAGGGTCTTGAATCCGGACATTATCATCAGCTTAAGTGGTGCCAAAGGGTGTGCATGGCTGTCATACCGTATTTTGGCTGCTTGAGAACATGATGCTACACGACGGTCGTATTCTTCTGCTTTCGCTTGCCATTCCTGCTTGAATGATGATGCATGGGCTGGGACATGATCGGAGGGCTTGGCCATATAATATCTGTGCTGGAGAACGGCCAGCAATAGTTAGGAGTATTCCGTATCTCCAACAATCCTCTGTCAAAGTCTTCGGTGTCGATATTCCCAGTGCTACCTTTAGGATAAAATGTTTTGACCTTCTTTTACAGCTGCTTCAGCATGGCCATTGCTTTGGGGATAGTGGGGTGTGGACATCACATGTTGAACACCCCATCTGCCCAGAAAATTTTTGAATTCAGAGCTGGTGAACTGAGGTCCACCATCTGTCATCAGCCTTACAGGAACACCTAAGTCTCGGAAGATGTGGCTGAAGTGTCGTGTCGTTGCTTCTGCTGTAGTATTAGTACCAAATTTTACCACTACTGGCCATCCAGATAGCCTGTCTACATACACGAGGAAAGATTTCCCAGCAACACTGAAGAAATCAGCCGATACAGATTCGAAGGACGAGAGGGCTTCTCGTTGCATAACCACGGCTCCTGCTGTTGACTTGGCTGCATTATCTGACATGGCTCACAGGCGTGGACCGTATTTGCTATATCTGAATTAATACCTGGCCAATATACAGTCTGTTTAGCCCGACGCTTAGTTGCCTCCACACCACGATGGCTGTCATGAAGGCGTGTTAAAATATTGCGTCGCATAGCTAAGGGAACCACTATTCGGGCTCCGTACAATACAAGGTCATCATCGGTGTATAATTCCTCCCTTATTTTCCAATAGGGTAGTATGTGCATTGTGGAGGTCGTAGCGGTGACTGGGGAATCCATTGGCAACGTTTCTGGAGGAGTCTTGTGTATGAGGGGTCCTCACGTGCTGCGGTGCGAATTTCTTCCAAGGTAAGATCTTGTGTAGTTGATGTCTTCACCTCTGAAATTGCGTTGACAGTCTTGGCTATTACACTCCTTAGGGAAAGATGGGTTTCACTATTTAGCATATCATCCTCAGACGTTGGAGGCTCACAGGGGAACGTGAGAGGGCGGGATCAGGGATGCAATGTTCCTTGCCCTACGCCACACTGCAGTGAAGATATATGGTGAAACTTTCTCTTTTAGACGTTGTAGACGTGTGTTTTCCACTGCATCCAAAGTATATGTATTCCAAGATGGGTACCAAGGGGTCTATTGGTCAGTCACCAATGTGAAATGGGGTAATCCAAGTAAGAAATGACGACATTTAGTCATAGCCCAAACTGAAGCTAAACATTCCAACTCAATGGTGGCCCATCTAGTTTCTGCATCAGCCAAAAATCGTGAACCACACTGGACCAAGCGGAAATGGCCTTCGTCCCCGGGTCTTGCAGAAGGGCATATCCTAAACCATATAAACGAGAAGCATCCGTTTGCAGTATAGTGGGGCACGTCGGGTCAAAATGAGCTAGCACAGTTGGCTGAGAGAGAGCTTTTTAACACTGGCAAAGGCAGCATCGAGATTCTGCCGTCACGTAAAGGATCTCTTGGGGCTCATTAGTGGTCGAAGTGGATCTGCTGCAGCTGCAAGATTGGGTGAAAAATCTGTCAACTGGTTAGTAAGGCCAATGAATGACCTTAAATCTGTCAGATTTGCTGGCTTCGGGAACTCTGATATAGCTCGAACCTTCTCCTTATCAGCTGCAATTCCATCTTCAGATAATGTGTATCCACAAAATGATACAGCAGGGCTAGCAATGATAAACTTTTCTGCATTTAAAGTAATACCATGAGTCCTACAACGTGACAAAAAACTTTGTTACCCTGCATAAGTGAGAATAATAATCCTATCATATACAAGAATGTCATCCACCACCTTAACACAATTTGGATGCCTTGAAGGGCAACATCACCTCTCCTGCAGTAGGCATCTCCTGAGGCACTGATCCCATAGAAGAACGACGATAGCGATACCGACCATAGGGCGTGATGAATGTTGTAAGGGCTTGGTCTTCCTCTGCTAGTGGGATCTGCCAGTACCCACACAATGCATCCATAGTGGAGAAATACCTGGAAGTAGGATTGAGGCTCCTAATTGCACTAAACGGTGATGGTGAAGGATGGGCTGCCTTTGCACCTGTGAATTTAACTGCTTTTAAATCTGTGGTGACACGAACACCACCTGTAGGTTTGGGCACAAACCACTAAGGGGTCGACCACTCATGGGGACCGGGCCTGATCCCCAAACAGGTTCAATGATACCTTGTGCTACCATTGCCTCTAACTCAGTCTTGACGTCCTCTTGAAAGGCTAGTGGTATGTCCGTGGAGTGTAGATTGCAAAGGGCTTGGCATCCTCTTTAAGGTGAATACGCATGGGCGTACCCAGTCATTGGCTTAAGTTGTGCTCCTTGATGAAACTGCTCCTTTGTCATTAGCACATCGCTATATTCCTTAAGAAAGTATTGCCTGGCTTTCTTCCGGTGACATTGTAGCAGGGGGTGGAGAAACAGATGTAGTTTCAGATGCTATAACTTGGCTGGCTGGCACCCTGACCTGGTTCCTACTGAACTCCTGCTCAATTTCCTCTCTTGCATTTGACGCGGGAAGTCCCAGGGAATGATCCTTAGGTGTCGGAGGGCATCATAACACAGTAGGGGTTGTTGGAGAAAACTAAGGACGTCAATATACCCCTTGTATGATATATTACCATATGTCATCATGGCCTCCATTGATCCCAATACTTTACCTTCCATGGGTGATCCATCAGCGTTGGAGAACTGCAATTCAGGGGGAGGCCGCAATTCCTCGATACGATGCCCAGTGCTTGTAGATGCTGCACTCCAAACACAGTGGTATCTGCACCGGTATCAGGGATAACGTTGATCTTCCCTGATTTACCGCCATACGCAACATGTAAATTGATAGGCGGTGAGGGGCAACCTTGAGGGCGTAAAGCGACTGAACGTATAGCTGGAGAAGATGTCTTACGACGGTGTTTCAATTTATTTTCCTTTAAATCCTTCGACTCCCTAGTTCCCTTTGACTTTTTCTGTGCACAGCAAACATCATAGTGGCCAAATTTATAGCAAACTCGGCAACTCCCCTTAGCCACAATGCTGGGACATGCAGCAGTGTATGGGAAATGGCCAGTTTTAGCACAGTTCCTGCATTTGTGAGATGCTGCCTTACATGTGTCGCTATGATGCTGTTGACCACAATTCTTGCATCTGCTACTGAAAGAAGGGTTTTTCTCCTGCGAGTAACTTTTCTTAGGTTGCGGCTGCTTAGCAGCAACCTTCTTTTGCTTCTTGTAGTTTGACACAGCAAGTTACTGAAGTCTGTGGAGCCTTTAGCTCAGTCGTTGTCTTCTTTGCAGCTTCAAAAGCCCTGCAAGTTATCTTTACTTCCTCAAGTGTTGCTGTAGTTGGCATGCTGATGAGCTTCTTGGTGAGTTCTTCATTCCTTATGCCAACCAAAATGGCGTGTTTCATTTGCGGACTCCACGCAGTTTACCGTTCCTTTACACAAATCAACCTCCTCTGAGAGCTGTTGTTAAACGAACGAAAAAAAATCCGTTAATGACTCGCCCTGCTTGCTCCACATTGCGTAAAAGCTAAACGGCGAAGTGCCTCATTCTGCTGACCCTTTATATAAGTTTCAATTTGAGTTAAACACCATCTAAAGCATAGGTGAGTCTGGCGGAATACCCAAATTGTGCTCTAACAAGCGTCTCATCTCAACACTTAGGCATGCCCTTAGCTGTATTAATTGCTTAGGTTGTGGTAAATTATCCAAATCTACCATAACAGCATAATCATTCCATCTCTGCTTCCATTCTGTATATTGTCTATAGGTGACATCGTGAGTTAATGGTGGAGGCAAATTTACTGTAACCTTAGGTGCTTGCACAGCTAAATTAGGCCCTTGGAGAACGCTTGCAGATGTAGGTACTGGGGTAGGGGGCCCTATGCCATCTTCTTTTCTTCTTTCTTCATCTTGTTTTCTTCTTTCTTCATCTTTTCTATCCATGTATTTCAAACATCTTGCTGATAAAATCCATGGCCGCAAGGGGTTGATGAGGGAGACGTAGATCTTGAATGTGTTGGAGATGACGTCATGTCGGCGGTGGTTGAGGAAGATGGGGAAGAAACCTCCAAAGTCTTCGGTCTCTTCCCTTTATCGTGTTTTGGCGGCATAAATAGACAATTCAAACGAAATAAGAGAAAAATATCGCTCAGCGCCTTCAGTGTATTGGCGGCATAAATAGAAAATTCAATCGAAAAAAGATAGAATATCGCTCAGCGCCCTCAGTAGTAACGTCACAATGACGTCACAAAAAACCATAGCCAATCACCGACTACAATAGCTCTAGGTAACAGAGTCAAGATCGGAGCTGGCAACACTGTAACTGCTGTGGTCTCTTGCGCCGTTGCACACACGGTGAACGCAAGTAGTCGCCCCTCAAACGCTGGCGAGTATGGGTGTGACGCTCTGTTCCGGCCTCTGCAGACGGCCAACGCACACTAGTCCTAATTTAGGTAGCCATCACGATATATTGAGTCACTGTAATAAAGCCCCCAGCAATATATTGATTCACTGTTAAAAAGCCCCAACAATATATTGAGTCACTGTAAACCACACAAGCTCACTGCCAATATGTACGTACATCCAAACGAAGCTCGAGTTCACTGCTGCTTGGTAACTTGGTTACGATGAACACGAACACTTGGTTCTTGCTTTGACCAAGTTGGTTGGAGAAGTTAATAACTGATCGAAATTCACTTATGGCAAGTCACTCACTGCGCCATCTTTGTTATCTTTCAATAGATAGTTAATATAGGGCTTCACTGAAACACTTGCGTAAATCCTTAAGCCATATAATACGTGAAAATGATAATTATAAAAGTTATAACACTGGAGGAGCTTTGAACAGTGGCAGGGCTATCGGCGTAGACTAATTGCAGTGATACCAGATACAGACAAATGAATAGCGCACCACAAAATGATATAAATGCTACATAATATTCCCTATGCTCCGATAAACATGAATAATTGCATTTACGTATTCCTAACACAACATGTATGCTAAATGTGCATTAGAAATACAGGTACATATTAATAATAATAATAATCATACATATAAGTAAATAATTGTGATAATCCATCAATGACGATGCAATCTGAAGCTAAAAGGCTGAGAATCAAGAGTGATGTTGATGCAGATAATTCAGCCATGATCTCTGCCTCATAAAGCACTCTGATGGTGGGATTTAGCTTTGGTGCTGTTTACATGAAAATTACTGACAATATGGAGACTGGTTGAAAGGTAGAATGGGCAGTATACATAAAGTTTTAGCACTAAAGTCATCCAGAGTGAGATCAAGAGACAAAAGATAAGACCCATGAAGCCCTGCCGTAAACAAACACAAGACGCATTCCTGGGTTATGTCCTTAACAGGAGGAGAACTGGATGACAACAGAGAACTGGCAATACTGAGTATCCACCCCAGCTAGTTCCAAAGCATGAGATCTGAGAAGAGCCCTCACAGATTTCCAGTTCTAAAGGATTCCACCTGGTGAAGCTAGGTCTGAAGGTAACCGATGCATCATTGGCAATAGCTTCTCAAGTTAGATAAGGGAAACGAGTTTGTGATGCGTAACCCGGGATCTGCTGGTATAGTTGCTAGCATCACGGCATGACGCTCAGATGTCACGATCGCACCTCCCCTAGGGCAGCAAAAATCACTGGCTCTGTATCATGATCAGTTACTGCTGCAATGTGGGGTCTGCGGTGGGAGACTGAAACCAACGTTCTTTGGAAGCTTGAATTTCAAGTCGATGGCCCTTGTTGTACTTGTTCCATGTCAATAGGTTTTTCATCTACTGAAAATAATATATCTAATAATAATAACATAAAATTAATAATGAGCTAATAATGCTGCTGTTTCAGCACTATTAATCTCTTAGAGTCTTCTCTATCTTTCTGATGATGGCTTTCTCGTTGTTGCTTAGACTGGCGAGCAACGCACCAAAGGGCATCGTAAAATTTGGTTGAGTCATTTTGTTTATTATTGCTCATACAATTCTCTCTCCCTCTCTCTCTCTCTCTCCCTCCAACGCGACGTTTCTTCCTGATCCACAGGACATTATCAAGCGATGACTGCTGAGGGACTGAATTCCAGTGGCGAGTCCTTCTTCTTATATCGTGATGTTGCGGGTTCTTGAGTACGGTCAGAGCACCTCTCCGGCAGGTCGGGTTTTCATTGGTTCCTGGGAAGGTGACTCATATGGCAGGCATTTCTCAGGCCCACCTGAGAAGGTCTGCAAGACTCGTAAACGCCCGCCGTATGAGTCACCTTCTCAGGAACCAATAAAAACTCGACCTGCCGGAGGGGTGCTCTGACCGTGCTCAAGAGCCCACAACATCACTATATAAGAAGAAGGACTCGCCCACTGGAATTCAGTCCCCTCAGCAGTCATCGCTTGATAATGTCCTGTGGATTAGGAAGAAACACCCGCAACATCACTATATAAGAAGAAGGACTCGCCACTGGAATTCAGTCCCTCAGCAGTCATCACTTGATAATGTCCTGTGGATCAGGAAGAAAACATCGCATTGGAGAGAGAGAGAGAGAGAGAGAGAGAGAGAGAGAGAGAGAAAGAATTGTATAAGCAATAATAAACAAAATAACTCAGCCGAATTTTACCATGCCCTTTGGTGTGTGCTCGCCAGCCTAAGCAACAACGAGAAAGCCGTCATCAGAAAGATAGAGAAGACTCTCTACAAGATTAATAGTGCTGAAGCAAGGCAAATAAAGCTCCTGAAGTGAGGACAGGGGTGTCTGGACAAGTGTCATTACAGCTAGACACACATGGAGCAAGAGGGTTTGCAGATGCATGAAGATCATACATATGAGAATAGCTAGTTACACAAGAACAGGGAATATCTGGGTAAGTGTCATTACAGCATGAAAACAGATCTACACAAGATGATATGAGCCCCTAGTGAGATGGAGACATTTGTGGAGCAAGAACTACAGTAAAGAAAACACAGATTGCACTGAGATTGGAGAAAGCCTACTACACTGGCATAGTCCTCACATCATTAAGATGGAAGCTTCACCGGAGAAAAGAAGTGACCTGACAACTGCAGTTGTGCCGTGAAAAGATGAACTAGCACTTACAAGCATTTTGACGTAGAATGTTGCTTGTGGGCATGCCATTGCACAAGGGGTTGGTGGGCATGCAATCAGTGTTAGCCAGAAATATTTTAAAATAGTATACTTGGATGTGTCCACACTGTTAAAAACTATTTATGATTATTGATTTAGTACTAGTACATGATAACTTTAGCATTATTTCCAACAGCACTCCAATACATTGACAACATATGTTAACTTAAACATTTCAACAATATATGCCAAAAGGTTTTATTTGATAAAGCTTGGTATCACTGTTAAAACTAATCTTTTGAAAAAACCCTCCCTATAAGAATTTGTTAAATAAGAAACAAAATTCTTGTAACTCGTACACAATTTTTGCAAAAATTTGATTATATCAACTCCCCCATTCCTTTACTATTATCTGATCAGTGTCCTCCAGTTAAATATTATCGTGCAGTTCATAACAGCATCCATTCAAAAATAAAAGTACTTAGGCCTTACATAGTAGAAGAATTGTTCAGATTTACAGCAATAATAGAGCTGCTCTAAAAAGTGCTTTTCATTTCAAAGGACATCTTAGCCAGAAGTCTGAAATCTGATTTGCTGAAAACATGACTAAACTGACTGTGGTTACAAGACAGAGAAAAAGCAACACAGTGTATAAACACTGCTATGAATGGCAATACTCAGTTACTTAGTCATGACTGGGTACAAAATATGGCACAAATAACCCCCAAAAATAATTATATTAAAAAAGCCAGCACATTATGAATGAAAACATGAAAATAACAGCTAAAACTTACTGAAAACTCCTTGTAAGCACTAACATTTAAATGAATAATGCTAGCCAACAAAACATGTTTACATCCAATGTAAAGTATATGTGCAGTGAATTTAAGAAATTGCTTAAAGATTTAGAAGTTTTTCATAAGCAGAAAAGGCAAGGGCAGGTCAAAGTGCATATTTCTCAACACTTTCATAGAAGTTATTCATTTGTCTTTTTCAATTGTACATGCCTTATCTTCAACTAAAGAATCCAGATGAGCAGTGAAAGCTGAAATGTAATGAGAGAGACAGAAGATTAAGAGTGAGGATGCTTCTAACAAGTTATACAATAATGAAGGCCACAGAGTATAAACAGTTACTTAACAAGGCTTAAGGTGAATTAAGAATATGACCAACATCCAAACCCCTTTACCAACTACATTAGGCCAACTGGGTGAACCAGGCAAAAGGTTGCTAAAAACTCCACTGGTAGACCTAAGGAACAATCTCATAGGTGATAATAGCGTGCTGCCATTGATAAAGTATCAAGCTGTGAGCAGGACTTGCACTATGGACTACCATTGTAGTAAGTCACAGATGACACCACTTGGTTACTATGTACCGTATATCCTAAAATGCTAATGAGTGATAAAGGACATGGACATATGACAACAAGAATGACTGATACCTGAAATCCAATCAAAGAATTAACCCCAAATATTTTTATTGAAACAAATTTCCTCAACACTCACTTTGGACATGATAAGCTTAAACTCTATGGCCATAAAACTACCACAAATTTGATGACATTTACAACCAATGAAAGCCAATTAAAAAGTGCATTCCTAAAGAAAATACCTTGTTGGCATGCAGACTAATTTAGTTTAATACAACTATTATCTTACCTGCATCCAAGGGTATGGTCTCTATTGACTTCCTACTTAAGTAAATTTATGTTTAGACGCATAGCCATCATCAATGCTGTAAAAAAAATAAGTAGCAGGAGTAAGAAGCTACAGTAATACCTTGAACTTACGTGAGGTTAGGTTCCAGACCCACTCACGCAAGGTTAATTTTGCGTATGTTGGCACGGTCTCTAAAAATGCTAATAAATGCTTACTTCTAGAGTTTGAAACACTAAATATGACCCTAATCATGCTCCCTAAATATTAAGCTTTTCAAATTAAGGTTACAATAATTTCATTTAAAAGTTTGCCTAACACATTACCCATAACGTTTACATTCCTTAAAACACCATAAATTAGCACTGTACTTTTCATTAAGATAGCTTATGATAACCCAAACCCCCAGGCCAATACCCTTAAGGATACTCCTTTCTAAGCCAAGACCGTCACGAGTGGATAATCTTAAATATTATCTAAACTGTGAAAATTACTCGCCCATCATTGCTAGGTACCTAGTGCAAAAATTACAGACTTCATATACAGTCGTGCCTCAGGTTACGAAATTAATCCGTTCCAAAGCAGCCTTCATAACCTGATTTTTTCGTATCTAGAACTACATTTTACATGTAAATTGCCTAATTCGTTCCAAGCCCTACAAAAACACCACAGTACATTTTATAATAAAGCTAAATTGACCAATGAACAATGAAATACAACAATTTGGGACCGTTCAATACCCTAACATAACCATGACTGTACATGTAAAGTAAGTGTAATAGTGTACAGGGTACAAGAAATACTGTACGTACATGTACGTACGTATGTAGTAAAATGTGGAACCTTACCTTTCGAGTGAGGCGATGTCTGAAAGTGGTTGAGAGGAGGAGGACAAATGGCAAAAGAAAACATGACTTTAACTTTACGAAACATTAAAAAATGGCAGAAAACATTAACACTAACTTTACGAAACACATTAACAAATGGCAGAAAAACATTAACACTTCTTGATTATCTCCATCTTCGTCTCCATAGAAAGTATCCTCTTCTTCCCGTGAAATTCAGCAACAGTCTTGGGACCCATGGCTAATAACATAAGTAATTAAGTTCACACACAACACGATAAAGTAACTTACAGTACAACGAAAGCAAAATCACTAACACGAATTTATGTTAACAAACGAAATCTATGTGAACGAACAAATTCCAGGTGTTTACAATAACGTTGCCGCGAAATGGTCAAGGAATGCCTTTACATAGAGGCATGATGGGACAGATGCTGACCAATAGGAGAGCAGGATCTTACAGCAGTTACTAGCATCAGGAACCAATGGGAGAGCGGGAGGATGGTGGCGAGTCTACTCAATTGGCAGCGTGCGAGTTTTAAAGTTGTTCTCGGCGGCCCGGTCAAATCTCAGACTTTACAGTACATACTCCTTTTGCAACCTGAATTATTTTTTTACACAGAAGCAAAAAAACCTTCGTCTTGCCTTAGTAACCTGGATTTTTGTATGTACGGGTATGACTGTAAACTAGAATTAGCAGGCAAAACATTTTGCCCAGCTCAAGCACTTATGGTTTACAAAGAGGTCATGACAGACATCCCAAAAGGTCCACGTTTTCCTACACTCTAACAACACTTGCCGCGAGCTTGAATAAATTTGACTACACTGTGTATCGACAGGTGGCATGGATATTCTTGACCCATAAGCGTTACAGTGACAAACCACGGGTTTTCCCAAAGTGCGAGTATGCTGATTATTGCTGGGGAGGGTTTGATAATACTGCAACCATACCTAGCATGCTTAGGTCAAGTCACAACAGAACTTTCCCCTAAAAAATGTAAGCTCGCACTTAGTTTCTTGTTCTTTGCTACCAAACCTAAAGGTATTTGGATTAAAGAATGGGGCCTTGAAACTAGTGGCTTGACCCTGGACCAAAAATGTTTTGGGTTGTTGGGATTAAAATCCTAGAACTTTTCGTACCTATCATTTCTTTGTAAAGCTACTTTACGATGAGACAGCAACTATGTTATAAAAAAAAACAGGTTTTGACATAGGAAAACCCTATTTTTGGTAGTTGCTGTTGAGTCCTCAAAACCCTCCCACTTCCCTGATGAACAGACAAAGGATTTGGGTTTTGGGTAATGGATCATCTTGTATCGACCAACAGAAAGGATTGGCTTCATGGTCTGTTAGGTTGTAAGTAAACATATGACGGTGCATACGTGCATAGCCACTTCTACTTCTTGCAGGTTTTGACATCGATACACTGGGTTTTACCATTCGTCGATGATATGCCCTCTTATCCTGAGTCCGTTTATACTTTATCCCGTGCTTTAATGTTTATCATGCAAACACAATACCTGGCCACAGACCAGCTAAAAGAGGATTCTTTGACATTAGTCTGGTCACCATGGAGCTCTGGTTAGACCTTGGAAGGGTAACTGCTTGAGGACTCAACAGCGACTACCAAAAATAGGTTTTTCCTACATCAAAACTTTTTTTTTTTACTATTATGCTTAATAAAATTACCGTCATTACTACTACGTATGATGAATCCTATTTTCCCTATTTCTTCAGCAAACTGTGTGGATATTGCCAATTATCATTTCTTATGTTATCACATGTATCTAGATTGTGTACATGTTATTGTCTCTACTTTGTAGATTCCATGAGTTGAAAAAAAACTTTATCATTACTAAAAACCTAATCCAATAAATGAAAGATAATAAAAAAGTTAAGGGAATGAAAGGATGCTAATAAGAATGCCAAGCAAGAATAAAAGCCTGATCATTAATATTACGTATTAAGCAAAATACAGAATAATAAAGTATTATATCTATTTTTTTCATGGTTCTTTCATGACCGACCATGGAGAAGTTCATGGGGAGTAGGTGTTGGCAAATGTTTAATATAAATGACCTACGAAACATCTAAGCTTTAGCAATAATGCTCCTTGCTTCTCTAACTCTTTCTTTGCATATACGTAACATCATCCTAAGATATTCACAATTCCATGTTTGATCAATAACAATTATAAGCAAAAATAAAGTTTTTTTACCTGCAGTATATTCTTTCTCTCTGAGTTTCTGTTTAACTGCTGCGGGAGTACTGGAGACATCTAAATAAAATGGATCAAACAGCAAGTCATCATCAAGGGAATAAATTAACAATCCTTCACTGCTACTAGCTGCCCAACTGCGTCCTGTATGAATAGACATCAATTAAAACCATACATTTTCACTAGTACTATTACTATATTTAACAATCTTACCAAGTTTTTTTTATAGTGTAGTCACTCTTTCATCCTCAAAGGATTTACCCTCCATGGTGTGTGCCAGCGCCCCATGGTGATCAGACTAATATCTAAGAAATATCTTTTAGCCTGGTCTTGTAGCTGGGTATTATGCCATAATGATAAACACTATGACAAGTGATAGAGTATAATGGACTCAAAAACAAGAAGGCATTTTATCTTGTCTTCAGCGAAAGCTGTACCCAGTTTCCTACGTCAAAACCTGTAGAAGTGACTATTGCGCATGCATATCTGCCATCTTGTTTTACGATTGGGCTGGTTAAAAGACCAAGATCCATTACTCCACTGGTCAACACAAATGTAGGTCTATTCAGCCAGTGCTCCTCTGTATTGAGAAATTTTGTTCTTCAAGATCATTCACAAGGAATCATGGAATCCCTGAAAGTTGAAAACTAAGTGCTTATTTTTAAGATTTAGTGGAAACATTTAGGGTAAACACTGTAGAACAAAATTTTGTTGTGAATACAAAAACTGTTTTTTGTTTGGCCGTCCCATGTTTGTAGAGCATATGATCGCCGCGATACGCAATCCATCATAGCCTTCTTTAGAAAGCGAGAATAGTTTTGAACAAACTTTGTCATTCTTTTTGGAAGTTTGTTTGGCTAAAAAAGTACTCCATGATGCAATGCATTATTAATTTAGTTAATCTTTTCAGATAGTGGTAGCTGCAATATCCTAGGCATTAGCCTACATGAGCTATTAGCCTAGTCGATTTAGGACAAATGATTTTATACTAGGATAGCTATTATTTGTAACCTGTAACCTAAGACTAAAAATCTTAAAGATGAATCAAATAACCCTGACTAAGTAGTTACCTAATATTTCGGTGATAAGTGCCTAGAACTAGATAAACAGGCTAATCTTTTATAATTTTATTTGGCATACATATTTAGCATGACCGAAATAACCCAAGCTAGGTAATTGGTAATGTCAAGTAGTAAACTTTTACTAACTCTTTATTAGTCTGAATTGTTAGCCCACAGTACGTAACCTAAGGCTAGTTGAAAATTGGCAGCAGGTGCCAGATAGGATAGTAGTCTTAACTTGGGGCTACATTTTAAGTGGTTGCTTTAAATAACGTTGCTTAAATAACATGTAAAATTGAGTGTTGAAATTAAAATTCTAATTAGATACTTCGTTAGGTTTAGAGTAAGTGTTAAGTCACTTATAAGGGAAAAAAACCTAACATGAAGGTTTGTATTGATATGACGGTTTTATATAGGCTAGTTTATCCATAATACAACATACTAAAATTATCTAAGGCTTAGCAAAATGTCTGTTTGCTATGACTTAGTATCCTAGCCTATATATTTATAAGTTTACAAACCAGTTTATTAAAAGTTTTAAAAATTACTGGGCTCAATAAATAGTAACTTGGTTATGTAGCCTAATTAAGTGATAAGGCTACATATTAAATTCTTGTCGGTAATAAATAGAAGCTTAACCAGATTTAGTATGAATAGATTATACCAGTGAAACTAACCTAAACCATATGGAAAAGTTGCTTGGGTCGGTAAAACAGGTCAGTCATAAACTAACTTGAGTGGTATTGGGTGTTGTTATAATTAAAATTAAAAACCTAAACATAGCCAATCCAAAAGGACTAAGTTTAAGTAATAAATATAAACAAGTCTTCAAAGGTAATTTAAACCTCAAAAGGTTTGAGTTAACATAGATATAGGCAGATCAAGGTAATAACTCCGCTTTGAGTATATATATGGAAATTAGTCTCTCTATAGTAATTGAGTTTTTTGTTAAAATTCAACCATTATTTTTGAGGGGTCGTTTGTAACCCCCAAGGGGACTAGTATCAGAAACAGCAAAAAGACATTTGAGGCCCCAGTCCCTAGTGGCTTCTGTATTTACGGGACTGTTCCTTACAGTTTGTGGAGAGTTAGTGCGTGTTGAATTGTAAAATTATATCTACTATTTTCTTAAACTCTATGCGTACCTTATATATCAGTATAAATTTAAAGTTACCACATCTCTCCAGGGTAGCTAGCCATTTTTCTACTAAGGGCTACACCCTTGCAAATAAACAGTTCATAGATAATGGACACAAGTTAAATGGTATAGATTCCATCCTAGGCACTATCACTGCTCACTGCACTATGGCTTCAACAATTTGGTTTGGACAAGGTAGTCCTTCAGTGTATTTTCAAAATTCATTTGGAGTGATGTTGCTTGGTAATGTTTACACAATGTTAAATTTACATTGCCTTCCTGATTTAAATGCATTTGAATCTTCAACCACTTGTCAAGTCTGTTGTTGCACCATTGGATGTAGGCACTCTTGGTTTTGTCGGCCTTGGATTAGGTGAATTTAAATGATGAGGTTGATTTTGATCATGAGGAAATGGTAGTGGAAGCAAATTTTTTTAGTTCTAGATGAGCAAGGTGGCATAAGTGGTCAAGCACTACAAAGGGCAACCGAGCAAATGTTGGAATGTGACTGCCAAAAGATCCTCGATTATGATAAACATGAGGATGACACTTCTGTGGAACTCAATAATTCTCTAGTAAGATATGCTTAACAATGCCATTGTTAATGAGGATGGAAGAATATCAATGCCTTTGCTATGAGTGATTTGGGAACACACCTCGTTGCTGGAACTAATACATATTATTGTTGATTTTCTAAAAGATCCTGAGACAGTCATATTTTGAAGAAAATGGAATTAAGCCTATTAAATTTCAAAATTATCATAAGGGTGGTAGCCAAATGGGTTCTTTAGTGGAAATTTGCATAAAAATGGTAAAAAATCTAATTAACAAAATCCATTAAAACAAACGTGTTAAGACTTGAGAGATCTGGAATGTCTTATATCTCAGGCAACCCATCTTGTGAATTGTCGTCCCATTGCCTTTAGGAGGGTTTAAGGGATGTACCTGATGAATCTGTATCTCGACTGATAACCCCAGAAACATTAATGCATGGCTATGAGTTGAACTCTATTAACATTAAACCTGAATTGCAGAGTGATCCGGAATCTGATGAAAAGTATGAGGTTCACCCTCAAAAATAATTGAGGACACTTACTGCAAGTTGAGGAAGTAAGAGAAAATCTTATTAGAATTTATCATTCTGAATTCTTGACAACCTTGATAAATCAAGCAGTTGATCAGACCTTAACAGATACTAGCCTGTTATCCACAAAATGGTTGAACCAGGAGACATTGTTTTGCTGAAAGATCCTCATACTAAGGCCTTAAATTATCCACTTGGGATTGTCAAGGAGTTTGTAAAGAATGACCTTTCTAAAGTGACCAATGCTAAGATTTTGAAAGGGAAGTCTGGTGAAATTGTGAAGAGGCATGTTACCAGTCCGATACCCTTGCTCAGGGATAAAGTTTTATTTCATAGTGTAGGTCATTCTGCAGGAGACAGGAAAATTTTAGTGGTTGATTCTGACTCCAGGCATCCAAAGAGAGAAACTGCAATTGCTTCAAGATTAAGGACTAAGGAGATGCTAGTAGAATAAATCCGGAACGTCCTCATATTTTCAATAGGGTTATAAAATCTGAGTCCCTTCCCTGGGGTGTTGAGAAGTATCTGTTTACTGAATGTTGTGTTCTTTTTTTTTTTTGTTATTGGTATTTGGGTAATTATAGAATCTATTGTTCCTTTTCGTCCTTTTGGGTAAAACTATGTTACCAGTCATAACTTATGTATATTGTTAATTAGTACTAATGGTTGTTTGCACTTGAGGGTAAACTCAGTATTTTGTTTATTTTCATTTTGACAGTGAATCTTTTCAAGTGTAAACTACCTAACGACTCTTTCGGAACTATCTGCTGGTGGTCTTGTTCTTTTGCAGTAATACAAAGTATCGAAGGAATCACTGCCAGCGGAGAAAACGCAGTTGGAAGGAGACTTTCCTACTTGACAGAAGATTTTTGGAATTAAATCAGATTAATGTTCGTTCATCAAGACCTTATAATGGAGGGATAACATATCCTCGATTTTCTCTGCCATCCTGCACAAGATGACGACCAGCCACACTATGTGTTGGAACATTGGAACATCAATGACACTATCTCCACCTCTCCAACCTCCCCTCCAACTCCTCCCATCTCTCTGAACACAAGACAATGTCATTGGCATAATATATGCACCATGGCACTGCTTCTCTACAACAACATCCTTGGTCATTACATCTATCACGATGTTGAAAATGAATAGTGTAATCTAACTCCTATCTCAAATCCATGTCTTTCTAACACTGCTTCTCTCTCTAGTATACACATTCCTGTACATCTCCTGAATAATACTGACATACTTTTCTGGCACCATCTTCTCCCTCAAAGATCTCCATATTTCTTGCCCTGGCACTCTGTCATAGGCCTTTTCAAGGTCTATGAATACCAGATGCAGGTATCATTGCTTTTCTCTGAATTTCCCCATCAGCTGCCTTAAGCAAAATATTCTATCCATTGTGCTACTTCCCTCCATAAATCCTAACTGTTCTTTCCCTATTCTCACTTCCTCTCTTAGCCTGCCATCTATTATTCTTTACGAAATCTTCAGTGTGAGACATTAGTTTGATACCTCTATAATTACTACATTCCTAGACATCACCTTTGCCTTTAAATATAGGTATCATTATCCTTTCCCACCATTCTTCTGGTATCTTTTCCTGTTCAAATATATTTACCATCAGATCATACAAGATGTCCACCCCTTCCTCTCCTAAGGCTTTCCAAACTTCGACTGGGATTAAGTCAGGTCCTGTTGCCTTCCCATTCCTCAATCTTTTTAAGGCTCGTATCAATTCATCCCTAGAGATCCCCAATACCATTCCCATATTTACTTATCCATCCTCTCTTACAAGTCTTTCATTTTCTTCATTTAGCAGTTGCTCGAAATACTCTTTCCCTCTTTCAGGATGTCTTCTTCCTTTTTTATGACCATACCATTCCTATCTTTCATTTGCTTAACATGGGTGATGTCCTTCATTCTTTTACTTCTTACTTTTGACAGTTTGAGCATCTTACTCAACTCTTCCTTGGTTTCCAGTTCATTATAAAACTTTTCATATGCCCTTGGCTTAGTTTGAGCTATCACCCTTTTTACTTCTTTGTTCCTTTCTCTTAATTTTTCTCTGTCCTCCTCCAACTGTGACTCTTCCAATCTCTTCTTTGCCTCCCTTTTACCCTTCACCACTTCTCCCACCTCTTCCCCCAACCACCAGCTCTCCTTTTCCAGATGTTTCCCCTAGTATCTCCTTTCCATGTCTTCTAATCACTGATGCATTATGCCTCAACCATTCTCCCACATCTTCAATTCCCAGATGAACCTCTCCCAGCACTCTTCTAAACTCTCTTCTTATCATTATCCCTCCCTAAAAATTTATACCATTTGATTTTTTTTACCCCATTCATTTTCATTTTCCTTTCTCTTTTCATCTTCAAATCCATACTAAGGAGTCTATGTTGGGGGCCAAGTAGTCACCTGGGATAACTTTACAATTACTAACTTCCACCAGTCTTGATCTATTGTAAAGGAGATAATCTATTTATGTACATCTACCACCATTCCTCTATGTTATCAAGTACTCCCTCTTCTTTTTGAAGAATTTGTTCACTATAGCCATGTCAAAAGACATGGCAAAGTCTACTATACTCTCTCCTTCTGGGTTTCTCTCCCCGATCCCATGTCCTCCATACACACGTTCAATTACATAATTTTCATTTCCGCCATGTCCATTAAAGTCTGCCTTCACTACAATCTTCTGCTCTTCCAGTTCTTGTGTTACCTCATTCATTTCATTCCAAAAACAGCTATTTTTTTCTTTTTCCTCTGTGCAGCCCACTTGTGGAGCATAAGCACTAATGATGTTCATTCTTTCCCCTCCATAACATCTTCAATCTCATAATGCAGTCATTCTTTCTGCTCACTTCTGTCACTGCATTCTTCATTTCCACCGACAGAACTACACCAACGTCATTCCTACCCTACTCATTTGCTCCACTATAGATTAGCTTATAGCTATCCCCCAACTCTTTGGCTTTACATATTACCCTTTCATCAAGTTTCCTGCACACACAAAATATCCACTCCGCCAACTCTCTTCCTCTTCCTATCATAGACCCGATATTGAGCTGGCCTATTCTGATCACACTTGAGAGTTGCATCTCGAAATCTGGGACAATGGAAGAAAAAGATATATCGTCTTCCATTTGTTCCAGTCTTGTAGCAAGGCATCTGTTGCTATTGCTTGACTGTCCAAACTCGGGGACACATATACAGGCAGTCCCTGGTTGTCGGCAGAGGTTCCGTTCTCGGCGGGGAGCTGATAAGAGAAAACCGCCATTAACCGAAACTCAGTGATTTATGCTGCTTATGGCACCAAGTTTCGGTTAACAACGCCGATAACCAGTTAACGAAGCCTCTGTTAAGTAGGTTATGGAGCCATAACTCTATTATTGGAACCTTGTGGCACCAATAACCGAAACTTAGCCCGTTATGGCACGACAAGCGCCATACAACTGGATTGTCAATAAAAGAGTCCGCCATTAACCGGGGACTGCCTGTACTGGGAGTTTGTGATTCTCGTATGTGGCAAACAGGTCCACTTCCGATTGTGGAAGTAAGTTGTTTATTATTTGAAAGGAGTGGTTGTCCAATGACCGCTCTGTTGAGGATGTCATCTTCCTTGATAAACAGTCTGCTATTATACTGAGAGACCCTGTAAGGTGAATTGCAGACAAATGCCACTTCTTTACCTGTGCCATTCGAAGGATGGCTAACATTAGCATAATATTGAGAAGAGGTGAGTGTGACCCCAATTTCTTGATGCAAGACAATGCAGTCGTGTTGTCTAGGACCAACAGAATATGTCTCTTCCGGAGGTTTGAGTTTCTTTAGAGACAAAAAGACACCCATCAGCTCTAGGAAATTGATATGTCAATTCTTTAGGGTAGCTGACCACCTGCCCGCTACCTGACAATCCTCCGCATGCCCTCCCCAACCTCTCAATGAGGCATCTGTGTGTATTGTCACTTTTACTGATAGAAGAGTCAGGGTGACCTGTTTTGCCAGATTCCTTACGAGTCCATTGTCGAAGTATCTCCCCAAGTTTCTGATGCATTTTGTGAAATTTGTCTCATCCTTTTTCTTGCATGTGACATCAAATTTTTTCAAGTTTTTCAGTTGCAATCTGAGTATTGGATCTGTTATAGATGCAAACTGCAGCACACTCATAAGCTCTAATTGCTGTCTGGAAGCAATGGACTGTCAGGAACCTTTTGAGGTTTTTCCTTATTCCGCTCTGTGTTTTAAGGGGAAGATACAAAAGGGCGTGAACAGTATCCCAACGCATTCCCTGCCACTGAAACTGTCTGCTGGGTGTGATGTGGGATTTTTTTCCAATTTATCATACAACCTTTTGACTGGAGTCTGTTGATTGCTGTTCTTAGGTTTTTCAGGCACTCTTTTCTTGTGGCGCCCCAGACTAACCAGTCGCCTAAATAAGCTATTAGACGTATTCTTTCCTTCCTGAGTTCTTGGACAACTACCGTCACCAATTTTGTAAAGATTCTCAGGGCAATGTTTAGCCTAAAAGGCATGACCTTGAATCTGTACAAATTTTTCCCTATTCAGAATCCTAGAAAGGGGCGGAAGGGAACGGCAAAAGGGACATACCAATATGCATCTTTTAAGATCTATAGAAACTGTCCAGGTCCCTTTTGGAATGACAGAACATACTTGGGCAACGGTAGTCATTCGAAACTTTTGGCAAACAATGTGTTTGTTCAATGTCGACACATCGAGGATCATCCTTTGTTCTGAAGAATCCTTTTTGGGAACACTGAAGAGACGTCCTTGGTGATGAATATAAGAATGTTTTTCTTTGGCTCCTTCTAAGAGGGCCTTCTGCACGTAATCTTTCATAGAAGGGTACAGTTTTTGAAAGAAACCTTTCAAAGGTGGACGGGGGTGAGACCATTTCCACCCCCGTCCATTGAGAATAATGCTGTGTCCCCAAGGAGAAGATTTCCATTCCTTGTTATATTTCTGAAGCCGACCCCCAACTAAATAATTCCTATTGGAATCCCCCTCTTCCTCTACCTTTTCCCTTGATGGGCATTCCAAATGTTGCTTTTCCTTCGCCCTGCTGGAGTTTTCCAGTACCTCAATTCATCCTTTTATGTGCCAGTCCAAAAAGTCACAGAGAGCTTCCCATAATGTTCTCATAAGGCTTTTAGCCACAACAGCAGAAATTGTCCTAGATTCTTCTGGAAGCCTTTTTGTGGCCACGTCTAACAATGAGGAAGTGGTTAAGACACTAAGGAGGCAGATCCTAGCACGAAACTCTGATGCTGATGTCCCCCCCGCTGATATCCTTCTCATCAGAGTACCAAATTGCTGAGTTATAGTATCTAAAGGGAGCTTTTTCCTATCAAAAGGAAGTTGAAGTGTTGCCCATTCTTCTGTGGAGTTTTTTGAAACTGGGAAAACTGAAGCAAATGGTTTTAGTTCTGCCAATGGTTCATGCTTTCCGGTTATTACGTAATTTTGAAAATGTGCCTTCACATGGTTTATGATTTTAAATGTGAAGGGGCAGAAGGTATTGGTACATGACGAGCAACCTGAGTTTTGTTCATGATAGAAGTATAAATCCATTTTCCATTTACCTGATGAAGAGTTTCATCTACAGTTCTCAATGCTAAATTGCCAGGTAAGAGAATAGTTTCCTTTTGAGTTTCTCCATGTCTGGCACAGGTGGTATCAGGCACCATTCAGTATTAGGAAACTGCTGTTCTCTCTAAATTCAATATGTAGTACTTATATAATGGTCTTTCTCTCATTAGTAAGATACTTACCATCTGGAGAGAAAATAAACATTGAGGCATCTCGCCAGGGATTATCAGCATCAGAATAGGATTTTGGAGCCTCTGTTACATTTTGGTCGTAAGACTCATATCCGGAACTGGCCATTTTGTTGGTTCCAGTTGGGTTTGCACTCTTAACTCTTGTTTGGGCTGATTTGGTTTCAACTCGATCCCTATTCTTGCAAGATGCAGGACGTTTTACATTTTGGTGTATACATTACTGACTTTGATTTCTTTAATATCTTGTTCAGAATCATCAGTATGTCCATTATCTGTTGCCGTTCGGCAGCAAAAGCATTTTTGATGTCCATCCATTATTTTCCTAAGGAGGCTTGATTAAAATCGCCGCCCAAAACTGTGTATCCCATCTTGGGGGAGCGTGCATACCTGTGTATCTACAGCTGAGCTGCAGCTGTCTGTTCCCCAGAGGGCAGAAGTCCTGGTGAATTACTAATAACCTGAAATAGTTTGCCACTTTCCATTGGGTTCAGGTGGATCCTTATATCCCTTTGGGGGGAAGGATCCTGATCAGCTTCTGAAAGCTGCATGGGGCATTGACTTGCTTCTGCAATTTTTCCCCCATGGCTAGTTGACATCTGTGTCCCTGGTCCTTCTGGGCTCAGCAAGGTTCTTTCGGTATCAATATCTACCTCAATGTCTTTCAACAATTCCCCTTCAAGTGGAGAATTCCTCTATTTCCTCCTCAGGATGCACCTGGGGGAGTAGTGGGGGACTGATATTACTGGGGTTTTTGCCCGAATCTGGATCTCCAGCCAGAAGGGCTTTAAAGATATGCTGCCGGAGTTCTGCTGGATAGATATAATCTTCCCCTCCTCACCTTTGCTAAACCCTAGGACACATCGAGACAGTGTAAAATGGGCAGTTTCATCCTTAACGCTTGCTGCCAAGAGCACACCACAAATGTTTCGCACATATCAGGCGACCTAACAAATTTGTCCAGATCATTACAAGACTATATCTATGGCAGGTAGTATGGGCAGTGGCCACTAGCAAAAATCGTACCAAGCAACCAGCAACGTAACACTTTTAATTGGAGGGTCATGTCTCAAGATGGCCCTGTGGTGAAAAAACCAAGTTGTTATTAGAAAAATCTAATTAGTATAAATAGTATAAATTATTTTTAATAATAGACACCATAAATATAAACACTAGTAGATATCATTTTACATTTAACGCACTAACTCCACACGGACTGTAAGGAACAGTCCCGTAAATACAGAAGCCATTAGGGACTGGGTGTCCAAATGTATTTTGCTGTTTTTCTGACACTAGTCCCTGGGAGTTACAATTGGCCCCCTAAAAAATATAATGGTTAAATCTCAGTAAGCAACTCATTGCTATAGCAAAAACTGTAATTTCTCGATCTTTGCCTATATCTATGTTAACTCAAAACTTTTGAGGTTTAAATTACCTTTGAAGATTTGTTTATGTCTGCATTACTTGAACTTAGCCCTTTGTGGATTGGCTATGTTTAGGTTTTTAATTTAATTATAACAACACCCAATACCACTCAAGTTTTGAGGTTTATGAATGACCTGTTTTACCGACCCAAGCAACTTTTCCATGTGGTTTAAGGTTATTAGTTTCACTGGTATATCTATCCTACTAAATCTGGTTAAGCTTCTATTTATTACTAACAAGAATTTAATGTATAGCCTTATCACTTAATTAGGCTACATAACCAAGTTACTATTTTCTGGGCTCAGCTCGTGTCGGCCTATGAAAGTAATCCTTAATATCATCTTTCTAGTAAAATATCCTAAAATTACCAGAGAAAAAACAAAATTAAGAAAAATGTCAGTAAGACTGACTCGCTCACGGTCTTAAAAAGAAGTGTCGGTATGAAATAGGGGCGAGTGTGGAACACTACCACGAGACAAACACCAATTAGAACTTCCTATCAGAATCCCCCTAAGAGAGAGCCGATACCAACGGGCGATGCAGCCTCTACTACTACTACTAGAGGACGCCACGGACAGCAGCGCCCCTAGCGGACATCCTTAATTTTTAGCGCCAGCGTCTTGACGCAGTTTTCTCTCGTGCTATTGTGATTTTGGATTTATCTCGTTTTTCAACGATGGAACGTTCTGCAATTGCCACGGCTAAGTTAAGTAACTCATAAGTAATATTTTATCATAGTTTTAGCTTCCGGGTACACGTATTTTCCTTTTTATAGGTCATATACGGTTCCCCGGTTGTCTCGTGGCGGCCATGCTGCCTCGTAGAATTCCCGGTCCTCCATACTGGGACTTCTTATACTTATGGGCTTACTTTTATCACGTTCATTGTTTTACATCGAGTTTTAGCTAGTTCAGCCCTCTTACCATTCTCTTAGCTTGGTATTTTAGGGCTATCATTATTTTATTCTGGCCCAGCATCCCGGCTCTTGCTCTACATCGGCTATCGCTGGCTCCGAGTAGGCTACTGTTTCTTGGAATAGTTGCCTCCTCCTGGGCTTCTTTCTCTTTTCCTAAAAGTGTCCCTTCCACCTTTCGATGTATTTTATTATTATTATTATTTAGGGTGTTAGGCTAGCCTAGTGCTTGTTCCATGTATTGGTACAGCTTGGTTCACGTGCCCTACCACGGTTGTGGTGATCGCGGCCTAGGCCACTAGTGGTACGTGTTCCATAGCACCTCACCCTGCCCCTTCCCTCCCTCTCTGATGTAGGGAGGAGCTGGGGGACCCCTTGGTTGTCATAACAACCTCATAGCCTTCTCTCACATTCCGGAGGTACCGGGGGGTTCCACCAGCAGGGGGTTTAGGGCGACCATCATGAGGTACCGGGTCTCCATACGGGTAGTGGGTGAGGTGGGGAGGAGTAGGCCATCCCTTCCCCCTTTCCTCGCTCCCGCCGTGTTTCACCGGGACCTCCTTCCCCCCCATACCCATTACTCAGGCCACCTCCCTTACGATACGAAAGGAGCCTTCCGTCGCAGCCGGGGCCCCCTTTGGTTATAGGTTGGCTCCGCTAGCGGGTAGGGTGGGTACTATGGATGGTCGCTTGCTTGCCTACTATATCCTTATATCTCTCCCCCGCTACCGGAAGGGAGCTTACCCTTACCTACGCACTCTTCTAGTAGACGGGTGGAGAGAAGTTGATTTGATGTTGTCACTGTTTTATGCTAAGGATATATACCCTAATTTAAGATATTTTACAATGAATTGTGTTTTATATTATGTTATGTTATCAACCATCCCCGCCATTATCCGTTGTGGTTGCCTTTACCACCACTCCTAGTTGGTTGATTCGCGTGCCTCCGCCATGGCGGAGCCATAGCCTTTCTTCCAACATGGTTTTACCACACGTATTTTAGCAGGGCTCTGGTTTTATCTAACTTTATCGCTCCGGCACCAGCGGAGCATATGTTAGGCTGTAAGTGTTTACTCTGTACTCCATGTACGTTTCCACTTACAGGCTACCAAACTGTCAGGTCCTCGCTTGCAACGCGACGCTGCATGACCCCTGCGGACATGATGAGTGCAGGTCTCACGCCCCTTGTGCCACCCTGTTCAACGAGTCCATCGTTTGGCATCCTGAGGCCTGCACCATTTGCTACGACCTGGTCGGTCAGCTGGTTGATGGGGTAAGACCATTATAAGGTTGTTTATCAATTTTACTAACACTTTTAGTTCGTAACGTTTGTTAACCCTGTCCGCAACTGGTAGCTAATTCAGCCTTTCTTTCAGGCTAGCGGTGTGAGGGAAGTCGCCCTCGCCACCACCCTGAAAGCGTGGGTGGGCGGCTTTGGAAGGAAAGAACGCCGCCAAGGGCCAGCCCTACATGTTGGATAAAAAGCTGGCCATCCAGATCTTCCCTGCGGGCAAGTCGACGGGCTACGTCGACCCCCTTGTCCGCCGCCCCGTAATAGCCGCCATCCAGCAAGATCTCCAGCAGTCGTTGGGGCTCGTAGCAGCCCAGGAGCCAGTTCCGGACGTCGCCGGCCTGGACCTGAATCTCGAGCCGATGGGCGGTAGTAAGTGAGGATTTGTTGGCTGAGGTAGGTTTGTCGGGCGCCCAAGGTCTTTCCTTGGCGCTCCTGGATCTTCTCCTGTCCCTTCTTCTTCCGCCTCTTTCCAAGGCTTTTCGGGATCTGAGATCCCTAGCCGCACTCCCGCTCTCTCTGTACCTCCTAAGGAGAAGGGAAAGAGAGAACCGAAGACTCTGTCTAAGTCGACTTCCAGGAAGTCGTCTTTCGTCTTCTTCGCGAGGAAGTCATCGACTTCTTACGCCGACGCGGTAAAGGCTAAGCCAAGCTCTTTCCCAGTCGAAGAGCTCCAGAGGCAAGGCTTCGAAGGAGAAAGCTCGCGCTACCTCCGAGTCGTTGCCTTCTCCCGCCTCCGCTGTTCCCCCCTCTCCGGCTATGCCGGCAGGGGTAGCAAGCACCAGCTCCTGCGTTCCTTCTCCTGTCCTCACCAGGAATGATGGAGCAGGTAGGGGCAATGGTTGGGTCCCAAATCTCAGCTTGGGGAACCCGCTTTGAGACAGATGTTCGCACAATTGTCGAGCACTCTGTCTAACAAACTGGACAGACCGTCCAAGAGCTCTCGAATAGAGTAAGAGAGACTGAGGATCGGATGACTGGGCTATCCCAGGCTCCTCCCCCAGTATCCACCCTGCTTCTAGCACGGGGATCCTACAACTCCCGTCTTACGACTCTCTGCCATCTTTCTCTATGGACAATCCATGGAGAGTAGCGGCATACGCCCCCCTTTAAGGACGGGATGATTTCCATCCCGGAGTTTGGCACTCGAAGGATTGAAGGACTTCGAGTTCTATCCTCCGGTTCTGTCACAAGCCTTTCAATCGGGTATGCTAGGCTGACGCCAACGGCTCTGACTAGGAGGACAAGATCGCGAAGGAGTCTGTCCTCTACAGTAGAGACCACGCCCAACGGGAATGTGGTTCACTGCCTTGAGGACTGGGAGTGTACTAACACTAAACTCCAGGCCTATAAGAGCCCCTTCACTATTTTCGCCACGGAAGAGGAGGTTTCTCTTCCGTTCACTACGAAATTGGTGGAGAAGGCTCTTCAGGCAGTCCTCAAGGATGAGCCCGTTCCACAGTTGAGAGAGTCGGAGTCCACTTCTCCACTCTTTCCCGCCTTCGGAGAGTTATGGAAAAACCTGCCAGCCACTTTCACGCAGGGTAAACTCAAGCCGGACTGCGCTATGGACCAGTTCGGTGAGAAGTTGCCTAGGCTACCGGACTCCCTAATCCAGGCAGAGTTCGATGCGCGAACTAGGTTTGGCAGGTCCCTTAACTCTATCGTAATCACGGAAATGGCGGCGCTGTCTTATGCGAACGAACCGCTATTCAAGATCTTAGCGAAAGCACATTTTCACACGGTTCTTCTAGACGCTTTTGACTTCTTCCAAGCCAGGAAGAACTGTCGGAAGCATGTTCTTCAAGAGTGTACTATCAGGCACAGGCCTAATAGACTCTTGACTGCCAGCATGTGGGGAGCTGATCTCTTCCCAGAGTCAGCAGTGAACGAAGTTCATCACGAAGCTGCTAGACTCAACCAGAGCCTTAGAGCTATGGTGGGGGGCATTTTCCTCTAAGAGGAAACAGGAATCGTTCCACTGCTGGCAAGAAACCTAAGAAGGCTGGTAGGAGGTTCCAGCCATATAAAAAAACTCCAGCCTCAGCAGCAGTTTGTGCAGGCGGTCCCGGGCCCAGTCACCCAACAAGGACAACCTGCTACATCTAAACAGACTCAGCCTTTCCTCCTGGTGCCCCAGCAATCCCAGCCTTCGACCTCCTATGCCATCTCGCCTGCCTTTAACCCTGCTTATGAGGCTCAAGGCTACTCTCAATCGAGGGTAGGGCGAGAGGTTTACTTTCGTCACCGTGGCGCAGGAAGGGGCGCAAGGAGTAAGCAGTTCAGAGGAGGGCGTGGTGGGGCCAACCCGCCCATCAGCAATGAGGCTCTCCAGGTAGGAGGGAGGATGTTTTTTTTCTTTCCTCTTCCGCCACAGGTGGGGGTTCAGCAGTTGTGGGGCACAGAGCATAGTGTCCAAAGGATTAGGCTGGAGCTGGATCCAAGATCCTCCTCCAATCAAATCATTCCATCAGGTACCGTCAAAGGAATTGATAGATTACGCGGAAGAACTCCTTCAGAAAGGAGCTCTTTGCGAGAGTCAAGCATCTAAATTCAAGTCGCTTATTCAGCGTGCCAAAGAAGGCTCAACAAAAAGAAGGGTAATCTTATACTTGTCAAAGCTTAAACTCTTTCATTCGCTGCGACAAGTTCAAGATGCTTACCCTCTCGCAAGTAAGGACCTTACTGGCCCGCGTGGAGCGTCACATGCTCCATCGATCTTACAGACGCATACTATCATATCCCTATCGCCCAGGCCCTTCCGCCCATTCCTAGGATTCAGGCTAGGAAGTCAGACATTCTCATTCAAAGTGATGCCCTTCGGTCTGAATGTAGCCCCCAGGGTATTCACAAAGATAGCAGAAGTGGTTGTACAACAATTGAGAGCTCAGGGAATCATGGTAGCGGCATACCTCGACGATTTGGTTAATCTGGGCACCAACAATCGAGGAATGTCTCAAAGCTACCAAAAAGGTAGTTCACTTTCTGGAACATCTGGGGTTCCAGATAAACAAAACGAAATCCAGACTTGTTCCGGAATCTCGTTTTCAGTGGTCTGGGAATCCAATGGGATTTGTCCTCCACAATCTATCAATTCCAGTAGCCAAACGGAAGAAATAGCAAATCTGTAAGGCAATTTCTCAGTGCAAACAAACGTCAAGAAGAAACCAGGAGAGAATCCATAGGGTCTCTTCAGTTTGCTTCAGTAACAGATATCCTTCTGAAAGCAAGGTTGAAAGATATAAATCGAATTTGGCGGTCCAAAAGCAAACTCCAAATATCGAGACAAGTTGTCAGTGATCCCACAGATCCTCCGCAACCAACTACGGCCTTGGTCAAGAATACAGAACCTAGCCAAGAAAGTACCCCTTCAATATCCCCTCCCAATGTTAACCATTCACACTGGACGCATCCCTGTCCGGTTGGTTGGGGGGGATACTCTCACGTTCAAACAGGTTCAGGGGACTTGGTTCAGTTCAATTTCGCCAGCTCCACATAAACGTGTTGGAAGCAATGGCAGTATTTCTTACTCTGAAGAGACTGCTTCCCCCCGAAAAAGATCTCATCTAAGGCTAGTTTTGGACAGTGCAGTAGTATCCATTGCATCAACAGAGGATGGGTCCAAATCCAAGCATGTGGAACCATGTCATGATAGCCATCTTTGCATTAGCAAGCAAACACAAATGGCATCTGTCTGCCACTCATCTGGCAGGAGTAAGAAATGTGATAGCGGACGCCCTGTCCCGTCAGTCCCCTCTGGAATCAGAGTGGTCCCCCATGGACGTCGGGTCATTCCAGTGGGTAGGCCGGAGAGTCCCAGGTCTCCAAGTGGAACCTCTTCGCCTCACAAGCGAACCACAAGCTCCCTTGCTATGTGGCCCCCAACCTGGACCCTCTGTCTTATGCCACGGACGCCTGTCGTTGGATTGGAATCAATGGAGGAGAATTTATGTTTTTCCTCCAGTGAATCTTCTCTTGAAAGTCCTAGACAAACTAAGGTCTTTCAAAGGGATAGTAGCTCTGATTGCACCGGACTGGCCCAAGAGCAACTGGTATCCACTTCTCTTGGAATTGGGTCTCCGACCTCAACGGATCCCCAATCCCAAACTATCACAATCAGTACAAATGAGGACTGTGTTCGCTTCCTCAGGACTCTCCCAGACCCTAACTTTATGGACTTCATGAAGTTTGCGGCTAATAAAGATGCTAAACATTGATCCACAGAATATTCTCTTCCTGGAATCAGAATAGGAAGAGAGAGTCACCATCAGACAATATGACTCAGCTGTTAGAATTAGCATCTTTCTTGAGAGAATCGAACACTACAACCATGACAGTTAATTTGGCTATATCCTTTTTCAGATCTTTATTTGAAAAAGGTTTAGCAGCTAGCACGATTACCACTCACAAGTCGGCTTTGAAGAAAATCTTTCAAGTAGGTTTTCAGATAGATTTAACTGAATCTTATTTCACATCTATCCCTAAAGCCCTGTGCTAGACTTAGACCTTCTCAGAGGCCTACTACAGTTTCATGGTTCTTGAATGATGTTCTCAAACTAGCTTCAGATACTGACAACTCATCTTGTACATTCATAATGCTCCTGAGGCAAGACCCTATTCTTTATTAAGTCTAGCCTCAGGAGCAAGAATTTCAGAACTGTCGGCTCTATCCAGAGATGCGGGTCATGTGGAATTCCTCCCATCAGGAGAAAGTTCTACTTGCTCCGGATCGTAGCTTTTTGGCTAAAAATGAAGATCCTCTTGCAAGGTGGGCCTCCTTGGAAGGTTATCCCACTTCCACAGGATCCTTCTCTCTGCCCAGTATCAACCCTTAGAGCCTTTCATCTCGTACTTTCTTCTAGATCCTCGGGTGCTCTCTTCATGAGAGAAAAAGGTGGTACTTTGTCAGTTAAAGGTTTCAAGGTATTTGACAACAAATACCTTTTACTTCATTACACAAGCCAACCCCTGAGTCATTCCAAAAGCACATGATATCAGGGGAGTAGCCACCTCTATTAACTATTTCCAACATATGAACTTTGAGGATCTTAGGAAGTATACTGGATGGAAATCCCCGACAGTCTTTAAACGGCATTATTTAAAGTCCTTGGAATCTTTAAAGTTTTTCAGCAGTAGCAGCGGGAAACATAGTTTCCCTGATACTGCTTAGTAGTTTTGTAGTATTGATCCAGGTCTCCTTTCTACCTACTTCAACCAACATGCCTCAACCTATCACCAGGCTACTCATCATCATAGCCTTAGCCGTTGTGTGTTATTTTAGTGGTCTGTCCCTTATTTTTTTTGCTAGGGGCAGCCACATTTGTACTGATATGTACTCCAGTGGTCCCTACCCTTATTTTTATGCTAGGTTATGCCACAATATGTTTGTATAAATTTTTTACATTTAGCCTTGTGATAAACTTCAGTCACAATGTGTTTGTATATATTTGAATTAATTGTATTATTTGTATTAATGATGGATTGAGTGTACCTACCCTTATTTTTTATGCTAGGGTAGGACACATATGTATATAATTGCACTTTTATGTTCTAAATAAGTAAATTCAAACAATTTCTTTATTTTACATGCATATTATGTTATTGTTACTACCTTTTAAGTACTTTAAGTTTACTAACATTCTGTTATTGTTTACCATAGTTAGTTTAGTACTTATTTTGTATGCTGTATTGATTTACTTTATCATATTCCATCATTTTAACATGTTTTTCATTTTTTCCTTTTCCATCTTGTCTGTTTCTCTGGTACTCTTTCATAGGCCGACACGAGCTGAGCCCAGAAAAGGGATTTTGACGAAGGAAAAATCTATTTCTGGGTGGGGATTGGCTCGTCCGTCGCCCTATGAACCCATCCCTTTTATGGCTGCTTTCCCCCCCTTGCAGGACAAGATGTAATTTTGTTTTAATTAAGGATGACCGCTAGGGGCGCTGCTGTCCGTGGCGTCCTCTAGTAGTAGTAGTAGAGGCTGCATCGCCCGTTGGTATCGGCCTCTCTCTTAGGGGGATTCTGATAGGAAGTTCTAATTGGTGTTTGTCTCGTGGTAGTGTTCCACACTCGCCCCTATTTTCATACCGACACTTCTTTTTAAGAGTGAGCGAGTCAGTCTTACTGACATTTTCTTAATTTTGTTTTTCTCTGGTTAATTTTAGGATATTTTACCTAGAAAGATGATATTAAGGATTACTTTCATAGGGCGACACGAGCCAATCCACACCCCACCCAAATAGATTTTTTCCTTCGTCAAAATCCCTTTATTGAGCCCAGTAATCTTTAAAACTCTTAATAAACTAGTTTGTAAACTTATGAATATATATAGGCTAGGATACTGAGTCATAGCAAACAGACATTTTGCTAAGCCTTAAATAATTTTAGCATGTTGTATTATGGATAAACTAGCCTATATAACATCATCATATCAATACTAACCTTCATGTTAGGTACCTTATATGTAAATAAACACTTACTCTAACTAACTTGAAGTATCTAATTAGAATTAGAATTTCAACACTCAATTTTTACATGTTATTTTAAACAACCACTTGAAAATGTAGCCCCAAGTTTAGACTACTGTCCCATCTGTCACCTGCTGCCAATTTTCAACTGGCTTAG
Organism: Macrobrachium nipponense; assembly: GCF_015104395.2. Taxonomy (NCBI): domain Eukaryota; kingdom Metazoa; phylum Arthropoda; class Malacostraca; order Decapoda; family Palaemonidae; genus Macrobrachium; species Macrobrachium nipponense. Next base: position 83,169,211 of record NC_087208.1, read on the forward strand.
GTTACGTACTCTGGCATAACAATTCAGACTAATAAAGAGTTAGTGAAAGTTCTACAATTAAAAATTACCAATTACCTAGCTTGGGTTTTTATTTTCGGTCCCCATGCTAATATGTATGCCAAATAAAATTAAAATAGTGTAGCCTGTTTATCTAGTGCTATGCACTTATCACCGAAATATTAGGTAACTACTTAGTCAGGTTATTTGAATCACCTTTCAAGATATAATCTTAGGTTACAGGCTACAAATAATAATCTGTCCTAGTTTTAAATTATTTTGTCCTAAATCGACTAGGCTAATAGCTCATGTAGGCTAATGCCTAGGAAATTGTAGACAACTTTATCTGAAAAGATCAAATAAATTAATAATACACTGTGGAGTAGTTTTTTAGCCAAAAGGTTCCAAAAAGAATGGCAAAATCTTGAACAATTCTCGCTTTCATAAAGAAGGCTAGCCTAGATCATGTATTATGCTGACCATGTGCTATACAAACATGGAATGGCAAAACAAAAAAGTTTTTTGTATTCACAACACAAATTTGTTCTAACAGTTTTTAACCTAATGTTTTTCACTAAATCTTAAAGTAAGCACTTAGTTTTCAACTTTCAGGGATTCCATGATTCCTGGAGAACGATCTCGAGAAAAAATTTCTCAATAATGGAGGAGCACTGGCTGAGCAGACTTTAGTCCGTGTTGAACAGAGGAGTAATGGTTATTGGTCTTTTAATTTTAACCACCCGATCATAAAACAAGATGGCCAATGTGCATGCGCAATAGTCACTTCTACAGGTTTTGATAAAGGAAACCGGGTACAGCTTCACTGAAGACAAGATAAAATGCCTTCTTGTCTTAGTCCATTATACTCTATCACTTGTCATAGTGTTTTATCATTATGGCATAATACCCAGCTACAAGACCAGGCTAAAAGATATTTCTTAGATATTAGTCTGATCACCATGGGGCGCTGGCACACACCATGGAGGGTAAATCCCTTGAGGACGAAACAGCGACTATGCTGTCAAAAAATGGCCACAGGGTTAACCTGATTATGGACAAACATTCTGTAAGACAGATTTATTTAATTTGTATTAAAGATTTACTTTATGTAAGCATTTTAGTATTGATATTTTTACTGCATTACACTAATCAAATCAACATTTGAAAAATTAGTAATCATTGTTATAAGCATTTTAGGGGTGTACAGTACAGCCCCAGACCTTGATGTTAATTTGTTCCAGAAAAAGCGACATGATGCAATTTTGTCGAGATCTTAATGAATTTTTCCCATAAAAAATAACTGAAAATGGATTAATCCATTCTTGACCACCAGTTATTACCCTAACCTTGCCTTTTTATACAAAACATTACCCATAAATAAACATAAATTACAATAAATAAGTTTGGTGTTAAATGACATACCATTCAACAAACCTCTTTCATTTTTAAATATATACTGTAGTAGTAAAATTACTGCCCTATGACGAAATTTGGCCATACAACGATGGTTGTCTGAGTGCCATAGACTAGGCTAGGCATGTATAGCTGGTTCCACTTAAGGTGGATTCTCGTTTGAGGCCGACGCTTACGAGAAGTTTGTTTGGGGCGGCCGCTGATTGGCTGGTGCCAGGAGGAAGGCCGCTCCCAGCCAATCAACGGCTGTCAAACAAACGTCTCGCAGGCATAGGGCACCCCAAGAATCTACCTTAAATGAGCCAGCTATAGTATGCACTGTAAGGGGTACGCAAAATTATTGTTGCTAAATAATAAAGCATTGAAAGATCACAACTAATTCTTAAAGGAAATTAATAAAATATTACAAATAAGCTATATTATTTCTATCATAAACGTTAGAAAAATTTCCAAAATTAAGTCGGTAGCTAGTGGCTGTGAGCAGCATAAACAAATTATCATACAGTCTACTGGAATACAGAATACAATACAAAATAACTTGAAATATCTTTCAGTACATGTATGATATTAAGTTTTTTCTCATGAAATATCCTTGTAAATAGGGGCATTTCTGGGCTCAGTTCGTGTCGCTGCGCGAAATATCCTTTAATCCATTATTTCTAAGGTAAATGCACTAACACATACCAGAGAATAAATAAAATAAAGAAAAGGTCAGTATTACTGACTCGCTCACGCCTCCAAGAGGGTGTCGGTATGAACACTAGGGCAAGTGAGACCACTACCACGAACCACTTACCAATAGAAATCTCCTACTACAAAACCCCCACAGAGGGGAGCCGACCCCACGAGTGGGCAGCAACTACTACTACTCCATCCCATGCTGCCGACTGCTGCGCCTCTGGTGGTCATCCTTTTCAGTTTAGCGCACTGCGACACACGTGCCCTTTTTTTGCTCTGTGTTTTTTGTGCCCCTTTCTTGGATTTACTAATTATGGAGCGTGCAGCCATCGCAGCAGCTAAGTTAAGTAATCTGTTATTGTTGCTATTGGGTTTTTTTCCAGCCTTGAGTCAGTATTTGCCGTTTTTTAGGTATAAATACTGGCTCTTGGTCGGAAGCATGGCGGCATTGTTCTGCCTCGTGGCGGTTCGTTCTTGGTCTTCCATACCTAGTAACCTTTCCCTTATTACTTTACGCTCTATTGCTAGTTATCTATATTATGTAGGGGTCCAGCCTACTGGGTTTATGTCATGCATGCATGTCTCCTTTACCTTGCGTAGGCACCTTCCATCCAGACCCTAGCCACAGCTCTTAGTATCAGCCCCGGCTAGCTTTGAGTGGTAGACTTTCTTTCGGGTTAGTCGTACACTCCTCTGATTTTTTCTCCTACTGATCTACTTTCTTACTTTATTTTAATATAATTTTTTAGTTTTATATATTTTAGGTTAGCCTACGGCGTCTGGCATATTACGTAGCCTAGGTTCCGTATTTCATTGGTCCCCACCAGTTTATTGCTTCCTCTCATCAGTTCGGTTGCTTTCTGTATAGCATCTCACTGATTAGTTGGTTGCTTTAACCTAGGCTATGTTTTTTTTTCGTGTATTTCTCATGTTACCGCTCCGTGGTCACCATGTGATCGCGAAGCAGCCAGGCGCCCGTCCAGTCACCTTACCCTCCTCCCGCTCTTCCATAGGGGCCGGGCGGGGGGGGGGGGGGGGGGGGGGGTAGGTCTGTCCTCGCTCGCTCCACATACCCTTGCTGCCTCCCTCTCTCCCTAGGCGGAGGGAGTAGGGGGCTGGACAGACCCAGGACTGGACTTGACCGTTCTCTTGCTTCATGGCGTGCTCGGATGACTAAGGGGGACTGGCCTTCCCCCCCCGTCCGTTACTCCGTCGCTCCGTTGTTGGCTCGAGTCTGTTTCGCCCTCTCGCTCCTTCCCGGTTTACTGGTGCTTTTTAGTTTACCGGAGCTCCGGCATTCACGTGGAAGGTTGCTAGTTCACCCTTGCGGGCGGACTGCAGGCGTACAGTTGGTCTTTCCTAACCACCCCGTCTCGCTGATATCGCGACATGAACACCGCCGCGCACGCCGGGGCAATTTATTACCAGGTACGTACCAGTGCTTTAAGGGCTTAAGTGTTTAGTGTTTAATTTAAACTATAGTAAGTTTAATTTAAGCTAGCCTAAGCCGAATCCCTCCATTACCTACGTTATCACACTGGACCTCTCCGGGGTTCTAGCCTATTCAGGCGGTAAGGGAGGGGTTATGCCCAAAATTTTTTCGCGCTCCGGCATGCAGCGGAGTTCTTTTAGCCTACTAGCCTGTAAGTGATGTCTTTTACGGTACTCATGTATCTTTTCACTTACAGACCACCAACTGTGAGCATCCAGGATGCAATGCCATGCTCCAGGACCCTGTGGACATGAAGTTTGCAGGTCCCATGCTCCATGCGCGACTCCGCACGGGAATCTACAGGTCTGGTTCCACGAAACCTGCACCATTTGCTACGACCTTGTGAGTCAGCTCTTGGACGGGGTTAAGTATTCCCAACTCCATTCGGTAATCCCAAGGAAGGTTTTAGTTCTTAAGTTTAATTTTAACCTCTTATTTTAAGCTTAAGCTCTTTTTATATGGGATGTTGCTTCCCCTATGTCTTTAGACTAAGCCTATTACTTAAGTTTTGTTTTAATCTTAAGTTTAAACTTAAAACTAATGAATGCCCTCTCTTCCAGGCTCCCGCCGTTAGAGATACCGCCCTGGCAACCCTGAGGGCTTGGGTCGGCGGTTTCGGTAAGAACGCCGCCAAGGGACAGCCCTACATTCTGGAGAAGAGGTTGGCTGTCCTAATCTTCCCCGGCGGCAAGTCAACGGGTTACGTCGACCCGGCAGAGGCAGCCCGACTATGGCGGCGATTCAACAACGCTCGCCGCTTCGTTAAAGGAAACCAGGCCAAGATATCTCGATCGGACGTCGCGACACTTGATCTAAATATAGAGCCCATGGTAGGTGTTGACGACCTGTTGGTCGAGGTAGGTACGTTGGACGCCCAAGGGCTTCCCTTGGGCGCCACTGGGTCTTCTACTCCTGCTAACTCTCCAGCTTCCTTCCAAGGCTTTACAGGAAGCTGAGCTCCTTTATACTTCTCCTGACGCTTCAGTAAGACCTAAGGTCAAGGGTCAGACGGTTGTAAAAACCCTCAAAAAGACGTCGTCGTCGTCCAAAAAGACTTCGTCGGCGTCAACATCTCGTAAGTCTCCGGCTACAAACCCCGGAGCGGAGAGGTCTAGAGCTCCTGGGTCTAGCTCCAAATCCTCAAGGAGCAGGTCTTCCAAGGAGAGGCCACATACTCCGGCGGAGTCAGCCGTTTCTCCTCTCCCCTTGGTACCTGTTCCGAGTTACCCAACCACCTCCGCAGCAGCTCCGGCTTTGGATCCCAATGCTGGACTGTTGCAACACATGGGGGACTTGGTCGGCTCTCTGAAGAGCAGTATGGAGCAGATGTTCTCCCGGTTGTCCGACAGGATCACGTCCCAGGATAACATCATCGCCGAACTTAGCCAGGCTCCTCTAGCTACTCCCCCACCTTTCGGCACCGGAATAGCTCAGCTCCCACCTCATGACTCTCTGCCTCCGTTCTCGATGAATAACCCCTGGAGGGTGGCGTCATACGCCCCTTTCCAGGACGGTCTTATTTCAATTCCGGAGTGTGGTACTCGAAGGATTGAGGACTTCGAGTTCTACCCGGAGGGTCTACAACCACCGTTCATTGGCTACGCCAGACTCACTGACGCAGCCATGACTAGAGATGACAAGGTCCCTAAGGAGACAGTCCTCTACTCACGTGACCAGGCTCAAAGAGAATGGCTCAGGTGTTTTAGAGGACATGGATTGTTCTAACACGAAAATTCAACCTTTCAAGAGTCCCTTCACCATTTTCACAATGGAGGAGGGAACTCCGCTTCCCTTCCTTACCAAAATAGCTACGGTCACTATCCCGGCGGCCCAGAAGGGGGAGTCGTTGCCACAGCTAAGGGAAGCAGACCCCACATCTCCTTTGCTCCCCTCACTCGGAGAATTGTGGGATTTATTTACCCAACACTTTTTTCGCGGCAAACTCAAGCCAGACTGTGCTATGGATCAGTTTGGTGAGAAGCTGCCTAGACTTCCGGACAGCCTCATTCAGGCTGAATTTGAGGCCAAGACTAGGCTAGCCAGGTCCATTAACACCATGGCAATGACGGAAGTGGCAACCATTTCTTACGGCTCTGAGCCACTCTTTAAGCTTCTCACCAAGTCACTGACGCAACAGTTCAGTCTGACATGTTTGAGTTCGCTACAGCCAGAACTAAACTGTCGGAAAACATGTCCTCCAGGAAGCAACTATTCGTCATGAGCCGAATAAGTTGCTTTCATCCAACATCTGGGGAGCAGACCTCTTCCCTGATGCAATGGTAAAGGAGGTCCAGGCGGAAGCGACAAGGCTTTAACCAAAGCCTTAAGGATCGTTGGGGTCTCACCGCAAAGAGACGCCAAGACCAATCAGCAAGGGGTAAGGCTCAGAGGAAACCCACCCAGACATTTTCAGCCTTACCAGAAAAAGCAACAACGCTTCGCCCAGGCTGTTTCGACTGTTCCGTTGGCACAGTCAGCCCAACCCTCTACCTCAAGGCTCAATCACAGCCCATCTACGTGATTTCCCCCCCAGCCTCAACCTTCCACCTCTTACGCTGTCTCCCCAGCCTTCAACCAAGTGTTCGAAGGCCAGGCCTTTCAGCAGTACGACCACTCGGGTAGGGGAGGCAGAGGTAAGGGATCCTTTCGTCAGAAAGGATCAGGAAGGTCTCTTAACAGGGAAAACACTTCCGGGGAGGCCGCGGAGGTTACTCAACCCACCAGCAATGAGAACTTGAAGGTAGGAGGGAGGCTGTTTCTCTTCCGGCACCGGTGGGGATTCAGCAAGTGGGCACAAAGTATTGTGTCGAAAGGCCTGGGTTGGAGTTGGATTGCGAATCCGCCTCCACCCAGACCTTTCCTTCAACTTCCATCAAAAGAATTGACGGAGTATGCGGAGGACCTCCTTCAGAAAGGAGCAATAGCGAGAGTCAACAGATTAAAATTTCAAGGGCGCTTATTCAGCGTTCCAAAGAAAAAGGCTCACAAAAAAGAAGGGTAATCTTAGACTTATCCCGTTAAACTGGCCATTCGCTGCGACAAGTTCAAAATGCTCACCATCTCGCAGGTGCGGACCTTACTTCCCTGTGGGGCCGTCACCACCTCTATCGATCTTACAGACGCATACTATCATATCCCTATTGCAAGACACTTTCGCCCTTATCTGGGCTTCAAGATAGGAGATCAAGCATTCTCCTTCAAGGTAGTTCCCTTCGGTCTGAACGTGGCACCCAGGGTGTTCACGAAGTTGGCGGAAGTAGTCGTCCAACAACTGAGGTCTCAGGGGATAATGGTAGTAGCGTACCTCGACGATTGGTTGATTTGGGCTCCAACAGTCGAGGAATGTCGCAAAGCCACACTGAAAGTAATCCAGTTCCTAGAGTATCTGGGGTTCAAGATAAAACAGGACAAAATCAAGACTCACTCCGGAGTCCAACTTTCAGTGGCTGGGCATTCAATGGAATCTATCCTCCCATACTCTGTCGATTCCATCAGCCAAGAGAAAGGAAATAGCGAAGTCAGTAAAGCAATTTCTAGGACACAAATTTGCTTCAAGGAGAAGCCAGGAAAGAATCCTGGGTTCACTCCAATTTGCCTCAGTGACAAACATCTTGATGAAAGCCAAACTGAAAGACTAACCATAATCTGGCGCTCACGAGCAAATGTCAGATCCAGGGACAAGTTGTCATCAGTCCACAGATTCTACGGAATCGTCTACGCCCTTGGGCAAAAGTGAAGAACCTGTCAATATCAGTACCCCTTCAGTTTCCTCCTCCGGGGATTACCATCCACACAGACGCTTCATTAAGCGGCTGGGGAGGATATTCTCAGTTCAAGAAGGTTCAAGGAACCTGGTCACCCCAGTTCCGCCAGCTTCACATAAACGTACTAGAAGCGATGGCAGTGTTTCTTGACTCTGAAAAGGTTACGTCCGCCAAAGAACTCCCACATAAAGCTAGTTCTGGACAGCGCAGTGGTAGTCCATTGCGTAAACAGGGGAGGCTCCAAGTCACGACATCTGAATCATGTCATGGTAGCCATCTTCTCCCTGGCGGACAAGTTGGCACCTCTCCTCCACCCATATAGCTGGAGTGAGAAACGTCATACCAGATGCTCTATCCCGCTCAGTTCCTCTGGAGTCGGAATGGTCACTGGACAACAGTTCGTTCCAATGGATTCTCCGGAGGGTTCCAGGTCTACAAGTAGATCTATTCGCATCTCAAGCGAACCACAAACTCCCATGTTATGTGGCCCCCACCTGGACCCTCTGGCCTATGCCACGGACGCCCTGTCCATAGATTGGAACAACTGGGAGAAGATTTATGTCTTTCCTCCAGTGAATCTTCTCCTGAAGGTACTGAACAAACTCAGGACGTTCAAGGGTCAAGTAGCTCTAGTAGCCCCAGACTGGCCGAAGAGCAATTGGTACCCTCTGATTCTGGAACTGGGGCTTCGTCCTCTTCGAATTCCCAATCCCAGGCTCTCCCAGTCAGTACAAACGAAGACTGTGTTCGCTTCTCAGGAATTCTCAAAACCCTAACTTTATGGACTTCATGAAGTTTGCGGCTAAAAAAGATGCAAATATTGATCCACGAAATATTCTTTTCTTGGAATCTGATAAAAGAGATTCAACTTTGAGACAGTATGATGCTGCAGTCAAAAAGTTGGCAACCTTCCTGAGAGAATCAGATATTAGAATCATGACAATCAATTCAGCTATATCCTTTTTCAAATCTTTATTTGAAAAAGGCTTAGCAGCTAGCACTATTACGACAAACAAGTCAGCCTTGAAGAAGATTTTTCAACTCGGGTTCAACATAGACTTGACAGACTCTTACTTCTCGTCTATTCCCAAGGCTTGTGCTAGACTTAGACCTTCAGTGAGGCCTACGTCAGTATCGTGGTTCTTGAATGATGTTCTAAAGCTGGCTTCAGAAACAGACAATACGACATGTTCATTTATAATGCTCTTAAGAAAAACTCTATTTTTATTAAGCTTGGCTTAGGAGCTAGAATTTCAGAACTGTCGGCGTTATCCAGAGATCCGAATCATATAGAATTTCTTCCCACAGGGGAAGTTCTACTTTCTCCGGAACGTAGCTTTTAGCAAAGAATGAGGATCCTTTGATGAGGTGGGAACCGTGGAAGGTTATACCCCTTCCACAAGATGTTTCTCTTTGTCCAGTATCGACCTTACGAGCCTTTCTGTCCAGGACATCCTCTTCCTCGTCAGGTCCTCTCTTTAGAGAGAAAAAAGGTGGTACTTTATCTATTAAAGGTATCAGGCAACAGATCCTGTACTTTATTAAGCAAGCCAACCCTGATTCCTTCCTAAAGCTCATGATGTCAGGGCAGTTGCCACCTCAATTAACTATTTCCAACACATGATTTTGATGATTTAAAGAAGTATACTGGATGGAAATCGCCGACAGTATTTAAGCGTCATTACTTAAAGTCCTTGGAAGCTCTGAAATTTTCAGCAGTTGCGGCGGGTAACATAGTTTCCCCCGACTCTGCTTAATCTTAAGTGAAGATCCAGTTCCTTTCTACTATCTCATCTATAACAGTTTGTCTATACCTACCATGTTCATCTACGTCTACCTTGAGTCTTAGCTGCTCTTGTGATGGTACAGTGGGTGTCCCTTATTTTTTTTGCTAGGGTCACCCACAATTGTTTGTATTCTGATCTCTATGATGTGGTCCCTTATTTTTATTGCTAGGGTGACACATCTACATTGCAATGGTTACGGGTTTTGTATACTAAGTCATATACATTTGTTTACTATAATTATTGTCTAAGTTTGTTCAAATTCAGTTATTATTATAATTGCTTTATTTACTTTGTACATATTAACTATACACAAATGTTAAGATCAACATATATTCCATGTAAGCCCTGTACATATATGTTAACTTTAAGTTAATTTTAAGGAATATTTTCTAACTCGTATAATTGTGTATATGTATATTTCTTAGCAATTATATTTCTTTATTTTATTTTAAGTTTTATTGAGACCTTATTTATTTATTTTCTTTACAATCTTGTGCTAATTCTCTGGTACGATTTCGTGCAGCGACACGAACTGAGCCCAGAAAAGGGATTTTGACGTAAGGAAAAATCTATTTCTGGGCGATTGGTTCGTGTCGCCCAGCGAAAATCCCACCCTACCCATCCCTGCGCTCAAGAATTGTCTGCTAACTTCAGGATGGCCACCAGAGGCGCAGCAGTCGGCAGCATGGGATGGAGTAGTAGTAGTTGCTGCCCACTCTTGTGGGTCGGCTCCCCTCTTGTGGGGGTTTTGTAGTAGGAGATTTCTATTGGTAAGTGGTTCGTGGTAGTGGTCTCACTCACCCTAGTGTTCATACCGACACCCTCTTGGAGGGTGAGCGAGTCAGTAATACTGACTTTTCTTTATTTTATTATTCTCTGGTATGTGTTAGTGCATTTACCTTAGAAATAATGGATTAAAGGATATTTCGCGCAGCGACACGAACTGAGCCCAGAAATAGATTTTTCCTTACGTCAAAATCCCTTTTTTCATAGGCGTTTTGTGCTTTATAATGTAACATCATTATTGGCAAAGTAATACCCATTGGAAGTAGATCCTCACAAATGTATTCCTTTAAATTGGAAAGAATCCCGATATTAAGGATAACTGGGGAGATTTCGAGATCACAAAATTCTTCATGTAATTTGATTATAAAATACTACCAAGAAAATACTACCCCTAGTAAACAAGGCTCAAAGTCCAGCACGAATGAGAACTATATATTGTGAGCATCGTAACTTTTGTAAGTCAAGCACATCTGGGAATTACAAATAATCAGCAAACTGCAAAATGTTTTGGCAGGCAAAAACACTGTCTGAAAACTGACAAAAAACAGATGTAGACTTTTTTTAATATACTATAAATAAAGTGGCTGCAATTCTTAAACCCAGCTTTCTTTCATAAATTAAGTTTCATTCAGCATCTAAAGACAGTGATCATGTTGGTAAAATGAAATCAGCTTATAAAATTTAAGAAGTAAACAAAACCAGAATGCAAATGGCAGATCACTCTGTATTATAATTCGATAATATGGTAATAATACATGAAATATGATTAGATACAGTAAAACAAGGGTATTATTAAAAATGAACATTATTCTCAATACACAAATATTATCGACTTTTGCAAATAGATATGTGTCAGTGTAACAACCTAACCCATAGGCAAACAGAGTCTCTCTCTCTCTCCTCTCTCTCCCCCTTCTCTCTCTCTCTCTATCCTCTCTCTCTCTCTCTCTCTCTCTCTCTCTCTCTCTCTCATTTCCGTTTTTTTTATTTCAGATGAAGCGATTGTAAACCTGTAGTACAGACATAAGCAACAAAATCAAGAAATGGCTGATTGCCAACGTCATTTGCCGTCACCATTAAAAAAAAAAAAAAAACAGGCAAAATTGATGGTCAAAACATGGGAAATCACACTTAACGATTATACAATCAAGTATTGTGCCACTTTTAAACCCAACTTTGTTAATTTACAAAAAAGTTATTTAAATTACATATCTTCTACCAGCCAAGTGTAATGGCAATGAAGATATCGATAGCTCAATCAGCCGAGATTTTGAGAATGTAAACAATATCGAATACAAATGGCATACGATGACAATGCTTATATTCAGTGAAATAGTTTAACTTTTTCAAATTAGCATTTTCTCCAGAAAATATTTATGTTTAGGCTTATAGAACTTTCCGGTTTTTAGAACTACGGATAGAGATCCTACTCTTGTGACAAAGTGAGAACTTGCTCATCCTAACATCTAATTACGGTAATTATCCACAGTAATTGTTGTAATTAGTTGTTTTGTTTACAGTATCAAATTTTGTACTATCACTAGTGATTCACTTGAATAACCTACAGATTTTACCAATACATATTAGGTTACAAATGTTTTGTTTAGTGTCGATAGTTTGTCGATAGTTGTGACTGTAGCCAACTATTAATACAACTGTCGACTCTTTAAGGGTTAGCCTATCATTAAAAATCTAACAGCATTTTAAGGTTGTTGTCAATGCCTATTAGTGGCGAATGACCAAACCACTTTTGTTTACAAAGATCATGTGATTACTTGGGTCGGTTTCCAGATTTTTGGTTGAGCTCATAAGCAACATTTACTCAAAATTTTCTGTTGAAATCCAATTATTTTGAGTTCTAATATAATCGAGGTCCAGGTCTCTACTGTACATATATATATATATACTTGAGTAACAGTTGTATGAGAGTAATCGAAGATGACTTTGGGTGTTTTAAGGTGATGGTTTGGGGTAGATTTTTGTTTGAAACATTAAATTTTTTTAATATGATAACCTAAGGTATATTTTTGTTTGAACTATTAAACTTGGCAGTCAACTCTTAAAATGGGCAGTTATAAGCATTTTAGTTTTGGGGTGTATTTTTGTGGTTTGGGGTGTATTTTTGTTCAAAATATTAAATTGTTTAAGTATGATAATTTAAGGCATATTTTTATTTGAACTATTTAATTTGGCAGTAAACTGTTAAAATAGGCAATTATAAGCATTTGAGTTTAAGGGGTACAGGATATTTGGCAGTTATAAGTACTTATAAGCATTTTCAGAGGGGATTTTGCATTTTTGTGGTGGGTTCCGGAACCTATTTCCACAAAAAGGGGGGGCACTGTATTGTGCACAAATCAGATGGAAAGATGCCTTCCCTATGAGAGATGACTACTTCAACAGCACTTTTCTAATTCATTGCCTCCACCTCTGCCATCATGGTGCAAGGTTTCCACAAATTTAGAGAATAGGATAGAATAAGTATTGGTGTGCTGGAGAGTGAAGGAAGAACATCCTTCTATAGAAACCTGTACCTGTCCCCAAAAACAGATACCACCCAAAGCTCCGCTGTCCTTGCCACTTGGCCTAATAGTGAGTCAGGTAATCCTAGTTCATGGCAGCAGATGAAGGGGACAGCCAATCTCAACAACTACCGCCTATTCTCTTTCTTTTTACTCCTTTTCTGGCTGCAGAATGGTGTTGATTGGGTGTTGGGGGGCAAGGCTTCCTCCCTACCAGGTGGCAAAGACCTCACTGGACCCACCATCTTGAGTCCATTCAATCTAGCCTCTGAGAAAGATCTGAGGGCCACTGCTTCACTGATAACAGAGACAGATCTTAGGGCCACTGCTTTCCTGATAACTGAGACAGATCTCAGGGCCACTGCTTCCCTGATAACTGAGTCCATAGAATGAAAGGGATGCAAAGGTCCCAACACCAAAGTACTCCTTAGTGAGAGGCTACTCTCCTGGGAAACTTGGCTAAAAAGAGAGAGCTAACCTTATACCTCCTTCAAAGGACAAAGCTAGCCCGCTGACTGGTACACTGGCATGACAGAGAGGTAGGAGCCTTACCTCCAGACACCAATCTACAGAACAAGGTCTTCTTGTTACAAGACAAAACACCTGTGACAATAAAGTCTGTTACTGAATTCAAGCAAAGATTGATACATGAGACAATCAGCAAAGAAGTATGGCAACAGACTCCAGGGCAGTCCACTTCTGATATTAGGTAGGGGAGGTCATTCATCAATTTGGCAAACTTGCATATCAAACTGGAGAAGTAACTACCTGGCCTGAAGATCTGGTTATTCATCTACTCCAAAATACCATGAACTGTGATCAGGGCAACTTGATTGAAGGCCTCCTAAGGAAAGCTCTACCAATGAGACTTTAAACAGGTATGAAGCCTAGGTTGCTTCCCCATGATTATTATGCTCATGAATGAGCACAATAATCTCTCAGAAATGCTACTCCCACTCACCTTGTAAGGATTCTAGAGGAGAGGACCTGACAGTTCCCAAGGCACAAGCTGCATACTCGTCAGGCACCAAGGGAGTCACATTAAACTTAAGCCCCCCTTTCTCTCCCCTGACTTCACACTGAAATGAATGAACCTTTACAGGAGAAGGGAGCCAAGTTCCAAGATCCCGCACCCCCGACCTCTGTTCTTAGGATCAGTAGTTACCAAAGAAAACAGAGGGAAGGCACAAGTCCACTCACCACTTTTCTTACCCTCCTCAAGTATCCACACACAAACACAAGAGTTGAAAGTGACAGAGCTTCCCCTTGAGTGGGATGCTTGCTTTGTATGGGCTCCCAAGACAGCAAATGTCCCGAATGAGAAGATGAAGTAGGTGCCTCCCTATATGCTCCAAAAGAGAAGTGAAAGTAGGCACCTACCCTGTTGTTCAAGTACACATGGCCCTGGCCCAGGGACCTTGCATGCACAGAGTAAACACATGCTCATCCCCACACAACTCCTTGGAGTGTATGCACAGAGAGCAGACCTGGCCTGAGCTGTCATGTATACGTACTTGGCCCACATACAGTGCCTGTGTTGCATTAGCAGGATGCACACACCCATCCAACACCCTGGGAACAGGAAAAAGCAGGCCTCTTGTCTAAGTAAGGTTATGCAAAAGAAGCTGCTCAACCGGGGGTAATCTGACCACCCTGATGTGATTTCCTACCCTTGTTCCTCTACAAGGAAGAGCAAATTAGATGAGAACTCCACCAACACTTCTCACACAAAGCTTAGACTTCCCATTCTTCTTTCTTTGCTTACAAAGCAGAGAAGAGCCTGGGGACAAGGAGGAGGAAAACGAGGAGTGTGAAGAAGACAACAATGAAGAGGATGACAAGGATGAGCAATAACATTTTCTCTCACTCTTCTCACAAAATGAGCTTGCCTTCCATATAGGCAGGTTGGTCAAGGCCAGAGCCAAGGATGTAGAAGATTAAACTGTTGAAAAGCCTACTGTGGTGGAAGGATCCCTTTCCTTTGTGCAGACAATCTGCAAGAGAAATTACCTGAGATGTGAGCTTTTGAGATAAATCCCTTTTCTCCTTTGCCAAGTCATCAAGGAAAAGCTGTTAAAAAACAGACTAGTAGCTGGAATATCCTGTGTACGGCAGATCTTTTTCGAGTAATCAATTTATGACAGCTTACTTGATATAAGAACATCTGGAGGAACACTAACTCCAGCAGTGCCTTCATCTTCTGAGGAAAGAACTTGAGCAGGCCCTCTGAAGCAGCATCCACCTTTTGTTCTTCAAAAGGGGAAAAATTAATAAACTTTTCCCCTACAAAATGAATAATGCCTTTGTCAGTCTACCAAGGTGGGAAACAAAGCAATCACATGGGCATCCACATCCTCCACTACAGTGTTTCTGAAGTTTTGTCTCCAGTGAAAAAAAACAATAAAAACAAAACACAATGGAAAACACAATTCTAAAGGTAAAACCACAAAAGTAGTGGGCTACTCATCAAAGTCCAATGGTAACACAAAGGGAAGATGAATCATATATCCACTCTTGACATCAAAGAAAATGTGACTGGATAGCATGGGCAGAGTGCGGGTATTACATCACTCAACCCCATCTCCAATACGACCATACTCGTTTCAAAGCTCGTGGCTGGTTCACAAATGCATGTTAAAGATCCTCATAGAAGGGCATGGTTTGCATCATAATAGGAACAAAGGATATTCCCTTACTGCTGACAACTTTTATAGTCCTCAGTTTGCAGATGAGAATCACACAGATCTATATATACTATAGAAATGTCAGACTCAAGAAAAAAAAGTCTCAAGGAAAGAATCACCCAAACAAATAGGACGAACCTGCTCCCTTTCAAAGAGGCACATGTCAGTATAGTACTGTAACGGAAAGACATAAATGTATGCAGTTCTGTGCATGTCTGTTATACTATTCAAAATCCACATCACGAAGAGTTCACCAAACAAAGAAAAGTAAGAGATCAAATGTTTGTGACTAAAACTTTTCAATGGGCAGAATGGGTCCTGTGGACAAATATTTAGCTAATTAGGCTTTGATAAGGAAACACAAAAGAAATTCTACAAAGTTTCTTTTTCACCTATAAACCTTGGGGTCAGGAATCTTACCAACTGTATAAATCACCCTTCATAACCAAGAGTCGGCCGAGTCACCTGTAAAATACAGGTTGGAAATAACAAGCAAAGTAATTCAAAACTGAATTCCTCAACCTCATTCCTTGAAATATGGAGGGCACCTCTACCTGTTTTGCACCCGGCTGCTTCTCTGGAGAAATCCCTCCAAGTGAGAAAAAGAAATTCCACAAGTGTTGTGAGTGTAAGTGTCCCAAAACATGTGGCAGCAATGGAAAGAAAATTACAAGTATTCCTTGTTTCAAGAATTGTTGTATAAACTGCATTTAGAATGTGTAAGTGTAACTGTTTGCTGATTGTTAAAAAAGTGCAAATAATATTAGCCTTATTTTCAAACTTGAGAGATGGGTGAATACAGTAAGTTTGCATTTTATATTTTTTAATGTGTCAGATATAAAAATTCAAAAGGAATTTATACCAGTTGAACACACAATAAAGTAAGGATTCGTATTGCATATTCACTTCTGATTATTTCATTGAATATCATTGCATTCCACAATCAAGTGAGCTTAAGAATGTTTTTTAAAAAATTAGGAAACTTTAATATATTTGTCTTTAAACTGTAACTCCTATTTTCTTTCCTCTTGATTCATATATTTTTCAAAATGTGCCATACAATGAAATGCTTGCATTTTTATTTGTGCTTACCTCCGTATGAAATTTAAATGTCTTCTCAAGACTGGACGTTGATAATCTCTCCATGGTAAACTCAAAGTAAAAATAACATAAATAAAAACTGAACACAACCATAAAAAAGTGCTCCTCAAATTACCTGTTGGTGAAAAATGAAGGGAGGTTACATTAACTTCAGGTCTGAATACCCTTGTCGATTTGTCACCTCTGCGAGTTCCAGGTAATCGTATAGAAACACCTTTTTCACTCTCTCTGTCTTCCCGTTCTTCAACAAGAGCTAGATTGACACCATTTTCAGCCATCTTCCTATGGTTTACGGTCTCCTAATAGTAGTAATGAGAAGAAAAATATTGAAATCAGTCATGCTAAGTAAATCTGAGGTAAGAGAATGAAATTTGTGGTCTAAATTTTCCAATGAATTATAGTACAAATTTTTAAAAGTTAATCCTGATTCAATAACTAGTATTTGGGAACTTATCACCCCTACAGATTACAAAATATTAGGATAAAACATTTACAAAATAACTCTCTTCAGTGTAGACAGATCATAACTTCTTGCCATGAAGATCCCTGCCCAAAATATCCAGCAAAATGAGTCAAATAAACTATCAAAACAAAATAAATGTAAACAAACAGGACTTTCAAATCTACTATAAAAAATTCCATCCACTCAATTACAGACGTTTACAGACGAGAGAATAAATTTATCTCTAGGCAACACTTTCCCTAGAGTGTTATGAAACGTGTACCCTGCAAGCGTTCAATGCAATGCCCCACATTTTTTAATTCATCGTAGAACTTAGGAGATTCTAGTTCAGTTGCCATTCACTCTTTTTCATTAAGGTAATCCTCCTTTTGGCTTGCTTCTCTTTTTAAATAAGTTTTAATAAGCAGGTTTTGATGTAGGAGAAACCTATTTTTGGTACAGTGGTCGCCCCATATTCGCAGGGGATGTGTACCAGATCCCTCTGCAAATAGTTAGAACCCGCAAATAGTTGGAACTCCTATAAAAATGCTTAAAACCTCCTATTTTGTTAGTTAAAACTCAAGAAAAACCCATTAAAAATTATTATACCTGGTTTTTTTATAGTTTCATCACAAAAATTGCATTTTATAATGAAATTTATAAAAATACAGGAATTTGTGGATATTTCTCATAGAAAAATACCACGAATAGGCGAATTTTCCGCAAATAATGGGGGAAAATGTTCCAGAGAGAACTCCGCTAATGCGTGAGTCTGCGAATCTGGAGAACACGAATACGGGGGGTCCATTGTAGTCGCTGTTGAGTCCTCAAGGTGTTACCCTTACATGGTCTATCCAGAGCTCCATGGTGACCAGACTAATGTTATCTCTCTTTTTGCTGGTCATGTGGCCAGGTATTGTGTCATAAACATTACAACACACGATTGAGCATAAATGGACTCAAGATAAGAGGGCACTTTCTCTTATCCTAGGTGAATGATAAATCCAGTTTACTTACGTCAAAACCCGCAAGAAGAAGTGGCAGTATTGCCAAACTATCCTCAGTAATAGTTAGCATTCTGCCTGTTAGGAAGACCCATGGTTTGCGGCTGTGGTGCCTATTGGTCTGGACTATCCACGCCACTTACCAATACAAAGTGTAGTTGAATTTGTTCAAACTTGTGGCAAATTTTGCTAGAGTACATATAGGAAAAATGGACCTTTTGGGATGTTTGCCATGACGTCTAGGTAATCCTGAAGTGCTTAAACTGGGTATAATACTTTGTCTGCTAAATCTAGTTTACTTAGAAAAGGAGATTTCCTTCTTAAAGGATTCTCATTCTTGGCCAGGAATGACAGGCCAGAGGACAATAATAATTGATGGACAGCCGTTTGGGTTATATATTGTCCCTATCTAAGAGAGCCAAATTTGCTAATATGAGCACCTGATGCTAATGCAATCAAGAAGATCGCTATTATAGTTTTGAGTTATGGTTGTATTGGGTCGGCTGAATTGAGTTGCTGGTCAAAGTCTAAGCACTTTGTTCAGGGCAAGTAATTGGAATCTTTCGAGAGCAGGTCTTTGTAGTGCAAAGGACTATACTATAGTCAATCCCAAAATGATAAAGAAACGGTTCTATTAATGCTGCCTTATATGCCATGACTGTTTTAACTTCAAAAAGGATAAGTTGTAACTTCAAATAGGATAAGAAAATTTAAAAGTGTTTCACTACAAATACTGACTAGGCTCTAGTTATGGCTATAATCAAGAATATCTTCCATACAGACTGGTATTGCCAGAAATATGAAGTCTGAAGTTTTTGCACTAGGTACCTAGCAATGTTGGGCAAGTAATTTTCACAGTAGATATTTAAAAATCCAGCAGTGAGGATCTCGGCTCAGAAAGGAGGATCCATAAACAATTTTCCTTCCTACAGCGGATGGTAGAGGAAATTATCTCTTCACATGTTGTTAAAGTAATAGGAGCCAATGGCTGTTTGGCCAATTTGGGGCTATTAAATATACTGTTCCTTTGAAGATGAGGAGTTTGTTCAACACCTTCGAAATCTGGAACAATGGAGGAAAGAGATATGTTGTCCTCCATTTGTTCCAGTCTTGTAGGAAGGCATCTCTTGCTGTTGCTTGACTGGCAGTGTGATTCTCATATGTGGCAAAAAGGTCCATTTCTACTTGCAGAAACATGTTGGCTATTGTCTGAAAAAGAGTGCTGTCTAACATCCACTCTCTTGAGACTCGTTTTCCTTGATAGGGAGTTTTCTATTACATTAAGAGACTCTGTGAGGTGATGCATCATCGAAGAATGGCTAGCATTATCATATTGAGAGAAAGTGCGCATCATCCAGACCTCTTGCTTTAGGACACTGCAGTCATGTTGTCTAGAACCAACCAAATGTATCTCAATTCAGGAGGCTTTTGAGTTTATGAGAGACAAAAAGACAGCCATCAGCCCCAAGAAATTGATATGACAACTCCCCACAGTAGCTGAACACCTCCCTTCCACATGACAATCTTCCCAATGTCATCTCAACCTGTCAATGAGGCATCTGTGTGTACTATCACTTGTACCATCTGAGGAGTCAGGGTAATCTGTTTCACCAGATATTTGTTCCAAGATCAAGGCCGATATATCTCCCCAACTTTTTTAATCTTTTGATGTTTAGCCACAGGGCATGACTTTGAACCTGTATGTGTATACCATTCCATATCCAGAACCCTAAGAGATGGTCGGAAGGGACTGGCGACAGGGACGTGCCAGCATGCATCTTGAGATCTATAGCTGTCCAAGTCCCTTTTAGAACAACTGAACGCACTATGGCAATGGTACTTATCGGGAAAATTTGGCAAACAATGTTCTTGTTCAGTGTTGATAGGTCTAGGATCACTCTTTGTTTGAAGGACTCCTTTTTTGGGGACACTTGAAGATACGTGATTGGTGGCGAACATACACGTTTCTCTATGGCTAGCATTAATAGGGCCTTTCTGCAAGTAACTTTCCAGAGGGGTCTGATTTTTGGAAGAACCCCTTTACAGGAGGGGGAAGAGATGAGACTGTTTCCACCCTAGCCCATTTAAAATTAATGCTGTGTCCCCAATGGGAAGACTTCCATTCCCTGTGGTGTCATCGAAGTCAACCCCAAACCATACCATTCCTATTGGTATCTGCCTTTTCCTCTGCCTGTGCCCTTGATAGGGATTCCAGGTATTGCTTCACTTTTTCCTATAAAATTGTCTTTGGACTTTGTGAAAAACTCTTCCTTGCTGTTGTCTCTTTGTGAGGAGTTGTCCCTTCTGACCACCCTCCTGTCTTTGAGGAAAAACTTTTGGGATGACCAAAGGCTTACAGGATTCTTTTTATGTTTTATTTTTCATTTTTGAGCCTTTAAGGGTTGGGTAAGAGGAAATTTCTGGTTTTTGTTTCCTGAATTCCCCCTTTTCCCAAAAGAGAGTTTCTTGTACAATTCTGTTGGCAGGCTTGCTCATGAAATTTTTAACTGCAAACACTCCTCAAACAGGTCCTTAGAAAAGGAGTTATGTAATAATGAAATTACATTGGGAAGAGACTTGTTGCAGCCCTCCAATGTTTACATTCGCACTTTTATGTGCCAAGCTAAAAAGCCATAGAATGCTTGCAATAGGGTTCTCGTAAGACATTTGGCCACAGCAAAATTGTTCTGGAACATTTTGGAAGCCTTTTGGTGGCGATTTCCAGGAGGATGGTAGGGGTTATAATACTAAATAGATAGATCCTAGTATGAAATTCTGCCGAGGTCTGTCACCTATGAGATTCTTCTCACTGGTCCTAAATTTCTGCGTAGCTATATATAAAGGGAGCTTTTCCCCCTTCAGATGTGCGTTGTATTATTGTCCATTCCTTGGTGGAGTTTTCAGAAACTGGGATGACCGTGGCAAATGGTTTTAATTCTGCCATTGTCTCTGGTCTTTTAGTCACTACAAAATTCTGAAAATCTGTCTTTAGAAGATTAATAATTTTGAAAGTGAAGGGACAGAAGGCTAGGGCTACTAGGTGAGCAACTTGGGTCCTGTTAATGGTGTCTTCTTATAGCTTTTAACCCCTTCAGAAACATGACGTTTATACGACGTCATGGAGGGTGCAGTTACACTCCCCGTGACATATATACGTCGTCATAACTTCAAAGTGCAATAGGGAAGCTCGTACTGTCGGGTTATGTCTCCTCTTGGTTTTTGCAGGCGTGGGTAGGCTGTACTAACACACACTAAACTCCTCCTACTTTTTTCAACCAATCATGGACATTCTTGGCTATGACGTTACAGCCTCCTTATAAGTTGATGCACAGTCATGGTTGCATTCACGCGTACTTTTTCATGATTTTTTTCATTTTCTCTGATGATTTTCTTTGCTTTATTTGCATTTTTACTGCAAAACCATGAGTAAGAACAGTGATATCTCTTCCGAGGCAGATGTTCTTTTTGAGAGAGTATGATAGTGCTGACGAACTCTCAAGTGATGATAATGCTGTGGAAGAACGAGAGGTAGAAGGTGGGTTTACATATGTTACCAACATATTAGAGGATCATCGTCCAACAATGTTGCCCGACTTTCGTGTCGTTTCTTCAGGGATAAATTGAGCGCTTGGGGATGCACTTTTCCTTACGTCTGGGGATGCATATAATTTCTTTTTATGATAACATGATGAAAACTCTTGTTTCATGGGCTAATGAAAGAGCTGCATTATTTTCTCAAGAAAATCTAAGAAAATCTCCAGAAAATTCATGGGTTGATATGACAAAAGTAAATGTTATATAGTATATGTACTATAGTATGTGTGTATGTGTATGGATAAATATACACGTGTATATGACTTCACATTCATTTCCATTAATATATAAAGCAGAATAGATGTTGGTATAACCTTTTCTTTCAGGGTTAAACGGACTCTAGGGTAATCTGGGAAAATGCGGGTAAGAAAGCATCTAGCCGATTATGCATCATGCAGTACCGAAGGGGTTAATGTTATGGACACGGGTAAGAAAACCGTTTGTTATTGGTCTCTCACATGTACAGCTTCAATCATACTTTTTCTTTCATTAATTGTATTGGAGTCCCCTATCATGTTTTGATCTGAAGTTTTGTATTCTGAACTTACCATTTAGTGGTTTCCAGTCAGAATTATTACAACATTAGACCTTATTTGGGCAACATTTGCATCCCCTCTCACTTCTGGTTGTTTCAGGTTAACAGTACTTTTACACTTTGGAGTGTACTTGACTGACTTAAATTCCTTTTCAGAATCATGCATCATGAACCTAATATACCAAGGTTCTGTGGTGAGGACATTTTTTTATGTCATTCATAACTTCCCGACGGAATTGATCAAATGCTGCAAATTGTGTATCTCTTTTGGAGAAGCTTATACATTTTGACTGGGCTTCAACAACTGAATAGTAACTGGCTGTTAAAACCAGGGGCAGAAGTCCTGGGTGGGTCATAATACCCCTCCAAAAATATAGCCATTTCAGTCTGAGTTAGATGGATCCTAGTATTCCTTTTGAGGAAAGATCCTCTTCAACAGCATAGCTACATGGGGCGATAGAATTCCTTCTATAAGGTTTCTTGCATGGTTAACTGAAATTTGTTTTGTCCCTGTTCCTTCTGGGTTCAACAAGGCCATTTCAGTGGCAATGCCCGCCTTATATTCCATGTAAAAATGTCACCCCATGTAAAGATTCCTCTACTTCCTCCGCAGGGTTAACCTGGGAAGTACTAGGGAACGAAGTTACTGGGTTTTGGCCCAAACAAATATTGTTCTGGGAAAGGGTTTAACCCTTTAACGCCGATTGGACGTATTTTACGTCGAGATAAATTGTCTGTCGGGTGCCAATTGGACGTATTTTACATCGACATAGAAAATTTTTAAAAATTCGCGGAAAAATACTCATAGGCCTACCAGCCGAAAACTTTTGAATCACGCGCCTTGGGGGATGCTGGGAGTTCACGGATCAAGGTGTTGTTTGTTTACAAATCGTTACGCAGGTGCGCAAGCGCGAATTTCTTTCTTATCGCACTAAAAAGTATCAGTGACACATCTCAGAAATTATTTCGTCACTTTGACATAATTTTTGCACCATTTTAAATTAGCCGTTACATGGAATATTATACAGTGGTCCCCCTCGTATTCGCGGGATGCGTACCTGACCCCACCCCGCGAATAGTTAGAATCCGCGAATAGTTAGAATCCGCGAATGTTTGGAACCCCCTCTAAAATGCTCATAAACTCTTATCCTCAACATGCAAACACCAAAGTATCCCTAAAAAAGACCATCCTTCATCAAATATACATAAAATATCCTATTATGGTTCATATTAACCCTTAAATGCCAAAGCAGTAAAATAAAAATTGTCTCCCGTGTGCCAGAGGTGTTTCAGAGTGAGCGCGGAAGCGGAAAAAATATTTTTTTCAAAAAATCACAGCGCGCTTAGTTTTCAAGATTAAGAGTTCATTTTTGTCTCCTTTTTTTGTCATTGGCTGAAGTTTAGTATGCAATCATCAGAAATGAAAAAAATTATCATTATCATATATAAATAATGCGATATATGATAGCACAAAAACAAAATTTCATATATAATTGTATTGAAATCACGCTGTGCACAAAACGGTTGAAGGTAACAAGTTACTTTTTTTTTCGTTGTAATGTACACTAAATTGCGATCATTTTGGTATGTAACACATTGTAAAACGATAAAGCAACACAGAGAAAATATTATCACAAAATAATGCATGAATTCGTAACGCGCGGACATAAAGAAATATTTTTTTCAAAAATTCACCATAAATCTAATTATTGTCCTAGAGACTTCAATTTCTTTCAAATGAAGACAAATGATTGAATATTACTATACTGTAAGAGTATTAGCTTACAATTGCAGTTTTCGACCATATCTGACGAGTTAAAGTTGACCGAATGTCAAATTTTTTTTATATATTTTTTTTATATGCAATTATTTCGGAAATTAGAGAAGCTACAACCTTCAAATATTTTTCGTTTTATTCTACATGAAATTGCGCACACTTTCATATATAAAACTCTATGAAATGCCTAATATGAAACGGAGCAAATATTCCAAGAATGGGACATACGCATTTCGGAGATTGTGGCGGAGAATCCGCACGCGGAGGGAAGGAAAGTTTTTTTTTTTTAATTCACCATAAATCTGAATATTGTACTAGAGACTTCGAATTTGTTTCAAAATGAAGATAGATGACTGAATATTACTAGACTGTACGAGTTTTAGCTTACAATTGCGTTTCTCGACCATTTCGGTAGAGTCAAAGTTGACCGAACGTGGTTTTTTTTTCTATTTATCGTGATTTATATGCAAATATTTCAAAAATGAGAAAAGCTACAACATTCAATTATTTTTTGTTGTATTCTACATGAAATTGCGCATATTTTCATATATGAAACTTTATGTAACGGCTAATTTAAAATGGTGCAAACATTACCACAATCGCACGTATGATTTTTTCGGAAGAGTTACCGCGCGGACGTAAAGAAAATGATATTGTTATTGTACAATAAAGTTTCATACATACTTACCTGGCAGATATATACTTAGCTATAGACTCCGTCGTCCCCGATAGAAATTCGAATTTCGCGGCACACGCTACAGGTAGGTAGGTCAGGTGATCTACCGTCCCGCCGCTGGGTGGCAGGAATAGGAACCATTACCTTCTAGAACCAGATTTTCTCTTCCACCTGTCTCCTGAGGGGAGGCTGGGTGGGCCATTCAATCGTATATATCTGCCAGGTAAGTATGTATGAAACTTTATTGTACAATAACAATATCATTTTCATACATTCAACTCCTGTCAGAATATATACTTAGCTGATTGGCACCTTTGGCGGAGGGTAAGATAAGGGATACAGCTAATTACTGATTAGACAGGTAAACAACATACGTTGTAGGTAATAAATAAATAAAACCTTGGTTCCTATGTGTTTAGACGAAGGGCCGACTTCCTAGCTATTGCTAGTAGTCTGCTTCGTCTCAAGAGCCTCAGCGAGGATGTGACCTATGGCTAAGAGTTCTTGTAGATCTGTCAATGGGGTCTTATCCACTTACTCGACAGAATCTGATGGTCATTTGTCAATGGGGTCTTATCCACTTACATGACAATACACCTATGCCTAGTGGCATAATTAAGGAGCACAACACCGATCCCGATCACCTGATCCTAACACGAGGGTTTGTGCTTAGTTTGAAAAGAGCTATCCCCAAACTCCTTTCAAACAACCCAAAGAAAAAAACACTATGTTAAATAAAAATTAACTCACTTAGTTAAGGATCAGTGTCGGCTCCCTATCCCAGCAACGTATCCGTAGACACGTATAACCAAGAGAGAAGGATCTCTCGTAGGTCAACTTGACCTCCTTCGTGTAATGGAAAGTCAACACAGAGTTGCATCTCCCGTAAGTGACAGCTAATATGTCCTTAAGACATATTGTTATGGAAAGAACAAGAATTCATAAAAGCTCGCACTTCATGCGCTTTTAATTCTCAGCTGTTTGAAGGAATCATCAAGTTACTCATGAAGTGCTTTAGCGATCACACTTGTTTCAAGGCTGGCGCCTCGCGCCTGGCTGGTGCCTGGCGCCTCGAGCCTGGCTGGAGCCTCGCGCCTGCCTGACGCTTGGTTGGCGCCTAGCTCCTGGAAGGCGCTTTTCGCCTGACTCATGGCTGGCGCCTCATGCATGGAAGTAGCTTTGCGCCTGGCTCCAGACTGGCACTATTTGGCGCCTGGCTGACTCCTCTCCACTTGCTGGAGCTTCGAGCTTGTCCATCAAGTTGGGAGAAGAATGAGCAACCGGAGGAGAGCGCCTCCTTTCGTAAGGTGAAGAGCTTTTAGCAGTACCGATTCTAACCTGACAAGGGCTACGGCCGCCTGTGCGACATCTTGAGTCCCCGCCAGGAAAAAAGCCGATCTTGCTCTTGCCTTTCACTTGCATTAGACTATCCTGAGAAGGGCGACGGCCCGCCCATGCGACAACTCCTGTCCTTATCAGGAGAAGGCCTCGAATGTCTTTCACCTTTCGCAGAATCATGCTCTAACTCCATCTCCGATGAAGATCCTGGTTTATAGGTTCAGGCGCTTTGCGCCTCATCTCAGGCGCTTCAGGTGCTTTGCGCCTCGTTTCAGGTGCTTCAGGAGCTTTGTGCCTCATTTCAGGCGCTTCAGACGTTTCAGGCACTTCAGGCGCTTTGCGCCTCGTTTCAGGCGCTTCAAGCGCTTTGCGCCTCAGTTCAGGCGCTTCAGGCGCTTTGTGCTTCATTTCAGGCGCTTCAGGAGCGTTTGTGCCTCTTTTCAGGCACATCAGGCGCTTTGCGCCTTGTTTCAGGCACCTCAGGCTCTTTGCGTCTCGTTTCAGGTGCTTTAGGTGCTTTGTGCCTCATTTCAGCCGCTTCAGACGCCTCTTTAGCATCCTCTCGCCTTGTCGGCGATTTGCGCCTGGCCGCCTCGTCCGAGCTGTCAAAGACTTCTATCGGACGGGATATCTTAACGGGAAAGAAGCGATCCTTTCTCCTGGTAGGATCCTTCTTCAAAACTTCTATTAACGAAGATATCTACTGTTGCCTTTCTCCTAGGATCTTCGTAGCGTCGTTTCTTTCTCCGTATCCGATCTAGGGAAAGGAGGATTTAATGAATAAATCTCTTTCTTCTTCTTCTCAGGTGGATAGTCTTCCGGAAAACTTTCCGGGCTAGAATCCCAAGCTGGCGATTTCCACAATCTTTTAGAAGGTCTCGACAGCTTGTGAGAACTCCACCCTATTTTCCTTTCGATGAAGACTCGGATGACGAAAAAACAATGTTTTTTAGGATGCCTTTCCAACGGCTATCCTTGGCAGTCTGGGACGCTACTACAGATCCTGCCGAGGGGACGCCCGACCGGTGGGAATTCTCTGAAACCTCCTTAAGGCTTTAAAACATTCTTTCTCTCTGGGCTTGTGAGCTTGGAAGAGGTCTAGGCCTGAGAGCGAGACAGAGCCGATCGGTAACGCACCCTCCACTATTTTAGGACGCCTTTCCAATGGCCGAACTTGGCAGTCTGGGACGTTCTACAGAGTCTGCCGAGGGGACGCCTGATCGGTGGGGATTCTCTGAAACCATACGTGCGGCTTTCGACATTTCCTTCTCCTCTGGGCTTGTGAGTTTGGAAGAGGTCTAGACCTGGGAGCGAGACAGAGCCAATCAGACGCAACCCTCCACTCAATGGGGAACAACTATATTCACTTCTTACCTTTTAAGAGCTCGCATTTTGAGCTACATCCATTATCTTCAAATTTGCATATATAAATTTGTAGTTTCTGTGGAGTAAGAAGGTGATGAGGATGCAAGAACTACTAGTACTGCTAATACTCTAACTGCTCGTTAGCACAAATGCTAATAAAGCTTCTAAAGTAAGCATATCTAGTTATATGCTTTTCTGACCTCCTAAAGTAGGAAATTAGAGTTTAATATTTCCTCAATAAAGTTGTAACCTTTATTACAAATAATAATGAATAAATATTAATAATTCCCTTTCTTGCAAACTATGTGAGTGCTACCGATAATTTCGGTAGTTTCACTTAATATTTTTTTTTTCGAAATTTCGAAGCAAAATTCATTAAAAGTTAACCCTCTTACGCCAAAGCGGTAAAAAAAAAAAATTGTCTCCCGTGTGCGCGCTTAGTTTTCAAGATTAAGAGTTCATTTTTGGCTCCTTTTTTTGTCATTTGCTGAAGTTTAGTATGCAACCATCAGAAATGAAAAAAATTATCATTATCATATATAAATAAAACAAAATTTCATATATAATTGTATTCAAATCGCGCTGTGTGCAAAACGGTTGAAGGTAACAAGTTACTTTTTTTCTCGTTGTAATGTACACTAAATTGCAATCATTTTGGTATATAACACATTGTAAAACGATAAAAGCACACAGAGAAAATATTATCACAAAATAATGCATGAAATTCGTAAACGCCAGCGGACTTAACAATATTTTTTTTTCCTCCCCCCTTAAATATTTTTTCCCCACAAAATTCACCCATAAATCGAAATAACTTATTGTTCCCTAGAAGACTTCCAATTTCTTTCAAAATGAAGACCAAATGATTGCATATTACTATACTGTAAGAGTATTAGCTTACAATTGCAGTTTTCGACCATATCTGACGAGTTAAAGTTGACCGAATGTCAAATTTTTTATATAGTATATATTTTTTATATGCAATTATTTCAGAAATAGAAAAGCTACAACCTTCAAATATTTTTCGTTTTATTCTACATGAAATTGCGCACATTTTCATATATAAAACTCTATGAAATGCCAAATATGAAACGGAGCAAATATTCCGAGAATGGTACGTACGCATTTCGGAGATTTGTGGCACGCGGAGGGAAGAAAGATTTTTTTTTAATTCACCATAAATCTAAATATTGTGCTAGAGACTTCGAATTTGTTCAAGATGAAGATAAATGACTGAATATTACTAGACTGTAAGAGTTTTAGCTTACAATTGCGTTTTTCTTTTTTCGACCATTTCGGTAGAGTCAAAGTTGACCAAACGTGGTTTTTTTTTCTATTTATCGTGATTTATATGCAAGATTTTCAAAAATGAGAAAAGCTACAACCTTCATTATTTTAAGTTGTATTCTATATGAAATTGCGCACATTTTCATATATAAAACTTTATGTAACGGCTAATTTAAAATGGTGCAAACATTACCACAATCGCACGTATGATTTTTTCGGAAGAGTTACCGCAGGGACGTAAAGAAAATGTAATTTTTTTCATAAATTCACCATAAATCGAAATATTGTGGCTAGAGACTTCCAATTTGTTGCAAAATGAAGGTAAATGCTTGAATATTACTAGAATATAAGCGTTTTAGCTTACAATTGCATTTTTCGACCATTTCGGTAGAGTCAAATTTGACCGAAGGTTGAAATTTTGGCAATTATCGTTATTTATATGAAAATATCTCAAAACTGGTAAAAGATACAACCATGGGTTGTTTTTAATTGTATTGTGCATGAAATTGCGCACATTTCCATATATAAAACTTTATATAACGGCTAATTTTAAAATGGTGCAAACATTACCACAATCGCATGTATGATTTTTTCGGAAGAGTTACCGCAGCGGAGTAAGGAAAAAGTTTTTTCATAAATTCACCATAAATCGAAATTTATGGCTAGAGACTTCCAATTAGTTGAAAAATTAAGGTAAATGATTGAATATTACTAAAATATAAAGAGTTTTAGCTTACAATTGCGTTTTTCGACCATTTCGGTAGAGTCAAAGTTGACCGAAGGTTGAAATTTTGGCAATTATCGTTATTTATATGAAAATATCTCAAAACTGATAAAAGCTACAATCATGAGTATTTTATTGTTGTATTCTACATAAAAATGCGCACATTTTCATATATAATACTTCATGTAACGGCTACTTTACAATGGTACAAAAATTATGTCAAAGTGACGAAATAATTTCCGAGATGTGTCACAGATACTTTTTAGTGCAGCAAGAAAGAAATTCGTGCTTGCGCGCCTGCTTAACGATTGTAAACAAAACAACACCTTGATCCGTGAACTCCCAGCATCCCCCAAGGCGCGTGATTCAAAAGTTTTCGGCTGGTAGCCCTATAAGTATTTTTCTGCGAATTTTAAAAAAAACTTTTGTAAGTCGACGTAAAATACGTCCAGTCGGCACACGGGAGACAAAAAATGTCAGCGTAAAATACGTCCAGACGGCGTAAGAGGGTTAATAAAAGCGTATGCCAACCAAAGACCCAGTACTTCCCTGCAAAAGAACAGTCCAGAAGATCGATGGCGATGAAACACGAAAATCAAGTCAGGAGGAACCCCAAACGTATGTTTACATTCCAACCGATAGAGAAAATCTGGTTCTGGAAGGTAATGGTTCCTATTCCTGCCACCCAGTGGCGGGACGGTAGATCACCTGACCTACCGACCTGTAGCGTGTGCCGCGAAATTCTAATTTCTATCGGGGACGACGGAGTCTATAGCTAAGTATATATCTGACAGGGAAGTTGAATGTATGAAAATGTTTATTTTTTTTCATAAATTCACCATAAATCAAAATATTGTGCTAGAGACTTCCAATTTGTTGCAAAATGAAGGAAAATGATTGAATATTACTAGAATATAAGCGTTTTAGCTTACAATTGCGTTTTTTGACCATTTCGGTAGAGTCAAAGTTGACCGAAGGTTGAAAATTGTCACATCATTTTTTATATGAAAATATTTCAAAATTGATAAAAGCTACAACCATGGGTTGTTTTTAGTTGTATTGTGCATGAAATTACGCACATTTCCATATATAAAACTTTATGTAAAGGCTAATTTTAAAATGGTGCAAACTTTACCACAATCACATGTATGATTTTTTTCGGAAGAGTACCGCGCTGAAGTAAGGAAAAAGTTTTTTCATAATTTCACCATAAATCAAAATATTGTGCTAGAGACTTCCAATTAGTTACCAAATTAAGGTAAATGATTGAATATTACTAAAATATCAGAGTTTTTAGCTTACAATTGCGTTTTTCGACATTTCGGTAGAGTCAAAGTGACCAAAGGTTGAAATTTTGGCACTTATCGTTATTTATATGAAAATATCTCAAAACTGATAAAAGCTACAATCATGAGTATTATTTTGTTTTTTTGTATTCTACATAAAAAATGCGCACATTTCATATAATACTCCATGTAACGGCTAATTTAAAATGTACAAAAATTATGTCAAAGTGACAAAATAATTTCAGAGATGTGTCACAGATACTTTTTTTAGTGCGGAAAGAAAGAAATTCGCGCTTGCGCGCCTGCGTAACGATTGTAAACAAAACAACACTTGATCCGTGAACTCCCAGCATCCCCAAGGCGCATGATTCAAGAGTTTTTCGGCTGGTAGATAAAAGTATTTTTCCGCGAATTTTTAAAATAAACTTTTGTATGTAGACGTAAAATACGTCCAGTCGGCACCCCGAGAGACAAAAAATGTCGACGTAAAATACATCAGTCGGCGTTTAAGGGTTAATCTTTGAAATATTATTAATACTGTTTTAAAGTAAATCTTACAATTTATGGTTATACATAAATACATACTATGTACGCACTGCATGACTTAGTTACGTATGTAAAAAATAATTCCGTCCCCCCATAAGTATTCAGTATGCACCTTTTCTTTCATACTGTTACTATTTGAGACATCCATTTTCTTTTTACAAGGGAAACAATTGATGTGAAATCACAAATACCAAATGTCTACTTAAAGTATTACCCTACATCAAATATACCATTGAATTGGTATTATTAATATCACTTTAAAGTCATCTTAAACATTTTACCATTAGAAATATATAAACAGCCAATAGCAGAGAGAGAGAGAGAGAGAGAGAGAGAGAGAGGAGAGAGAGACGAATGAGAGAGAGAGAGAGAGAAGAGAGAAACTCCTTATGATTTCAATAGATTGAAATGAACGTCTTGTGGGCAACTTTTTTCCCCTCCCATAAATATATCTATTTCTCCAGAGAAGAGAGAAAGAGAGGACTGTGCAATTATGTTTGTCTGTCTATCAATTCTTTGCTGTGAGCGAGAGAGATAAAAGAAGAAGAAATAGAAACACCAAATGTATACCTTATGTAACATCCTGCATCAAATTTACCTTAAATTATCATCATATACACTTGCAGCCAAGAGAGAGAGAGAGAGAGAGAGAGAGAGAGAGACGAGAGAGAGAGAGAGAGAGAGAGAGAGAGAGAGAGAGCTGTCCTTACAGTATTTAAAAGAGAGAAATGGAATGATTATTGTATTTAAAATACTCGCATATGAATTTTGTACTCACAGTTATAGTATTATTGGAAAATATTAATGATAAACTTATTACATACATGTCCATGAAAATGATCTCATCTCAGTAAAGAGAGAGAGAGAGAGAGAGAGGAGAGAGAGAGAGAGAGAGAGAGAGAGAGAGAGAGAGATTACATAAAACCATTAAATTCGTTGACCATTTTATGGCATTGTTACTTTCCCAGCTCCGAGCGTCACTGGAGTTTGAGGTAGGGAAATTGATACAGGAAAAGACGAAGGGAAGAATTTTCATTTGAAACTAGTTATCATATTATTAATACTTCTATTATTGTTATTATTTGAAAATAAAATAAACACGTGTCATCTACCATAAAAAATTCTCGCATCCCAGTAAGAAAGAGGAGTTATCCTTACAAGGGAAATGGAAAGGTCATTTTCATCTCTTTAAAATACTACCATTATGAATTTTGTAATTACAGTTTTATTATTATCATTATTATTATAATTATTAAATAACTGAAATTATCAATAAACATTTTACATACTAGTACCATAAAAATTCTTTCATTTCGGTAAAAGAGAGAGAGAGAGAGAGAGAGAGAGAGAGAGAGAGAGAGAGAGAGAGAGAGATTGAGAGAGAGAGAGAGAGTTTTATCTCTCTCTGTTCTCTCAAAAAATACTTATAACGCTTCCAGCGAAAGAGAGGGAGGGAGTTACCACTATGACACATTATCTTGTGTGGCAAAAGAGAGAGAGAGAGAGAGAGAGAGAGAGAGAGAGAGAGAGAGAGAGAGAGAGAGAGAGAGAGAGAGAGAGAGAGAGGAGAGAGAGAGAGTTAACCTTAATTAAAAGTGACATGGATAGATTAGTATTGCATTTCTTTAAAATACTATCACATAATATGAATTTGTAATTACAGTTATTATTATTATTATTTGAAAGTATTAAAACAAATAGTACAAGTACTATAAAAAAATCTCGAGTCTCAGTAAATGAGAGAGAGAGAGAGAGAGAGAGAGAAGAGAGAGGAGAGAGAGAGAGAGAGAGAGAGAGAGAGAGAAGGGGGGGGGAGGGAAAATTTCACGAGCACTTGATGCCAGCAACAAAACAGCTCCTTCCCCCTCCTGTCACTTAACTGATACGTATATCTGACAGTTTTAGTACTGAGTTAGAGAAAGAAGACTGGGATTTCCTTCATTCTTCCATAATTTTTTAAATTTATAAGCTAAAAATCTTACTAATTCACTATGGTATTTTCTTTAATGAATTGATATTATTGCTGTATAAACTTAATATTAATATTTGAAAATAGTAAATTCATTTATTTATCAATACAAAAAAACATACATCTTTGGAGTAGAAGAGGGAGAGAGAGAGACGAGAGAGAGATAAGAGAGGAGAGAGAGAGAAGAGAGAGAGAGAGAGAGAGACGAGATGAGAGAGAAGAGAAGAGAGAGAGAGAGAGAATTATTATTTTTATGTGATATTTAAACTTATTAAACTTACTAATACAGTATTAATCAAAATTAATATTTGAAAATTAGTAAAGAAATCATTTTTTGTATCATAAAAATGTATTTAGTCTTGAAAATAAACATTAAAATACAACTTAGTAGATTATTATCGTCGGAAAATTCCTGCGAATAGGCGAGTCCGTCCGCGAATAATTTCTAGATACATTCCCCCAAAGAAAAATCAGCGAATGTGTGAGTCCGCGAATACGAACGCGAATACGGAGAACGCGAATACGGAACGTACGGGGGGACCACTGTATATGAAAATGTGCGCAATTTCATGTAGAATACAACGAAAAAATACTCAGGATTGTAGCTTTTATAATTTTGAAATATTTTTCATATAAATAACAATAAGTGCCAAAATTTCGACCTTCGGTCAACTTTGACTACCAAAATGGTTGAATCATTTACCTTTTTTTTGCAACAAATTGGAAGTCTCTAATACAATACTTCGATTATGGTGAATTTATGAAATAAACTTTTTCTTACGCCTGTGCAGTAACTCTTCCGAAAAAATCTTAAATTTTTCCGTCCAATTGTCGTAATGTTTGCACCATTTTAAATTAGCTGTTACATAAAGTTTTATATAGAAAATGTGTGCAATTTCATGTAGAATACAACAATAATCAACCCTTGGTTGTAGCTTTTATCAGTTTTGAAATATTTTCATATAATAACGATAAATAGAAAAATTTGTCCTTCGGTTAACTTTAACTCAACCGAAATGGTCGAAAACTGCAATTGTAAACTACAACACTTACAGTCTAATAATATTCAATCATACCTTCATTTTGCAACAAACAGGAAGTCTCTAGCACAAATAATTAGATTTATGGTGAATTTTTGAAAACAGCTTTTTTTTATGTCCGCGCCTTACGAATTCATGCATCATTTTGTGATAATATTTTTCTGTGTTGCCTTGATCGTCTTACAATGTTATATACCGAAATTGATCGCAATTTAGTGTATAATACAACGAAACAAAAATCAACTCGATAGCTTTAACTGTTTTGCTCACAGCGCGATTTGTATACAATTATATATGAAATGTTTTTCGTGCTGTCATATCCCAATATTTGATATATGATAATGATATTTCTTTTATTTCTGACGGTTTGCATACTAAACTTCAGGCAATGACAAAAAAAGGAGCCAAAAATGAACTCTTAATCTTGAAAACTAAGCGTGCTGTGATTTTTTGAAAAAAAAAAATTCCGCTTCGGCGCTCACTCGCAAACGCCGCCAGCATAAGGGAGACGATTTTCAAAATACCATTTCTTTTTTGGCGTGTTTAAGGGTTAATAGGAGCCATAAAAAAACATAAGGATGTTTGGAAACATGTCTCTCTAACTCTCCCCAATAAGCATTCCTCCAAACGAAGGGGGATCCTAGAGCTATCAACATTCAACAGGCACACTGTTGGCCAAATTTTTCAAACAACAACCGTTGCCCTACTGCATTCAATTGTTCTAAATGGTCTTGATCTCTCTTCAGCCATTCACATATAGTTTTTCTATCCATACTAAGACATTGTGCTATTTCTTGTTTTGCTTCAATGGCACCAAGCTGATTATATTCTGTGGTTCACTTCTCCTCCATCCCTCCACAATCAGTGACACATGACCAAGGTACTTGAAGGATGTAGCTCTTCTTACTTCTTTCTGTTCTAAGATGATGCTTACCCCTTGGTTCTCCTCCATTCATCCACATATATTCAGTTTTTGCTCTGCTTATCTTTAGGCCTCTGTCCTCCAATGCATTTCTCCACAACTCCAATTTCTTGTTCACTTTTTCCTTACTGGTGGTTACTAACACCATGTCATCTGCAAAGAGTGCACTCCAAGGCACCTGATCTTCCACTCCAACCCCTTATCACATCCATTACAATATAAAAAACATAGGGACTCAAGGCAAGAACCTTGGTGGAGTCCAACTTTCACCCAAAAGTTTCAAACTTCTCTGTTGTTCCCACTGAGCTTCTTATTATCCTATAGCCTTATTTTCTTTAACAGATCTTTTAATATAACTTAAAAGAGAAGCATCTGAGCTACATACTGTAGTTGTCAGTGAATTTTGAACAATATTCTCAGAAAATGTGGGGCATCAGTTTTGGGGCTTACTGTAAAATGCAAATTTGATCGTGATACAGGATCTTTACATCACCTAAAGAACACAATTCCATTATGTACTCTCTACCTTTTATATTTCTTCTTATCTTTATTACTCTCTACGTTTTAAATTTCTTCTGTTCTTTCAACTCTTAACATATCAGTCCTGCTTCTTCAGATTTCTCAATCCAATTTTCACAACCTCATTTAAGATGAAATCCTTTAAATCAACCTAGAAAGAGCTCGTGTGGCTTGGTTAACTCTTTTTCTTAATATCCTGAGTACACCCATGAACAATGATTCTGTAATGTTTTACAAACATAAGAATACTCATTCATTATCCTAAGTTTTAATCATTTCTGTCCTTTTAGCATGTCCAGTGTGTATTTTTCTCAACAGAAGGTGATGTGCCTTCAACACTGTCTTGTTTACTTTTACAATATAGCTTCAGGTATCACATTCCCTAGCTTCTGAAATGCATTTTTATTTTTGCCATTTCATTCTCTTCCACCCAAACCAAAATGAATGACGATGAAACTAGAAGCAAATACGTAATCAGGAATCAATGGACTCATGAACTGAAAATTGCCGCTAATATTTGTCTTCAAATTCCACACAAAATTTAAAATTGCAGCAGTAAATTTGAAAAACAATAACAATGATCCTATTGTCTACCTTTCACACTACAGAAATGGTTGAAATTGATATACAAGGAAATCTCATATCAAAACCCACAGCTGTTATGGACTATAACAATACAAGTAAGTAGCATTATTTATTTTTGCATGAAAAAGAAGTACTACTATGCAATCAATATCTTTCTTTCCTTCTCTCTTTCTATTGGAAATTCATTTTATAATGTTGCATGGATAAGAAAATAATGCTTTAAGTCTTGAAGTATTTTCAAGAATCAAAGTTACCACAGGAATGTAAAATTGTCATATTTTACACTTAACAAATTCTAAAGTACATACTACTAATAATTTTCACAAAATGCTATGCTGCATATACCTACATAATCTAAAAAATAAATAAAACTTGACTGCTTCACAAAGGACAATGTATGGTACTTACATCCATGGCATCAAAAGATCTATTCTGTGTTATTTCAAATTTCTTCACAAGTATCTCTTCTTCAATACTGTAAATGCAGACATTTTTTACTCTGTCCTCCTGCAAGTATATACTGGGCATCCGAAGAGTAACATAATGTCGTGAAACATCTGTGGGAAAGCAGTTAGAACGTTTATTTGCATGAAATAATTTTACCCAGACAATATAGTGATACAATCAATTTGCCTTTACAATATCACGAGACTTTACTTTGGCAACACAGCAGTGTAATTATTTTCCTTATCATTTGATCTGAACAATATCTTAAACAATACAGTAATACAGCCAATTTGATCTGAACAATATCTTAAACAATACAGTAATACAGCAATTTAACTTGCATTCAGAGATATATAATTTGATTTCAACAATTTCCTCCTAAAATATCAGTAATTTTTGTGCAATATGCCAAATAAACCATTAACTTATTTGGAAGTGAATTTGGGTATATGTATTTCTCGTTTTGACAGTGTGCCATCTAAATTTAGTGAAAACAAAAATAAAAATAGTATACCAATGTTCTATTTTCTCCTTATAACACACACTGATGCAATATTTACTTTGATTCAAGGTTCTTCCTGGCTGTAACTTTATCTGCATCTGCTCTGCCTGCCCCGAGATCAGGTCTACTGATATACTACCTGCTGCTTTCCTGTATTAGGCTCAAACATCTGGATTTGCCATCCATCGTGGCCACAGCTATCTGCTTACCATCCGGTCGAAAAGTAACAAAAAGACCTGAAATTGGAAGTGGACTTGGTCACTCTTGAAACAAGAAGATGCAAGTGAATAACACAAAAACCAAGTTTTAGACAGCAATACCTCAATAAATGTACAAAGAAGAATTGCATAAATAACTTCCAAAAGATGGTGAATTCTTGACTGACCAAATTTGATAGACATTGTTGCAAAAATGAAAGATATGACATTCTTGTCTATAAATTCTGAGACTGCTATTTTATTCACAAGAATGTAGCTTCATTTCAGAAATTAAAACTGATAACCACACAGTTGACTATGTTAGTTTAAAAACCTCTAAGAAACAGGGTTTATTCTCTAGTATTGAGTTCTACTCTCAAATACAATTATGTTCATGCACATGAACATGATTTGCTACTGTATAAAGTAAAAACCTTGATACTCAAAACTTATTTTCTGGGCTCAGCTCGTGTCGGCCTATGAAAGTAATCCTTAATATCATCTTTCTAGGTAATATTATCCTAAAGTTACCAGAGAAAAAACAAAATTAAGAAAATGTCAGTAAGACTGACTCGCTCACTCTTAAAAAGAAGTGTCGGTATGATATAGGGGCGAGTGTGGAACACTACCACGAGACAAACACCAATTAGAACTTCCCTATCAGAATCCCCCTAAGAGAGAGCCGATACCAACGGGGCGATGCAGCCTCTACTATACTACTAGAGGACGCCACGGACAGCAGCGCCCTAGCGGTCATCCTTAATTTTTAGCACCAGCGTCTAGTCGCAGATTTTTCTGTGTATTTTTTCTCAGGATTTATCTTGTATTCTACGATTGGAACGCTCAGCAATTGCCACGGCTAAGTTAAGTAACTCATAAGTAATATTTTTATCCCACAGTTTTTTCTTCCGGGTACCAGTATTTTTCCTTTTTATAGGTCATATACGGTTCCCCGTTGTCTCGTGGCGGCCATGCTGCCTCGTAAGAATTCCCGGTCTTCCATACTGGGACTTCTTATTCTAGGCTACCTTATCACGTTCACTTGTTTTACATCGAGTTTTAGCTAGTTTAGCCTCTTACCATTCTCTAGCTTGGTATTTAGGGCTATTATTATTTTTATGGCCCAGCATCCCGGCTCTTGCTCTACATCGGCTATCGCTGGCTCCGAGTAGGCTCCTGTTTCTTGGAATAGTTTGCCTCCTCCTGGGCTTCTTTCTCTTTTACTAAAAGTGTCTCTTCCACCTTTCGATGTATTTTATTATTATTATTTAGGGTGTAGGCTAGCCTAGGTGCTTGTTCCGTGTATTGGTACAGCTTGGTTCACGTGGCCATACCACGGTTGTGTTGATCGCGGCTTAGGCCACCGGTGGTCACGTGTTCCATAGCACCTTACCCTGCCCCTTCCCTCCCTCTCTGATGTAGGGAGGAGCTGGGGGACCCCTTGGTTGTCATAACAACCTCATAGCCTTCTCTCACATTCCGGAGGTGCCGGGGGGTTCCGCCAGCAGGGGGTATAGGGCGACCACTATGAGGTACCGGGTCTCCATACGGGTAGTTGGTGAGGATGGGGAGGAGTAGGCCATCCCTTCCCCCACCCCCTTTCCTCGCTCCCGACCGCGTTTCACCGGGACCTCCCTTCCCCCCCCCTACCCATTACTCAGCCACCTCTCTTACGATATGAAAGGAGCCTTCCGTCGCAGCCGGGGCCCCTTTGGTTATAGGATATTGGCTCCGCTAGCGGGGCAGGGTGGTGCTATGGATGGTCGATTGCTTGCCTATATATCCTTATATCTCTCCCCCGCTACCGGAAGGGAGCTTACCCTTACCTACGCACTCTTCTAGTAGACGGGTGGAGAGAAGTTGGTTTTATGTTGTTACTATACTATGTTAAGGATATATACCCTAATTTAAGATATTTTACAATGAATTGTGTATTATAATATTTATGTTTATCAACCATCCCCGCCATTATCCGTTGTGGTTTCCATTACCACCCACTCCTAGTTGGTTGATTCTTGTGGCCTCCGCCACTGGCGGAGCCATAGCCTTTCTTCCAACATGGTTACCACACGTATTTTAGCAGGGCTCTGGATCTAACTTTATCGCTCCGGCACCAGCGGAGCATATGTTAGGCTGTAAGTGTTTACTTTGTACTCATGTACGTTTTCACTTACAGGCAGGCTACCAACTGCCAGGTCCTCGTTGTAATGCGACGCTGCACGACCCCTGCGGACATGACGAGTGCAGGTCTCACGCCCCATGTGCCACCTTGTTCAACGAGTCTATCGTCTGGCATCCCGAGGCCTGCACTATATGCTACGACCTGGTCGATCAGCTGGTTGGTGGGGTAAGACCATTATGAGGTTATTTATCAATTACTAACACTTTAGTTCGTAAAATTTGTTAACTCTGTCCGCAATT
This sequence comes from Macrobrachium nipponense, assembly GCF_015104395.2. Taxonomy (NCBI): domain Eukaryota; kingdom Metazoa; phylum Arthropoda; class Malacostraca; order Decapoda; family Palaemonidae; genus Macrobrachium; species Macrobrachium nipponense. Next base: position 83,208,611 of record NC_087208.1, read on the forward strand.
GGTAGCTAATTCAGCCTTTCTTTCAGGCTAGCGTGTGAGGGAAGTCGCCCTCGCCACCCTGAAAGCGTGGTGGGCGGCTTTGGGAAGAACGCCCGCCAAGGGCCAGCCCTACATATTGGATAGAAAGCTGGCCATCCAGATCTTCCCTGCGGGGCAAGTCGACGGGCTTACGTCGACCCCCTTGTCCGCCGCCCCCGTGATAGCCGCCATCCAGCAAGAACTCCAGCAGTCGTTAGGGGTCGTAGCCGCCCAGGAGTCAGTTCCGGACGTCGCCGGCCTGGACCTGAATCTTGAGCCGATGGCGGTAGTGAGTGAGGGTTTGTTGGTTGAGGTAGGTTTGTCGGGCGCCCAAGGTCTTTCCTTGGGCGCTCCTGGATCTTCTCCTGTCCCTTCTTCTTCCGCTTCTTTCCAAGGCTTTCCGGGATCCGAGGATCCCTAGCCGCACTCCCGCGCTCTCTGTACCTCCTAAGGAGAAGGGAAAGAGAGAACCGAAGACCTTGTCTAAGACGACTTCTAGGAAGTCGTCTTCGTCTTCTTCGGCTAGGAAGTCATCGACTTCTTACGCCGAGCGCGTGAAGGCTAAGCCAAGCTCTTCCCAGTCGAAGAGCTCTAGAGGCAAGGCTTCGAAGGAGAAAGCTCGCGCTACCTCCGAGTCGTTTGCCTTCTCCCGCCTCCGCTGCCCCTCTCCGGCTATGCCGGCAGGGGTGGCAAGCACCAGCTCCTGCGTTCCTTCTACCTGTCTCACCAGGAGTGATGGAGCAGGTAGGAGTGATGGTTGGTTCCCAAATCTCAGCTTGGGGAACACGTTTGAGCAGATGTTCGCACAATTGTCGAGCACTCTGTCTCAAAACTGGACAGACGGTCCAGGAACTCTCGAATAGAGTAAGAGAGAATGAGGATCGGATGGCTGGGCTATCCCCAGGCTCCTCCCCCCAGTTATCCCCTGCTTCTAGGCACGGGGGATTCTCCCAACTCCCGTCTTACGACTCCTTGCCAGTTTCTCTCTGGAGGGGAATCCATGGAGAGTAGCGGCCTACGCTCCCTTTAAGGACGGGATGATTTCGATCCCGGAGTTTGGCACTCGAAGGATTGAGGACTCGAGTTCTATCCTCCGGGTTCTGTCACAAGCCTTTCATCGGGTATTGCTAGGCTGACGCCAACGGCTCTCACAAGGGAGGACAAGATCTCGAAGGAGTCAGTCCTCTACAGTAGAGATCACGCCCAACGGGAATGGGTTCACTGCCTTGAGGACTGGGAGTGTACTAATACTAAACTCCAGGCCTATAAGAGCCCCTTCACTATTTTCGCCACGGAAGAGGAGGTCTCTCTTCCGTTCGCCACGAAATTGGTGGAGAAGGCTCTTCAGGCAAGTCCTCAAGGATGACCCCGTTCCACAGTTGAGAGAGTCGGAGTCCCCACTTCTCCACTCTTTCCCGCCTTCGGAGAGTTTATGGGAAAACCTGCCAGCTACTTTCACGCAGGGTAAAACTCAAGCCGGACTGCGCTATGGACCAGTTCGGTGAGAAGTTACCTAGGCTGCCGGACTCCCTAATCCAGGCAGAGTTCGATGCGCGAACTAGGTTTGGCAGGCCCTCCCCTTAACTCCCTCATTGTCACGGAAATGGCTGCGCTGTCTACGCGAACGAACCGCTATTCAAAATCCTGGCAAAATCACAATTTCAGACGGTTCTGTTAGACGCTTTTGACTTCTTCCAAGCCAGGAAGAACTGTCGGAAGCATGTTCTTCAAGAGTGTACCATCAGGCACGAGCCTAATAGACTCTTGACTGCCAGCATGTGGGGAGCGGATCTCTTCCCTGAGTCAGCAGTGAACGAAGTCCACCACGAAGCTGCTAGACTCAAAACCAGAGCCTTAGAGCTAGGTGGGGTATTTCCTCTAAGAGGAGGAAACAGGAATCGTTCCCACTGCTGGCAAGAAACCAAAGAAAGAAGGCTGGTAGGAGTTCCAGCCATATAAAAAACTCCAGCATCAGCAGCAGTTTGTGCAGGCAGTCCAGTCCAACCCAAAAGGACCAAAACCTGCTACATCTAAGCAAACTCAGGCCTTTCATCCTGGTGCCCCAGCAATCGCAACCTTCGACTTCCTATGCTATCTCGCCTGCCTTTAACCCTGCTTATGAAGCTCAAGGCTACTCTCAACCGAGGGGGGTAGGGCGAGAGGTTACTTTCGTCACGTGGCACAGGAAGGGGCACAAGGAGTAAGCAGTTCAGAGGAGGGCGTGGTGGCCAACCCGGCCCATCAGCAATGAGGCTCCACCCAGGTAGGAGGGAGGCTGTTCCTCTTCCGCCACAGGTGGGGGTTCAGCAGTTGGGCACAGAGCATAGTGTCCAAGGGATTAGGCTGGAGCTGGATCCAAGATCCTCCTCCAATCAAATCATTCCATCAGGTACCGTCAAAAGAATTGATAGATTATGCGGAAGAACTCCTTCAGAAAGGAGCTATTGCGAGAGCAAACATCTAAAATTTCAAGGTCGCTTATTCAGCGTGCCAAAGAAAGGCTCAACAAAAAGAAGGGTAATCTTAGACTTGTCAAAGCTAAACTCTTTCATTCGCTGCGACAAGTTCAAGATGCTTACCCTCTCGCAAGTAAGGACCTTACTTCCGCGTGGAGCCGTCACATGCTCCATCGATCTTACAGACGCATACTATCATATCCCTATAGGCCAGGCACTTCCGCCATTCCTAGGATTCAGGCTAGGAAGTCAGCACATTCTCATTCAAAGTGATGCCCTTCGGTCTGAATGTAGCCCCCAGGGTGGGTATTCACAAAGATAGCAGAAGTGGTTGTACAACAATTGAGAGCTCAGGGAGTCATGGTAGCGGCATACCTCGACGATTGGTTAATCTGGGCACCAACAGTCGAGGAATGTCTCAAAAGCTACCAAAAAAGGTAGTTCACTTTCTGGAACATCTGGGGTTCCAGATAAAACAAAACGAAATCCAGACTTGTTCCGGAATCTCGTTTTCAGTGGCTAGGAATCCAATGGGATTTGTCCTCCCACAAATCTATCAATTCCAGTAGCCAAACGGAAGAAATAGCAAAATCTGTCAGGCAATTTCTCAAGTGCAAACAAACGTCAAGAAGAAACCAGGAGAGAATCCTAGGGTCTCTTCAGTTGCTTCGGTAACAGATATCCTTCTGAAAGCAAGGCTGAAAGATATAAATCGAATTGGGCGGTTTTTGGCGGTCAAAAGCAAACTCCAAATATCGAGACAAGTTGTCAGTAATCCCACAGATCCTCCGCAACCAACTACGGCCTTGGTCAAAAGTAAAGAACAAATTAGCCAAGAAGAAAGTACCCCTTCAATATCCCCTCCCAATGTTAACCATTCACACGGACGCATCCCTGTCGGTGTGGGGGGGATACTCTCAGTTCAACAGGTTCAGGGGACTTGGTCAGTCAATTTCGCCAGGCTCCACATAAACGTGTTGGAAGCAATGGCAGTATTTCTTACTCTGAAGAGACTGCTTCCCCCGAAGAAGTCTCATCTAAGGCTAGTTTTGGACAGTGCAGTGGTAGTTCATTGCATCAACAGAGGAGGGTCCAAATCCAAGCATGTGAATCATGTCATGATAGCCATCTTTGCATTAGCAAACAAACACAAATGGCATCTGTCTGCCAACTCACCTGGAAGGGAGTAAGAAATGTGATAGCAGACGCCCATGTCCCGGTCAGTTCCATCTGGATCAGAGTGGTCTCTGGACGTCGGATCATTCCAGTGGGTAAGCCTGAGAGTCCCAGGTATCCAAGGTGGATCTCTTCGCCTCACAAGCGAACCACAAGCTCCCTTGCTATGTGGCCCCCAACCTGGACCTCTGGCTTATGCCACGGACGCTCTGTCGTTGGATTGGAATCAGTGGAGGAGAATTTATGTTTTTCCTCCAGTGAATCTTCTCTTGAAGGTCCTAAGCAAACTAAGGTCTTTCAAAGGGATAGTAGCTCTGATTGCACCGGACTGGCCCAAGAGCAACTGGTATCCTCTTTCTTCTGGAATTGGGTCTCGAACCTCAACGGATCCCCAATCCCAAGCTATCACAATCAGTACAAAATGAGGACTGTGTTCGCTTCCTCAGGAACTCTCCAGACCCTAACTTTATGGACTTCATGAAGTTTGCGGCTAATAAAGATGCTGACATTGATCCACAGAATATTCTCTTCCTAGAATCAGATAAGAGAGAGTCACCATTAGACAATATGACTCAGCTGTTAAAAAATTAGCATCTTTCTTGAGAGAATCGAACACTACAACCATGACAGTGAATTTGGCTATATCCTTTTTCAGATCCTTGTTTGAAAAAGGTTTAGCAGCTAGCACGATTACCACTCATAATCGGCTTTGAAGAAAATCTTTCAAGTAGGTTTTCAGATAGATCTGACTGAATCTTATTTCACATCTATCAACCCTAAAGCCTGTGCTAGACTTAGACCTTCTCAGAGGCCTACTACAGTTTCATGGTTCTTAAATGATGTCCTCAAACTAGCTTCGATACTGACAAACTCATCTTGTACATTCATAATGCTCCTAAGGAAGACATTATTCTTATTAAGCCTAGCCTCAGGAGCTAGAATTTCAGAACTGTCGGCTCTATCCAGGATGGGCGGGTCATGTGGAATTCCTCCCATCAGGAGAAGTTCTACTTGCTCCGGATCGTAGCTTTTAGCCAAAAATGAGGATCCTCTTGCAAGGTGGGCTCCTGGAAGTTATCCACTTCCACAGGATCCTTCTCTCTGCCCAGTATCAACTCTTAGAGCCTTTCTATCGCGTACTTCTTCAAGATCCTCAGGTGCTCTCTTATGAGAGAAAAAGGGTAAAAAGGTACTTTGTCAGTGAAAGGCATTAGACAGCAATCCTTTACTTCATTAACAAGCCAACCTGAGTCATTCCCAAAAGCACATGATATCAGGGGAGTAGCCACCTCAATTAATTATTTTCAACATATGAACTTTGAGGATCTTAGAAAGTATACTGATGGAAATCCCCGACAGTCTTTAAACGGCATATTTAAAATCCTTGGAATCTTTAAAGTTTTCAGCAGTAGCAGCGGGAAACATAGTTCCCTGATACTGCTTAGTAGTTGTAGTATTAATCCAGGTCTCCTTTCTACCTACTTCAACCAACATGCCTCAACCTATCACCCAGGCTACTCATCATCATAGCCTTAGCCGTTGTGTGTTGTAGTGGTTTGTCCCTTATTTTTTGCTAGGGAAACAACCACCCTTGTACTGAGTATGTACCTCAGTGGTCTACCCTTATTTTTTATGCTAGGATAGGCCACAATATGTTGTATAAATTCTTTCCAATTGGATTTGTGATCACTTCAGTCACAATGTGTTTGTAATATATTTAAATTAATGGTATTAATTGTATTAATGATGGAAATTGAGTGTACCTACCCTTATTTTTATGCTAGGGTAGGACACATGTATGTATATAATTGGTACTATTAATGTTCTAATTAAGTAAATTCAAACATTTACCTTATTTTACATGCATATTTATGAAATTTTGTTGCTACCATTTAAGTACTTTAGTTTACTAACATTCTGTTATTGATTACTGTAATAAGTTGTTTTTAAGTACTTAATTTTGTATGCTGTATTTGATTTACTTATATTATATCCATCATTTTAATATGTTTTTCATTTTTTCCCTTTTCCATCTTGTCTGTTTCTCTGGTATTCTTTCATAGGCCGACACGAGCTGAGCCCAAAAGAAAAGGGATTTTGACGAAGGAAAAATCTATTTCTGGGTGATTGGCTCGTGTCGCCTATGAAACCCATCCCTTTTTTATGGTTTGTTTTCCCCCCCTTGCAGGACAAGATGTATTTATGTTTTTTAATTAAGGATGACCGCTAGGGGCGCTGCTGTCCGTGGCGTCCTCTAGTAGTAGTAGTAGAGGCTGCATAGCCCGTTGGTATCGGCTCTCTCTTAGGGGGATTCTGATAGGGAAGTTCTAATGGTGTTTGTCTCGTGGTAGTGTTCCACACTCGCCCCTATATCATACCGACACTTCTTTTAAGAGTGAGCGAGTCAGTCTTACTGACATTTTCTTAATTTTGTTTTTTCTCTGGTAACTTTAGGATAATATTACCTAGAAAGATGATATTAAGGATTACTTTCATAGGTAGGGGCGACACGAGCCAATCACCCAGAAATAGATTTTTCCTTCGTCAAAATCCCTTTTAATCTGGATTTTCAGATATTCTGGAGATTATTTTACATTGCCATATCTTTTTCCTTTGATATTTTTTAAACAAAAAAAAAATTTTTTTTTCTTTTTTAGCACAAAAAGCATATCAATATCACTGACTGCCCAGTACAGTATTGACAAATCTTTTAACGAACACAATAAACAAAAAAAATTTAAATTGGATAAAAAGGAAAAACAATAAATTTGTTTTTAAATCTCATACACTACAGATAAAAAAAAAAAAAAAAAAGCTTAATGAAAGATATTTGTATAATGGCCGAGTAGCCGTACAATATCTAGGACCAAAGAAATAAAATAATTTCAATAAACTTTTACTACATGCGTGACTTTCAATATAAGATAATTACCACATACTACTTATCCCATCTGGTGATTAAACAGTTTAGGTATACTTTGTTTGAAACATCTTATAATATGCAAGTCTTATTGTCAGCTAAAAAGAAAAAACAACCTTGATGCTTAGCACTTTCACTGATGTGAAGAATGTGGTAATTATCATGAAATCTGTCAGCATAAATTGCACTTAACCATTACATTAATAATCACTGTACTCAATATTTTTTCTGGGCCCAGCCCATGTCGCTTCGTGAAATGTCCTTTTAGCACACATTTCTAAGGTAAATATTACTAACATTACAGAGGAAAAACTAAAACGGAATGTCAAGAGTATTCTGACTCGCTCACCTTATATAAAAAGGTGTCGGTATGGTTTCTGGGCGAGTGAAACCACTACCACGGGTCTCTTACCATTTAGATCCATCCTTCTACAAATCCCCCTACCTGAGAGGGCCGATACAAGGCCCGCACCCAGCTTCTACTACTACTAGCGCTCCCGAAGCCATATCGAGCGCCTCTAGCGGTCATCCTTTCCGTTAGCACCATCTTGCACACACATGTTTTTTCTTCCCTGTGTTTTGTGCTCTGATTTTTGGATTTACCCTTACCATGGAACTCCAAGCCATCGCCGCAGCTAAGTTAAGTACTACTAAAGTGTTTCACTTAATTTTAGCCAGCCAGGGACCCGTTTAACAGATTTTATTTAGGTTATAAGACGGCGCTCCTTCGGCCTGGTTATTGAGTCGTCTCAGGCGGCTCGTCCACGTGTTTCATTTCACGCTTCTCAGTCTCCATACCGTTGTAGCTTGAATTTAGCAGTATATAATGCCTACATTTTTATACGTTGTGCAAAGATTTTTCCGTATGTGCTTAATGCTAGCTTTCACGGGATTCATAGCTCGGTTGAGCTCGTAGCCTACATCGCTCCTTAGCTCAGTGTTCATGCATGCATGTTCCTTTGTTTAGGTCTGTTTAGGCTCCTTTAGGACATCTGTTCTTCATTTTAGTCCTGACCACCCTGGCCGCTGCCCTCCGGTTCCTACGTATCGGCAGAGACCAAGCTCCCGAGTTGTTCAGCGCCCTCCCTTCTGGGTTGGCTCGTCTAGCTTCTCCAGGACTTTGCTTTCTCTCTATCTGCTTATTTATCTTCCTCTTGCCAAGTGTTGCATTAGGCTTTTGATGCATGCTTAGAGATGGTTAGAGGTAGCCTAGCCAACTCAGACCGCCTGGCCTTCTTACTGCGTGGTCTTACCACGTTCACGGCGAGCCAGCCGATCGCCACGAGCCACCTGTCCCCACGCTTCCTCCACCCCACCCCCCCCCCCCTATGGGGGAGGAGTTACCGCTCGACTCATGTTGCCGATGGCAACCATTCGAGCTCCCTCCCTTCTTCCCCCTCCACACGGGCGGGGGGGGGGGGGGGGGGGGGGGGGGGGGGGGGGGGGGGGGGGTACGGGAGTTTGCAGGGGGACGTCCGACGGCTGGCTCAGCTCATACCGCTCTCACTCCTCAGTTCCAGGGGGGGGTCTCCCGTGCAGTCAGTCTTGGCTGGCCACCCGGCTCGGCTACCCTCGGACCTCCTCGGTTTCCGATCAGCGCTCTCTCACCCCGAGTCACCACCCTCCCCATCACTCCGGCGGTGGGTCCCCTTGGCTGCCGCCAGACCTTAGGTGTGGTGACTGAGAGAGGCCCCGCCGCATGCTCCTCCCTCATGTTGCCTTATTTTACCTTATGTTAATTTGTTATTGTTTGTATATTTAGTTTGTTTTCGCTAGCCGGCGGAGTTCCTGCTCACCATCCAGGTTCTCCTCCTGCCTACGCGTATCTGTTATGGCGGAGCTACGCTCCCCCGACTAGTTTTTTACTAGCCTCCTCATGCTCCTCCCCGCTGTCCTCGTACTCCTCGTCTCGTATAGGCAGGTAACTGGTTTGGTGAATCTCCTTCTTTCGGTAACACCAGAGACAATCACTGAAAACTAGTCTACCACCTCTATCGGACACCCACCACTCACGCCAGGAGAGCAGGGGGAGGCTAACCCCTATGTCAATCAACTCCGGTATCCTCCGGTGTAATATATCCACCTTCCTGGACTTAGTCCAATTAGTTAGTGTCGATACTCATGTATCGGTTCACTTACAGGCCACCCATTGCAATTGAATCTGGCTGTAATGTTGTCCTGCAGGACCCCTCTGGGCACGAGGTCTGCCGGACCCATGCTGTTCTGCGCTATTCGCTCCGGAGACATAGCAGTCTGGCACCATGAGAGTTGCTCGATTTGTTACGATCTGGTAGATCAGGTTACCTCCGAAGTAAATACCGTCCGGAGAACAACTGTCATGTATAATTTGGCCTATATGTATACAGTCCTAATAAGTGATATATCTATATAAATCATGTATATTTTAGTGTTCCTAGCTTAGTATTTATACTAACCCTCTCTTTCAGGCTTGGCGTTCAAGCCATCAGGGACGCCGCTACAACCACCTTGAAAGCCTGGGTTGGCAGGTTCGGGAGGAACGTCACTAAGGGGCAGCCCTACATCCTCGACAAGAAGATGGCTGCTCTGATCTTCCCCGCAGAAAGACGACCTCCTACATCGACCCGCAAGCGGCGGCCCCATACATCGCCACCATCCAACATCAGGTGGCTCAAGCCTTGGCGGACCCTGGGAACTCGGAGATCATTGACGACGTAGCAACTCTCAACTTGGACCTCGAGCCATGGCGGTAGGGGAAGCAGGTAGGACGTTAGATGAGGCAGGTTTGCTAGGGCTCAAGGGCTACCCTTGGGTCATTCTGGATCGTCTTCCCTTATCCCTTCTACCTCTTCCTTCCAAGGATTTTCGGAGAGTGAACTTTCGGTTAGACCGAAGTCCACCCAAGCTATCCCTAAAGTAAAGAAGAAAGCGGGAAACAAAGACCCTTGAGAAGACGCTGCCTAAGAAGACAGCTCCTAGCGGTTCTCATAAGACTCCGCCTCACCATCCCGGAGCAGAGAAGCCCAAGTCGTCTTCTCACTCCAAAGGGTCCAGAGGCAAGTCCTCGAGGGAACAAAGTTCAGCGCCCTGTCTGAAATCCTGAGCCTTCAACCTCTACGGGGACGCGCCTAAGACTCCCGCCGGAAAGCAGGAACCTAGTTCCTTCGACTCCGAGGCTTTCACTGCAAACATCATGCAGCAAATGGGGAGTCTAGTTGGAAACTTAGTCCAAGACAAGTTTCAGGAGATGCTCTCCCACATCTCATCTTCCTGTTGATCCGGAACATTTCGGAAAGGCTGGCCAGTCAGGAGAACCTGATCGCAGGTCTCCGGGAGAACCCAATGGCAGTTCTTCCCCAGCCCGGTGTGGCAGCTCAAGCCATGCCGGACTACAACACCCTCCCTCCTTATACGGTGAGCAATCCTTAGAGGATCTTCGTCCTATGCCCCCTCCCCCTTTTAAGGACCGGGAAATTGCTAACGTTGGCGGATTTGTGGGAAACTCGAAGGCTTGAGGACTTCGAGTTCCACCCAGCTGACTTGCAACCCCCCTTCATTGGTTACCCCCGCCTCCTTACCGGAGGCAGCTATGAGGAGGGAAGGAAATAAGATTCCCCTAAAAGAGGACCGTAATCTTCGGTCGGGATCAGGCTCAAGCGAGATTGGCTGAGGAGCCTAGAAGAATGGGAGAGTGCATCAACACCAAAAAGGATGCAAGCCTTCAAGAGCGCTTTTACCATATTTGTGGTGGACAGAGACCCCCCCATTCCGTTCACCACAAAAGTGGCGGAGTTTGACTCTACAGGGCCGCAATGAGGGGACGAGCCGATGCCTCAGCTCCGGAAACGGAGCCCACGTCACTCCTCCCTCCCAGGTACGGAAGATCTTTGGGCAGATCTTCCAGCCACCTTCACGGTAGGGAAGCTAAAGCCGGATTGTGCAATAACACAATTCAGCGAAAGGCTCCCCGGACAACCTCATCCAGGCTGAGTTCGATGCAAGAACCAGGTTAGGGAGGTCCCTCAATACACTGGTTATGACAGAGGTTTCAGCCATTACTTATGGCAACGAGCCTCTGTTTAAACTGATAGCCAAGTCACATTACATACGGTACAATGTGACTTGTATGACTTCGTAGTGGCAAGGCGTAACTGCAGAAAACACGTTCTGCAGGAAGCCACCATCCGTCATGAACCTAACAAGTTGCTGGCTGCTTCGATCTCGGGTGCTGACCTTTTCCCAGAATTGATCGTCATTTCTGTACAGCACGAAGCAACAAGACTCAACCAGAGTCTTAAGGTTCATTGGGGCCTTTTCAAGCAAAAGGAAGCCGGAGTCGACTTCTTCAGCTAGAAAACCTAAAAAGCCTAGGAAATTCCAGCCTTTCCAGGCTACCCAACAACAGTAGGTAGTGCAGGCAGTGCCAGTCTCCCAAGTGGTACAGCCTTCCACTTCAAAGGCCCAGCCTCAACAGCAATTTCTGCTGTTGACTCCTCAGGGCCAGGCTTCTACCTCCTTCGCTGTCTCCCCGGCCGTCAACCCAGTGTTGAAGGCCAGGCTTTCCAACCTTTTAACAGGTTCGGAAGGGGCAGCAGGGCTAGGGGTGCCTTTAGCCAGAGAGGTGGCGGAAAGAGCAACCAGCGGGGGAAGCGCCTACAAGGAGGGCGCGGGGTCTCGACCTGCCCTAAGCCAGTGAGAACCCTCAGGTAGGAGGGAGGCTGTTCCGTTATCGACAGATGGGGATTCAGCAACTGGGCACAGAGCATTGTGTCCAAAGGATAGGGTGGAGCTGAACAAAGGTCCCCCTCCATCCAAGACCTTCTATCAAACAACCAACCAAACGGAATTGATGGAGTACGCCCAAGAGCTCCAAATCAGAAAGGAGTAGTGTCAAAAGTCAGGCATTTAAAGTTTCAAGGTCGCTTGTTCAGCGTGCCAAAGAAAGGCTCAACCAAGCGAAGAATAATTCTAGACTTATCCTGTCTAAACTTATTCATTCGTTGCGACAAGTTCAAGATGCTGACTATCTCACAGGTGCGTACCTTCCTTCCCCGTGGGGCCGTCACCACCTCTATCGATCTTACAGACGCATACTATCATATCCCAGTGGCAAGACACTTCCGCCCGTACCTAGGTTTCAGGCTAGGGAACCAGGCATTCTCCTTCAAGGTAATGCCCTTTGGGTTAAACGTGGCCCCCAGGGTATTTACAAAGGTTGCAGAGACAGTAGTTCAACAACTCAGGTCCCAGGGGATAATGGTAGTTGCGTATCTGGACGATTGGCTCGTTTTGGGTCAACAAGCATCGAAGAGTGCCACAAAGCAACGGTCAAGGTAATACAGTTTTTCTGGAACATCAAGGAGCTCACATCCAGAACTGGTCTCCAGGCGACCCCCCACCCCCAAAGGCCTTGGGGACCACGAAATGACGGTTGTAAAAGCCTTTTGAGGAGGATCCTCTACTATTTCTTTTATAGCCCTCTTTTCTAACAGGGATGTCACTTTTTGGGCAAGAGCTAAGAATTTCTCTGAGTTGGCAGAGTAGCTGTCAAACTTAGTGGAGAGCTGGCTAAGGGACGGTTTTGAAAGAAGGGAATGGTGTACCCTTCTTTGAGAACCTGCACAACCCATGGTTCTGACTCTGACTCCCAGCTCACCAAAACTGAAGGAGGCCTTGCTCCTACTGGAGTATGGAGGATTGGCTTACTTTGCTTTTTATTTCTTGAAAGAAGACTTATTTGCAGCTGACTTCTTGATTGCTTGAGGATTAAAGTGGACATTCCCTCAAGCTCTGGGGAAACCACGGAAAGGCCTTGGTACCGAAGAGGCAGACAAAGAAGCACGGAACATGACTGGCGGTCGTCTCCCTATGGCATTAGACAGACTGCGCAAAAAAGATCTTGAGGGGATTTCTTCTGAAGATCAGAAGAAATCTGTGGAACTGTGGACTCAGGAAACAGGTGCTTAATATCAAGCGGTGAGAACAGAAGAGCAGATCTCTGGGAGTGGGTTACTCCTTTGGTGCTAAAGCAGCACCAAAGCTCCATCTTCTGAGGATGCCTAAGGTGAATAGTGATCCTAATCCAAGACACCCATCCGTAATGCTATTATCAAGGCAAGAAATCACACGTAGCAAGTCAGATACCTAATCCTCCGAGATGGAGGCACACTTTTTAATCTTGTGAGCCAAAGCTCCTCCACAGCAATCTAAAAAAAACTCACAACTTCCAAAACACAGAAATTGTCTTCCAGAAAGTGGTCCATTCTGAAGTCGAAGACAAATTTTGGCTGAGATGAAGGCTTATATCCTGGAAGAGTTGATAAGACTGGAAGTCACCCTGGGAGGAGGCAGAAACTCCACCATAGAAGAATCAGCAACTGAGGAGCAAAAGAAGTACTCACTGAAGGTGGCTGATACGCCAAAGGGAGCTGAGGCCAGTTGGAGCTGTTGCGGCACCAATGTTGATGATGACCGCTCATGAGACAGCTGAACTGAAGAAAGGAAACATGACCCATGGTGCCCTGGCGCCACTGGGGAGCTTTGACTGCTTCTGAGGCCTAGAAGAAGTTTCGATTGGCACTGGATACACTGATACTGAAACGGGGGCCCACTTTACTCTGAGGCTCTACGGACTTGGACACCAAACTCATCCAAAATAAAAAAAATCACACAGTATATAGCGATTCTCACATGCTGCTTGTATGTATGTATTCATTCATAGGTGAAGAAGTGGTAGGCTGAGCACTTATACTACTTTCAGCTGCACATCTTAGAATTCTTGCAAAATGAAACACAAGAGCATGACAAAGTCACTAAAAAAAATTCAGGGAAAACAACTGTTTTTACAGTGGACCACCCATTTTCGCGGGAGATGCATACCAGTCTGCCAGTGAATATCTAAAACCGGTGAATACTTAGGACCACCGCTAAAATGCTTATAAACTGCCTATCTTCAACGTTCACGTTCCAAATGTATTCAGTGGTACTCGTTTGTCGAAGAACGTTTCTTATGTCAAATTTTCCAATTTTCGAACAAAATTTTCGAAAAAATTTGTTTGTATCGTTTGTCGAACAAATGCTCGTACTTCGAACTGATTGATTATCTAGTTTTATACTTGTATTCGACGGCCTACTGGGTCTTACAAGTTAAATTGTATTAATTTTTTTTCATTTACAATATAGTTTAATGACAACAATATTCGACAAAATAAAAATAAATAAAATATAGCTTTCAATATAACATTTAGCATAAAAGAGGTGCAAAATCAAACATAACCGCGGTGACATCACACCTAACTGACTTGAGACTGAACGAGGGAGCGTTGATATGTTGAGGAGAGGAGAAGAGAGAGTTGAAATATTACTGTATGTATGTAAAAGCAATAACAATTCACATAAAAAGGGAATTTCCCCAATGAATTTAACGTAATGATAAAATATGAAAAACAATCAAATGCAACACCAGAAAAATAAAAAGTCTTAATTGAGCCAGTGCTGGTGTGCCGAGCGAGTGAAATGGTATAGTTGAACAATATTAGCAAAATAGTACATGAAATAACATAGCTTTTCAATAAAATTTAGCACGAACAATTATCAAAGTCATTCGTCATTGCAGTGATGCACAGCTAACTTGAGGAAGAGGGGAGGAGCATTTATATTTTTGAGGAATAATGAATGAATGCTTTAAAGTTATTGTGCGTCGTGGTATTGTTGAGGAGTGAAGACAGTAAAATCTTTACTATAATATGTATGTAAAAGCAGTACCAATTCACATAAAATATAAAATGTTGTTTCACAATAAATTAACATAATGATAAAAAATAACAAAAAAATCAAATGCAATACAGAAAAAAAGTCTTAATTGAGCCAGTGTTCGGCGTGCTGAGTGAGACAGTCTAGTTGAAAAATATTAACAAAATAGTAAGTGAAAGAGCAAAGCTTTTTCCCAATAATATTTAGCATAAACAATTAACAAAATCATTCGTCATTGCAGTGATACATGGCTAACTTGGGAAGAGGGAGGGAGGGAGGGAGGGAGGGAGCATTTATATTTTTGAGGAATAATGAGCGAGTGATTATAAGTGATTGTGCGTCGTGGTATTGTTGATGAGAAAAGAGACAGTAAAATCTTACTATCATATATCGTAAAAGCAGTACCAATTCACTTTAAAATTAAAATTTTATTTCACAATAAATTTAAAATAATTATAAAACATGGAAAATGTAATACAGTAAAGAAAAAATAAGCTTGCTCGAGTCAGTGTTCGGTTGTTCTGAGAAGAGAGAGAGATGAGAGCAGAGGAGAGAGAGGAACGGATCTGCTTCCCACTCGATCTTATCAGCTGATCTGGGATGATTATTTGCCCAAATCACTTTTTATTTTTGTTACAGTAAAATACCAATCTAGTGATAAATGTTTGTTACGATATTTAACTACTGTAAAAGTAACTCAGCTCTGTGATAAACAAAACTGGTGCCGCTTTCAGCTTCTGCATGCCTTCGATTGTTTGTTGAAATGCCTTGTGAAAAGTTAGGTTTTATCTCTCTATCTCTCTCTCTTTTTCTTACATTCTTGACTTAATACTTATTTGTGTGAAAATCCTCATGTTTGTTTTAAAAGTCTGCTGTTTGCCAACAGTAAGTTGATGTATTGTGGCATAATTAATCTCTTTCGTGCACTTAACCCTCTTATGCCGAAGCGGTAAAAAAAAATTTGTTGCTCCCGTGTGCCGGAAGCGGAAAAAATATTTTTTTCAAAAAATCACAGCGCGCTTATTTTTCAAGATTAAGAGTTCATTTTTGGCTCCTTTTCGTCACTGGCTGAAGTTTAGTATGCAACCATCAGAAATGAAAAAAATTATCATTATCATATATAAAATAATGCGATATATGATAGCGCAAAAAAACGAAATTTCATATATAATTGTATTCAAATCGCGCTGTGCGCAAAACGGTTAAAGGTAACAAGTTACTTTTTTTTCGTTGTAATGTACACTAAATTGCGATCATTTTCTTTTTGGTATATAAACACATTGTAAAACGATTTAAAAAGCAACACAGAGAAAATATTATCACAAAATAATGCATGAATTCGTAAAGCGCGGACGTAAACAATATTTTTTTTTTCAAAAATTCACCATAAATCTAAATATTGTCCTAGAGACTTCCAATTTCTTTCAAAATGAAGACAAATGATTGCATATTACTATACTGTAAGAGTATTAGCTTACAATTGCAGTTTTCTACCATATCTGATGAGTTAAAGTTGACCGAATGTCGAATGTTTATATATATATTTTTTATATGCAATTATTTCGGAAATAAGAAAAGCTACAACCTTCAAATATTTTTTGTTTTATTCTACATGAAATTGCGCACATTTTCATATATAAACTCTATGAAATGCCTAATATGAAACTGAGCAAATATTCCAAGAATGGGACGTACGCATTTCAGAGATTTGTGGAGGAGGAATCCGCGAGCGGAGGAAGGAAAGATTTTTTTTAAATTCACATAAATCTGAATATTTTGCTAGTAGACTTCGAATTTGTTTCAAGATGAAGATAAATGACTGAATTATTACTAGGACTGTAAGATTTTTAGCTTACAATTGCGTTTTTTGACCATTTCGGTAGAGTCAAAGTTGACCGAAAGTGGTTTTTTTTCTATTTATCGTGATTTATATGCAAATATTTTAAAAAATGAGAAAAGCTACAACCTTCAATTATTTTTTAGTTGTATTCTACATGAAATTGCACACATTTTCATATATAAAACTTTGTGTAACGGCTAATTTAAAATGGTGCAAACATTACCACAATCGCACGTATGATTTTTTCAGAAGAGTTACCGCGTTTACCGGCGCGGACGTAAAAGAAAATGTGATTTTTTTCATGAATTAGCCATAAATCAAAATATTGTGCTAGAGACTTCCAATTTGTTGCAAAATGAAGGTAAATGCTTGAGTATTACTAGAATATAAGCATTTTAGCTTACAATTGCGTTTTTCGACCCCATTTCGGTAGAGTCAAAGTTGACCGAAGGTTGAAATTTTGGCAATTATCGTTATTTATATGAAAATATCTAAAAACTGATAAAAGCTACAACCATGGGTGTGTTTAGTTGTATTGTGCATGAAATTGCGCACATTTCCACATATAAAACTTTATATAACGGCTAATTTTAAAATGGAGCAAACATTACCACAATCGCATGTATGATTTTTTTCGGAAGAGTTACCGCGCGGACGTAAGGAAAAAGTTTTTTCATAAATTCACCATAAATCGAAATATTGTGCTAGAGACTTCCAATTAGTTGCGAAATTAAGGGAAATGATTGAATATTACTAAAATATAAGAGTTTTAGCTTACAATTGCGTTTTTTTGACCATTTCGGTAGAGTCAAAGTTGACCGAAGGTTGAAATTTTGGCAATTATCATTATTTATATGAAAATATCTCAAAACTGATAAAAGCTACAATCATGAGTATTTTATTGTTGTATTCTACATAAAAATGCACACATTTCATATATAATACTTCATGTAACAGTAATGGTACAAAAATTATGTCAAAGTGACGAAATAATTTCCGAGATGTGTCACAGATACTTTTTAGTGCGGCAAGAAAGAAATTCGCGCTTGCGCGCCTGCGTAAAGATTGTAAACAAAACAACTCCTTGATCCATGAACTCCCAGCACCCCTCCCCCAAGGCGCGTGATTCAAAAGTTTTAGGCTGGTAGGCCTATAAGTATTTTTCCGCAAATTTAAAAACTTTTGTAAGTCGACGTAAAATACGCCCAGTCGGCACACGGAGACAAAAAATGTTGACGTAAAATACGTCCAGTCGGCGTAAGAGGGTTAAGAACCAAATGTAAACATCTCTCTCTCTCGCTCTCTCTCTCTCTCTCTCTCTCTCTCTCTCTCTCTCTCTCTCTCTCTCTCTCTGACACAATCGACCCACACTGTCGATTCCTTTGTCTTTGTACCTAGTATGTGAATAAAATTTATTTTGTTATCAACCTTTGCATACTGCAAACCAATTTGGTTGCTCAAAGGGTTCCCGTCTCTCCTCCCTCCATTCCCCAGCCGGCCGGCGCCAATTTTACCAAACAGGTCATAAATTGTATATAGAAAAAAATAAAATTTTAGAAAATTTAAACTTCATATAACGTATTGTTTTCATTACTTTTACACTCTTAATTTAATTTTTGAACGCATTAATAATAGAAAAAATGTGGGAAAAGGGGACTTTTTGGGTTGGCTGGAATGAATTATCCTGATTCCCTCCCTTTATTTCTAATGGGGATATTTTATATTTCTAACAAATTGTTCTTCGAACAGCCTTCTGGAACAGATTAAGCTCGAAGTACGAGGTACTACAGCAATCTACTTCAATATACATTAAATTACTATCCTATTCCTGCATTGATCGTTGAGGTTATATTATTATCATTTCAAATTCATCTTAAACCATTTTACCATTAAAAATACTATGTAACCAATAACACTGAGAGAGAGAGAGAGAGAGAGAGAGAGAGAGAGAGAGAGAGAGAGAGAGAGACGAGAGAGAGAGAGGGGGAGAGAGAGAGAGAGAGAGAGAGAGAGCATTGAATTTGCAACATCATATGTACTGACCATCAAGAGTGAAATTATGAATTATTTTGGATACAGAATAATAATGAAGAAAGACAGAGAGAGAGAGAGAGAGAGTCAAAGATCTAAAATGAACTTTTATGGGCAATATTTCCTTCCCCTTCGCCAATACATATATCAAAAACTGTCATTTACTCCTTTGTTTCTCGAAGTAGATAAAAAGACTGGGAATTTATTTCTTTTATTAATCTTATTAATATTTGAAATTAGTTATTAGGGAAATCATTTATTTATCATACTACAAAACAAATACACATACATAAGTAAGAGAGAGAGAGAAAAAAAAACTTATTGTTATTATTTAATCTCATTAAACATTCATATTGACATATTTGAACATTATTACTGTAAATCATTATTTTATCATAAAATGTAGAAGTACCCCTAAAGAATTACCACTAAGACATACATATCTCAGAGAGAGAGAGAGAGAGAGAGAGAAGATGAGAGAGAGAGGAGAGAGAGAGAGAGAATCATTATATTTATTATGTGATATCATTTTAATCTTATTAAACTTACTAGTATAGTATTAATCAATATTGCTATTTGAAAATTAGTACATCATTTCTGGGCTCAGCCGTGTCCACTCCGTGAAATGTGTCCTCTTTAGCACTATTTCTAGTAAAATATTGCTATGATACCAGAGAACTGCTAAATTGGACATGTCAGAAGTCTCTGACTCGCTCACCTAAATAAAAGGTGTCGGTATAGAACTGGGGCAGAGTTAACACTACCACAGCAACCCCTCAATTAGCCTTTTCCTCATCAAAAGACCCTGAAAATGGGGAGCCGACCTATAGGTCACACCCAGCTACCCTGTTGAAGGGGACTGCGGCGTCATTCTTATCGATAGCCTCCAGCGTTACACGCTTGTTTATAGCTATCTGTTCTTTTATTGGTTTCTTTATTCTTTTTCGTTATGGATCGTCAATCTGCCTCTTCACTCAAGTTAAGTACTGGTTCGCCCCCCCCCTTTTTTTCTATAATTTAGGGAGTGATTTTGCCTTTCGTTTGCCTTTATTTAGGATTTTGTTAGGCGTCCCCTCCCGTAGCGAGCGGTAGCGAGCCGCCATTACGTCGTTCCCTTGTTTTGTACCAATTTCGAGTGGGCTTCTTTCAGTTACCTTATATATTTAGATACTCGTAACTTATAATATTTTTCAGTATATATTTTATTTAGGTCGTTGGGTGGCAGTTGCTTGTCGATCTTGTTTTGATCTACGTTTTATTATTTTCATGATTTCCTGTTTTTCAAGGGGGTCGGCGTTCGTGCACATTTCTTGTTTCGTGCTTCGATGTATATCTTACCGTTCCCCCCTCCCCCTTTTATTTTAGTTTGGTATTTTCCATTCAAGAATCCCCCCTTTTTTCTTTTCGTCAGCTTACCGTTTGTTTTCGTTTTGTCGGTAAGCAAGTAATTTTTCCTTGTTGCGCCCACTCTCATCGAGTGGCCTCCATTGCGTTTTTATATTTTTTTTTCGCCCCTTATTTTCATTACCCCTGTAAAGCATGTTTTTTTTTTTTCCCTTAGCTTTAAGTAATTGATTTTATTTTGTCTATGTATATTTGGGTGTTCGGTCGGCTAGCCTTCATAGGCGGTTTTGCCTGCGTTTTCCTCGTGATCCTTTATTCACGAGGATTCGCTGGTCACGTGATCGTCCCCTCATCAGCCCTCCCTCCCTCCCCCTCTCGTGGACTCCCCGTAGTGGGTGCCCCTCTCGTTGTTTGTCGCTGACGGCCGGTCCCCCCCCCACCAGCGGAGGGGGAGGTGTAGTGGGTCTCCCAGGACCTTGGGCTGGTGAGTGTCGCTTCTTAGCCCGACCGCCTCCGGAGTTGATGGTCGCACTGCGTTTCAGCCTCGGCTTCCGTGGATTGTTGCGCTCTGCTTCTTTCACTCCTGGAGCTTACATCCACCCGCCTAAAACATTCCCTCTCCGCATAAGGCGGGTTTAGATTCCGGCCTCCTCCCGGAGTCATTGAGGGTTATGTTTACGGAAGTTACTCTTCCGTAGGCGGAGAATATTATATTTTGTTATTTTAGTTTTTATTATTATCATTATTTTTATCTTTATTTTATTTTATTTTCTTTTTGCCACGGAACTTGCGAGTTCATGTGGCCGTCCCGGGTTACTTCGTGTACCCCCCCTCTCCGGGTCATACAGCTCCGGGTATACAACTCCGGGTGGTTTTTTTCCTTACACAGTCCCCGGGACGTTAACATATGAATATATATACCCTTTCTTTTCTTTAATAGCCCGGAATGCCCTGGCACAAAAAAAACAAAAAAAAAAAAATATATTCCATTATCCTATTAAGTGTGTGCAATTGTTCTTATATATTAGGCACTTACAGGCCTCTCAGTGTCTGGTTGCCGGCTGCTCTGCAAGATCCTGCGGCCATGACGTTTTGTCGGGGGCCACGCCCCCTGTGCAGTGCTGCTTCCTGATTCCGTGGTCTGGCATCATGAAAACTGTTTTGCCTGCTACGACTTGGTACATCAGGCTACCTCTTCGGTAAGTACCGCACTGCTGGTTCTATGTTTATTGTAAAAAAAAAAAAAAAAATAAAAAAAAAAAAAAAAAAAAAAATATTGAAATGAAAATAAAATAAATGAAACAATTAAAATTTCTTTTTAAATTTAAATTCATGATTAATCAATATTTATAGAATAATGGTTCAAGAATTTACTTGGTATTTGACACAGTTCCTTGCATTACAGGCTGAGCAGGTCTATTAAGGATGCTGCACTCTCCGCCCTCAAGATCTGGGTTGGAGGGTTTGGACGGAACGTAGGGAATGCTAAGCCGTATATTCTGTCCGAGATATGGCGACTTTGCTCTTCCCAGCTGGGAAATCTGCCGGATACGTCGATCCAAAAGTAGCGGGCACCGATTATCAAATCAATCCAAGACTCAGTTATTGAACAGCAAGAGCGGCAATTGCCGGACCTTGGACTAGAGGAAGTCTCACTTGAAGTGGTTGAGGATTTGCCCGTTACACTAGACACGGGTACAGGTAACAGTGTTAATGAGGCTAGCTTAGTTAGTCACCGGGATCTTTCCTTGAGTGACTCTGATTCTTCCTCTCCTTCTACTTCCAATCCTTCATGGTTTCACAGGAGGTTTGCCCCCCTCCAGGTTGCACTCCTTCTCTGTGATTCTAAACTAAAGAAAAAACCTGCGAGTAAAAA